>NC_050068.2:42325975-42638237 GCF_009764565.3 Dermochelys coriacea
ACAGTCAGGCAATCCACATACTAAGTGTGCACTAATATGCACTACACATTAATTCATAACTTAAATTACCAGGAAATTATAAAGAACAAAATTAAATTCCTAATTTTAAGTTCCATGATGACAATGATCCAAGTAGATGTTGAACAGTGTGGGCGAAAGAAGGCAACCCTGCCAGAGTCCAACAGTGATGCAAAACCACACTCCTATTGTGCCATTGACGAGAACTGCATTGCTGGCCTTGGCATACAGTTGTTTAATGAAAAGAAAAGGAGTACTTGTGGCACCTTAGAGACTAACAAATTTATTTGAGCATAAGCTTTCGTGAGCTACAGCTCACTTCATCGGATGCATTTGATGGAAAATACAGAGGGGAGATTTATATACGCACACAGAGAACACGAAACAATGGGTTTTATCATACACACTGTAAGGAGAGTGATCACTTAAGATGAGCCATCACCAGCAGCAGGGGGGGGGGAAGGAGGAAAACCTTTCATGGTGACAAGCAAGGTAGGCTATTTCCAGCAGTTAACAAGAACATCTGAGGAACAGTGGGGGGTGGGGTGGGGGAGAGAAATAACGATGGGGAAATAGCTTTACTTTGTGTAATGACTCATCCATTCCCAGTCTCTATTCAAGCCTAAGTTAATTGTATCCAGTTTGCAAATTAATTCCAATTCAGCAGTCTCTCGTTGGAGTCTGTTTTTGAAGTTTTTTTGTTGAAGGATAGCCACCCTCAGGTCTGTAATCGAGTGACCAGAGAAATTGAAGTGTTCTCCAACTGGTTTTTGAATGTTGTAATTCTTGACGTCTGATTTGTGTCCATTTATTCTTTTACGTAGAGACTGTCCAGTTTGACCAATGTACATGGCAGAAAGGCATTGCTGGCACATGATGGCATATATCACATTGGTAGATGTGCAGGTGAACGAGCCTCTAATAGTGTGGCTGATGTGATTAGGCCCTATGATGGTGTACCCTGAATAGATATGTGGACACAGTTGGCAACGGGCTTTGTTGCAAAGATAGGTTCTTGGGTTAGTAGTTCTGTTGTGTGGTGTGTGGTTGCTGGTGAGTATTTGCTTCAGGTTGGGGGGCTGTCTGTAAGCAAGGACTGGCCTGTCTCCCAAGATCTGTGAGAGTGATGAGTCGTCCTTCAGGATAGGTTGTAGATCCTTGATGATGCGTTGGAGAGGTTTCAGTTGGGGGCTGAAGGTGATGGCTAGTGGCGTTCTGTTGTTTTCTTTGTTGGGCCTGTCCTGTAGTAGGTGACTTCTGGGTACTCTTCTGGCTCTGTCAATCTGTTTCTTCACTTCAGCAGGTGGGTATTGTAGTTGTAAGAATGCATGATAGAGATCTTGTAGGTGTTTGTCTCTGTCTGAGGGGTTGGAGCAAATGCGGTTATATCGTAGAGCTTGGCTGTAGACAATGGATCGTGTGGTATGACCTGGATGAAAGCTAGAGGCATGTAGGTAGGAACAGCGGTCAGTAGGTTTCCGATATAGGGTGGTGTTTATGTCACCATCGCGTATTAGCACTGTAGTGTCCAGGAAGTGGATCTCTTGTGTGGACTGGTCCAGGCTGAGGTTGATGGTGGGATGGAAATTATTGAAATCATGGTGGAATTCCTCAAGGGCTTCTTTTCCATGGGTCCAGATGATGAAGATGTCATCAATGTAGTGCAAGTAGAGTAGAGGCATTAAGGGACGAGAGCTGAGGAAGCGTTGTTCTAAGTCAGCCATAAAAATGTTGGCATACTGTGGGGCCATGCAGGTACCCATCGCAGTTCCGCTGATTTGAAGGTATACATTGTCCCCAACGGTGAAATAGGTATGGGTGAGAACAAAGTCACAAAGTTCAGCCACCAGGTTAGCCGTGACATTATGGGGATACTGTTCCTGACGGCTTGTAGTCCATCTTTGTGTGGAATGTTGGTGTAGAGGGTTTCTACATCCATAGTGGCTAGGATGGTGTTTTTAGGAAGATCACCAATGGATTGTAGTTTCCTCAGGAAGTCAGTGGTGTCTCGAAGATAGCTGGGAGTGCTGGTAACATAGGGCCTGAGGAGGGAGTCTACATAGCCAGACAATCCTGCTGTCAGGGTGCCAATGCCTGAGATGATGGGGCATCCAGGATTTCCAGGTTTATGGATCTTGGGTAGCAGATAGAATACCCCAGGTCGGGGTTCTAGGGGTGTGTCTGTGCGGATTTGTTCTTGTTCTTTTTCAGGGAGTTTCTTGAGCAAATGCTGTAGTTTCTTTTGGTAACTCTCAGTGGGATCAGAGGGTAATGGCTTGTAGAAAGTGGTGTTGGAGAGCTGCCTAGTAGCCTCTTGTTCATATTCTGACCTATTCATGATGACGACAGCACCTCCTTTGTCAGCCTTTTTGATTATGATGTCAGAGTTGTTTCTGAGGCTGTGGATGGCATTGTGTTCTGCACGGCTGAGGTTATGGGGCAAGTGATGCTGCTTTTCCACAATTTCAGCCCGTGCACGTCGGTGGAAGCACTCTATGTAGAAGTCCAGTCTGCTGTTTCGACCTTCAGGAGGAGTCCACCCAGTCAGAGAACACTTCAATCTCTCCGGTCACTCGATTACAGACCTGAGGGTGGCTATCCTTCACCAAAAAAACTTCAAAAACAGACTCCAATGAGAGACTGCTGAATTGGAATTAATTTGCAAACTGGATACAATTAACTTAGGCTTGAATAGAGACTGGGAATGGATGAGTCATTACACAAAGTAAAACTATTTCCCCATGTTATTTCTCTCCCCACCCCACCCCCCCACTGTTCCTCAGATGTTCTTGTTAACTGCTGGAAATAGCCTACCTTGCTTGTCACCATGAAAGGTTTTCCTCCTTTCCCCCCCTGCTGCTGGTGATGGCTCATCTTAAGTGATCACTCTCCTTACAGCGTGTATGATAAAACCCATTGTTTCCTGTTCTCTGTGTGTGTATATAAATCTCCCCACTGTATTTTCCACCAAATGCATCCGATGAAGTGAGCTGTAGCTCACGAAAGCTTATGCTCAAATAAATTTAAATAAAATAAATAAGGTGCCACAAGTACTCCTTTTCTTTTTGCGAATACAGACTAACATGGCTGCTACTCTGAAACCAGTTGTTTAATGGTAAGAATAAGCTTACGACCAACATTGTACTTCGTGGTTGCCCAGAGAGCTTTGTGCCATACTCTGTCAAATGCCTTCTTGAAGTCAACATAGACGTGGTAGATGTCCTGCTGGTGTTGTAAGTACTTCTCACATAGAACACAAAGGTTGAAAATCTGTTCTGTGGTACTTCTTCCAGCACGAAAGCTAGCCTGCTCTTCAGCGATGATATTCTCCGCTTGTGGCTTCAATCTGTTCAATATGACTTTCAACATCACTTTGCTGGGATGGCTAATTAAGTTTATGGTCCGGTAATATTGACACAATTGCAGGTTGCCTTTCTTTTGCAGAGTAATGATTAGTGACTGTGTCCACGAGGAGAGCCACTCACCGGTCTGCTGATCTTGCTGCAGATCTTAGTGAGTACATCTATTACTATTTCTCCTCTGAATTTCATCAGTTCGGCTGGGATGTTGTCAATATCTATAGCTTTTCCATTCTTGAGTGATTTCACAGCTGTCTCCACTTCTTCACATAGTACTGGAAAGTCATCCTCATCTGTTGAATCTGGGTTGTCTAAGACACTAGTATCTCCATTTGTCTGGTGGTTGTATAGATCAGAGCAGTAGTTTGCCCACCCATTGATGATGTCCCTTTCTTCTGTCCCTTTGTCTTGAATTGTGTTAGCTTTGGTCCATCTTTCCTTTATCAGATATTTTACAACCTGGAAGGCTCATTTGCTATTTTTATTATTGACACACTCTTCAATTTTAGAGCATTGTTTTTCAATCCATATCTCCTTGGCCACCTTCATTCCTTTCTTGATCTTTCTGCCAATCACTCTGTATTTATCAGCTCCCTCAGTGCTGTTCTTATCTCTCTTAAGTTCTCTTCTGTCACACATTTATAGTATTTTATTTGTGACCCATGGTTTTGTCTTCTTACGATGTTTCTCAAGGATGTCCATTGCTGCCTCATTCATTACAGCATTGAAATTCTTGGTCATTGTTTCTACGTCTTCCTCTAGAGCAAGCAATGGGGCAAATTTTCTGCCGATCATTGCTTGGAATGACTACAATGTTTCAGTCTCTGAGTCTTTCTAAGTCAAGCTTGTTTCTGGTGAACCTTGGCCTGACGATTTTCCTTAGCCGCAGCCAAAAATTTAGCATCACAAGATCACACTATTGGGAGTCCAGTGAGGCTCCTTCTTTCACCCCAGACTGTTCAACATCTACTTGGAGCACATAATGACTGATGCCCAAGAAGATCACATATGCACAGTCAGCATTGGGGGGTGAACAATCTCAAATATTTGGTTCGCTGATGAAATTGATGGCCTGGCAGGCAGCGAAGATGAACTTCCCAACCCTGTGAAACAACTGGATGAAACCTCCACAAAATATGGCATGGAAATCAGTGCAGAGAAAACCAAGTTGATGACAAACAAACATGATGGGATCAGCTCACATATCATTGTCAGTGGACAAGAGCTGGAGACAGTGAAACAGTTCAAGTATTTGGAGGCAATCATCACTGATGAAGGATCCAAGGCAGAAATTCAGGCAAGAACTGCGAAAACAGCAGCAGTGGCAAAGCTAAAGCTAATTTAGAGGAATAAGAACATCTCCCTGGAATCCAAACTGAAACTGCTGCACACATTGGTCATCTCCAGTTTTCTGTATGCGTGCAAGACATGGAACCTTATGGCAGAACTTGAATGGAAAATACAGGTAGTAGAGATGAGATACTTCTGTAAAATCCTGGGCATTTCCTACTTCGATCATGTCACTAATGAAGAGGTCCACATCATCATTACCCAATGCGCTAGGTCATATGAAGATCTCCTGACAACCGTGAAGAAGCGCAAGCTGAAGTGGTATGGCCACGTAACAAGATCATCCTTCAAGGGACAGTACAGGCGAAGAGGAGAAGAGGTAGACAGAAGAAGAGATGGACTGACAACATAAAAGAGTGGACAGGAATGGACTTCGCGGAGACTCAAGCACTGACCCACAATCGTCAGGGGTGGAGACAATTGGTTGATTGCTCATCAATGATGGTGCGCCAATGACCAATGTGGTTATGGGAGTAATGATGATGATGATGACGATGACAACAATGCATGTAACTGAATGGTTCTGTTTATATCTCAAGTAACAAGTAGGTTTTGCAGACTTTTGTTCTGATATCTATTATAGAAAAGTCCTATAGAGTATAATGGGGATTAAACCAATATTAAATAGGAATTTATAGAAATGACTACAATAATGTAATTTAACAGAGAATGATAATCTTTCAACAGTTTTTATACCAACCTACAGAATTTCTTGAGATATGTACAGAACTAAAGCAGGTATTTAATCTCTATTAAGTTCTATAGTTTGGTTCAGTATTCTACAGAAAGGAGATCATTCTTTATTAAGCAGAACCGACTATGATTCTGTGAAGAAGGCAAAGTCTGTTTCTGGTTACCACACAGGCTCTCTTAGGTCCGATAAACTGGGATCTTCATGGTGAGTTGAGAAAATGACTCGGCCTCAGTTCCTTTGCACATTTAGTGAACAAAAGTAAACAGCTCAGACCAAGGGAAGCCCTTGGCCTCTTTCCACACAGAACACAGATAAGCATTTTCTAAGTGAATTTAGTGAGGGCTCTGAAGAAATTTTGAAGGGGAAAATGGTTAAAAAAAAAAGACATCAAAATGACTGATAAAAACCCAAGTCAGTTGAATCATGGGCATCATCTGGAAAAATATACACTGGAGAAGGGATTACTGGGATAAGAAAGAGTTGCAGTAATAGCAAAGGAAGTGGTCATTTCCTGAACTGGCTGCCAGTTAACAAAACACTGAATGAAGTTCCATATGCATGAGTGATTCTCAGATCACCAGCAAATATTCCTTTGGAGGGAGTTTTGCCTAAGTAAGACCCTATGTCCAGGGTTGTTTCCTACACTGAAGATACGAACAATGAATGTAGATAATCTGGGTAATATATTAATATATTTTTCCACCACAAAATTATTTAGTCTTTCTATACTGGTTGTTCCCTCTTTCCCCCCCCTCCCTGCCTTTGATTCACTTGTTTCTTGCAGAATCTAACTACATCATTTCATAAGGATTTTTCAGTATCCTTTTTCCCCTTGAACATAATTTTTCAGTGTTTAATACTATCTATGTTTAATACAGTCTATGTTGTTCTTCTAAGACTATCTTCACCTTTTCTATCTCTATGGGTGTGTCTACATAGCAAAGAAAATCTGTGGCTGGCTCTAGAACCGTGAGGGGTGAGAGGGAAGTCAACATAGCAATGAAACAGCCCTCCAGTCCGAGCCTGGCAAGCCCGAGTCGGCTGGTACAGGCCAGCTGCAGGTTTTTCTTTGCTGTGTTGACATACCCTGAGACACTTCTCTTTTCTAATTTTTCCCTTTTATCCCCTACATATATCCCTTATTCATTTTTCCCTTGGAATCACTGGTGTTTTTCATTCTGGTTTACAAATCTCTTCTCTTTCCTTCCTTTCTTCCCTCCCTCTCTCTCACTCTTCCCGTGTGTGTGTGTGTGTCTCTCTCCAGATCAGTCCCCTTATAGTCAAGGGTGACTATTTAACCTGTATATTGTTTCTGAAATATTTTTGCACATAGTCCCAGGATGATAAACATATTGGGTGAAATTCTGTCCCCACTGAAGTCAATCACAGCTTTGCCATTGATCAGAAGGAGCCAGGTTGTCATACACTGCCTGACCAAATCTACCTTAGACTGCTTTAGCAATAAGGTAGCATTATGGTCTAAGAGAGCTCATTTTAATTCTCTCACCTGTGCGCTTCGGTCGTATATTTGAGTAACTCTGCAAGCTGAAGAGGGTATTTACAGATCTTCTGAACAGGTGTAAGGAGAAAGCCATCAATAGCAATGTCAATCATCTGTTGAAGCAGGCGACAGGCCTCAAAGAAGTGACGGTATTTGCCCTGTTTCATTAGGTTGGAAAGCTCAAGGCAGGCACTGGGATGATTGTTACAATACTCTGAGTAGATGGCAAAACCTTCTTGCTATAAAGAAAAACCAAGGCTTTAGCTAAAACATTCATCTTAAAAAGACAAAACCAAAAATCAATATTAAAGTTATAAAACACTTCTGGTTACACTAATTAGATAGTTTGCTAAATTACACCCAAACTGAATAACATTCTATTTAGAAAACACAGGAGAATCTATTCTACAATTGGTAATAGGTGAAACTCCTGTTAATGTGGATCACAGGGGAGTGCATTGGCCAGCAATGCTTGTTGCTTTCTGAAATGGAAAAAAACCCAAATATCTCTTTACGCTAACCAGATCTGTGAATCTCAGTCAGATGGGGGTTTTCTTTGAGGAGCCTTGAAAATTGGAAGCCTCCTATGGTTGTTGGTAGAGCTGAGCGAATAATAGATTTTTTTGGTTAAAAGTAATAATAATGATAATCTAGTTCAATTTGAACCAAACTAATTTTTAAGAGATTTTTTCAAATTGAAAAACTTGAAAAAATGTCATTTTGAGTTGAGTGAAATGTTTGAATTGACTCTAAACAATTTTTTAAATTTTTTTTCTATTTGATCATTATTGAGTTTTATGCTCCCCCCTTTTTTTTTAAACTGGCCAAACTTGAAAACTGTTCTCAAGCAAAATAACTTTGAAAAAAAAAGAGTATTTTTAAGCCTAAACTATTCAGCGAGTTCTACCCAAATACATTAATAGTTATTGAATCTCCCAAAATGCATTTTTCAGTGACATTTCTATTTGCCAAACTTTTTTTCTCAAGTCTACTTGGAGGTTATGTAGGTGACTAGCAATAATATGCGACTCTTTTCCCACCTTTGTCAATCACCCTGGTTAATATTTTCTCTGGGAAGATACTGGATGTAGTTTCCATAGAACAAAATCAACTCAGATGCCTGCAGTTAAATGTTAACTTGTGATCTGTGTTCCCTGTAAGCTGCGCGCTTAGGCTGCCAGGCAGGAGAGGTTTAAATGCCGTTCTGCACACAGGAGGCAGCATGTGTTCAGGTGCCCCTCCCACCATGTTGCTCCATCCTGCAGCTGCTCCTGGGACCCTCCTGCTGGCTGTGCAGAGTAGAAGGTGGGGGAGGGAGGAGGGTGCTGATGTCAGGATGTCCCCCCCCGCCCCTGTACCCCATCTCTGCAGAGCAGGGCAGAGGGGACAGCCTGGCTCAGGAGGACTAGGAGCTGCTGCAGTCTGAATGGTGAGTGGCTGCTGGCTGAGTGCCTTTCTTAAAGGCCACATCTACACTACCCGCTGGATTGGTGGGTGGTGATCGATCTATCGGGGATCGATTTATCGCGTCTAGTGTAGACGCGATAAATCGATCCCCGATCGCTCTGCTGTCGACTTCAGAACTCCACCAGGGTAAGAGGCAGAAGCGGAGTCGACAGGGGAGCGGCGGCCGTTGATCCCGCGCCGCGAGGACACGAAGTAAGTGATTCTAAGTCAATCTAAGATACGTTGACTTCAGCTACGCTATTCTTGTAGCTGAAGTTGCGTATCTTAGATCGATCCCCACCCCAGTGTAGACCAGGCCAATAAGACAGTGCACTGTTTCTGACATTTCCCCAGAAGCCAGCTCACACAGTCTCTCTCTCTCTCTCTCTCATTCACACTCACACTCACTCACACACACACACACACACACACACACACTCTCTCCCCTCCTCGCCCTGCCCATGTACCCCATCTCCGCAGAGTGGGGGAGGAGAAACAACAGGGCTCAGCACAGAGCAGGAGAGCTTTCAGTGCTTGAAGAGACAGTGCACAACTTTCCCCAGCAGCCAACACACACACACACACACACACACACACACACACACACACACACGAGTCTCTGTCTCTCTTTCTCTCTCACACCCACACCCAGAGTCTCTGTCTCTTTCTTACTCACCTCCCAACACATACCTGTATTATAGTTGTTGTTACTTCTTGGTACTTCCTGCAATGCACATATATTCTCTGTAATTTTATGCTTTCAAAGTGTTATTTTAGTGTTTTGACTAGTCTATGCATTTCATAATTTTTATTTCTCTTACACTTAAATTTAATTCTTTGAGTAGTGAGTTCTAAAATGCCTAACCTGTCCTGGCTGGAGTAATTATGCCTATGGTAACTTTTTAAACATATATATTATATCTAGGTTTTTTGTTTCTACTGGTGGCACATATAGGCACATACCTTGGTGCACATAAGAAAATTTATTCAGCACATGGATGGAAAAAATTAGAGGGAACATTGCCTATGATTGTTGGAAACAGTTCTGTTCATCTGGGACCTTGGGATCACCATAGCTATGAAAATGGAAAGACTGTTCACTTACAAGGAA
Source organism: Dermochelys coriacea (assembly GCF_009764565.3). Classification (NCBI taxonomy): domain Eukaryota; kingdom Metazoa; phylum Chordata; order Testudines; family Dermochelyidae; genus Dermochelys; species Dermochelys coriacea. Next base: position 42,335,455 of record NC_050068.2, read on the forward strand.
AATAGACCTACTCAAAGGGTGGAGGTGGAAAAAGGGGAGGGATTTTAAATGTTTTCATATTATCAGTACTAACTAAAGTGTCTTCCTCACGGTAGTTTAACATTTACTAATCATATTTTGTTTATTTCATAAGCAAAATGGAGTTAAATGACATACATGTTGAAGAAAGCAGGATCCTATTTCACTTAAATGAGGTTCCTCTTTGTTGTACTGTTTCTCAAGATCTTTCAGAAACTTTCTTTGGAATTTGTAAATATCTTCAATGTTTCCAAAAATGGTGTTTAACTGAGCCATGGTGAACATTCCTGTATGTTTACGACACTGCCGAATATATCCCTGGAAATAAAACAAGAAAACCTCTTCATATCAAATCTGAAAGAGATCAAGAGCTTGAAAATGGAGTTTGTACTGAACAAGTAACTCAATTTGATATTCTGCTTTCCAAGGTTAAATTTTTGTGGTGTCTGATTTCAATGCCATATTCACTACAAAACTGGATATACAAATTCAGATTTGTGTCTGAACAGTTACATTACTGATTCTCCCAATCCTAATTCTGTTTCACACTAGAATGGATTAGTCAGGAAGCCAGATGTCAGCACTTGTATAATATCTAATTATATGGGGGGGAGGGATAGTTCAGTGGTTTGAGTATTGGCCTCCTAAACTCAGGGTTGTGCATTCAATCCTTGAGGGGGCCATTTAGGGATCTGGGCCAAAAACTGGGAATTGGTCCTGCTTTGAGCAGGGGGTTAGACTAGATGACCTCCTGAGGTCCCTTCCAACCCTGATATTCTATCATCTTGTTGTTATAACTACCAATCCAGGAGGAGGAGAGCCTGCACTACTGTTTTGCCACAGAGCTTAGTAGTTACTGTCCCAACTGTGCTATGACAGAGTTTGATCTTGCCTGTACAGATGAAACCAAATTCTGTAAAAACACAGCCTAAAGATAATCTTTGCTAGGACTAGTGTAACCCACACACCTCCAGGGTGTGGTGTTCTGTTCTATCTAGTGGCACGGAGACCACTTAGAGCAGTCGTGGGCAACCTGCAGCCCGCAGGCCACACACAGCCTGTCAGGGCCGCCAGACAGTTTGTTTACATTTGCACAGCAGTCTGCAGCTCCCAGTGGCCGTGATTCACCGTTCCCGACCAATGGGAGCTGTGGGAAGCAGCGTGGGCTGCAGGTATGTCCCTACATTCCCAACCCCTGCCTGTTACGGGAGGTGCCAATACTCCAAGCCAAATTGGTGGTTTTTGCCTATTGCTTTGGTGCACAGGCTCCCAAAAGGGAAGCTATTTCCTGTGCAGGTCTTGTAACTCTGGGTCAGCCTCTGAAGTAAATTTTTCTCTGACTCAGACCTACATGTAAGCACACCACCAGCCTCACTGTCCTGCTTGCACAGCCATCAGTGATTCACTCTTTGCTGAACTTGGGTACCATTTATTCCCTGTGGAAAACATGTGCATTAGCACTGGTCCACTAAATGAGCAGCCACTCTGTCTTTTTTAAAAAAAAACATAGATGAACTGGATTAGTGATGTTTAAGATTATCAGTGGGCCAAATCCTGAGAGCTTCAGCTCCTTCTGACATCAAAGTATGTACTGATGTATCTCAGCAACAGAGTTAAACCAATGCAAGTTAACATTAGTTGCTCACACAGACTGCATCACTAGAAAAAACATCCACACCCTCCACAGAAAATAACTAAATAGAAATTGGTAGCTGGAGCAACAGAATGGTACCTGAAAGAAGAAATGGCAAAAGAGGCAAGCATCTTGGGCCTAGTCTGCAGACAGAAGGCAATTCAGTTGGACAAGTCAGGGAGATAAATTCTTAAGTTCATAAAGCAACATAAGATTTGTCATATAGGTTCAAACCGTTGGTTTAGCCAGTCTAGTATTCTTCTAGCAATTGCCAATACCTGATGCTTCAATGGAAGATGAAATTCATCCACCATGAACAAAGCCAAATGTGTCAGAGATACACGTGTTGGTAAAAATTCCTCCCTGACCTTTTATAGCTTATGTCCTGTAGTATAAGATTTAATTACACTTACTCTGGCATAGATAAAAAGTGTATCTTAATGATGATTTTGCTCAAGGAACTGACATTTAGCAACATTTTTTAAAGATAATCTGAAAAAAATGGATTTGTACCTTTGTTTTGTTTCTTTAGAACGTATGAAGAAGGCCTGATAAAAAAATTATCTGTTTGTTTTCCACACTAGAAGGGCAGCTCTTATAATTTTTGTTTTTCCTGGAAGATTCTATAGATGAATGGAGAACTAATAGGACTATGACATCACAAGCAGAAAGGAAGTGAAATATAACAAACTGAAAGGAGAAGTGATTTTTTGGGTCAGGCTGTTTACCATCCTTCATTGATTCTTTTTTACCACTCTAGATGAAACACCCAACCCACATGTGGGAGAAAAATGTTCATAGTTAATGGCTCAGACTTCAATTAAGGTGTAAGAATGTTCCTACTACAGGTCTCTGGTCCTCCAAGAAAACTCCAACAAAAAACAAACTGAGAAGGTAAGTCTTGATACTACTGATCTTTCTGCAGTTTAAACAAGCAGAATATTTTAAAAAATTAGAATTACATAATAAATGACCAGAAAAAAAAGTACAAATCCAATTTTTCCTCTGCAGGCCACCTTCAAAATGTTCAGTCACTAAACTGTAACTAGATACTACCGTTATTACATGGATTTATAGTTATCTATTGAGGCAAAGTGGTAGCAAATACTAACTAAGCTGGACTCTCTCCCCAACATGGAAACTGCAGTCAGGAAAGCAAAGCATTGTTAACAGGTACAAAATGAAGTGTTCTTTCAAAAAGGTGTATTATGATGTTCAATAAAGAAGAGAGTTAGAACTGCACAAGAGAGCATTCTCATTGACAGCCTTAGAATTGCAATGATGAATCTTCTGACAACAGAAAATGCTCAAGTTTTCATTCACAAGGGACGTTTATTCAAATTAAGTCTGTGGAATGCCCTAAGTCTATGGCTTGACACTGTACCTCACAGATGTCCTTGAGATGTTTGATATAGACTCTCTCTGTGTTCATTATTTCCTGTATAACATTGGTTCTCATCTGATCCTTGTTTTCAGCAATTTTTTGGCGATGTTTGCTAGCATCTGCATGTTGCTCTTCATCTTGGATGCTACCACAATTTTCTGGTAGTTCTTCCTGATTAACTCGTAGCTGCATTCATAACAGAAAAGACAGCTAGAGTAGTGCAGCAAGGTGTTACAAAAACAAATATTAAAAACTATTACAAACTTTATTTAATTACAATAGAAGCAGCTCATAACCGATTATTAATTATTATTATTATATAACTGGTCCCCAGTCCTAGGTTATAGAAATAGGATTCCATAAGGTCTATCATGTAACTCTTTTGCAAGTATTTCCACTGGCTACTAATGTAAAGGTTTCAGGAATGGGCCATCTTTCTTTTTGGGTATCCATATGGACCTTCATCACCATAGTATCTGAAGGCCATCATATAAGTGTTGCCTGTACTTTTTGTGAACAGAAGTGCAAATTTATTAGAGAGACCATGAGCAGTGGGCACTCGCTGCCAATACTCAAATAAAAAAATTGTGGCATTATTTTCCATGTTAAATTAGGATGACACTGATATGAAGTAATTAGTTACAGTCATTTCTCCCTTCCCCAATTGTCCTCCTTTCCCAAAGAATGGGGCACTCACACTGATATTTAAAAGTAAAAATTCATTTTTCTGAAGTCAGATTGAACATTTTTGTACTAGAGTCCCATCAACTTCATTATTCACCTAATTCACAGAAATGGTAAAATTTACAGGAAAAATGACCATGTGGTTAAATCATTGGACTGTGATAAGGGAAATCTGGGTTTAATAGCCCCAGCTTTGCTATTAACTCTGTATGTGCTCTTTGACAAATCACTTAAGAATAATATTTTCAAGAATGCCTGAAGTTCACATTTTTAAAGGTATTTAGGCGTTGCTTTATTCAACATTGCAACGTCTAAATACCTTTAAAAATCTGGGCCTAAGTGATTCAGGCATTTTTGAAAATTTTACCTTTAATCTCTCTGCCTCAGTTTCTTATCTGTAAAATAGGAACAACAATGCTGCCTTTCACCCACTCTTTCTTCAACATGCTTACTTAGATGGTAAACTCTTTATGTTGAATCTGTCTTTTACAATTTGCTTGTACAGTGCCTAGCACTGTGGAGCCCCGATTTCAGTTGTGGCATCTGGAAGCTACTATAATATAATTACAATACAATACAATACAGCCATAGCTATCCCTCAGCAGCTGTACTGTCATGAGACTCTTGGCTGAACTGCGAATAAGGTATTCACATTATGGACAGAACTGCCACAAATGATGAAGCTGACAGGTCTGGCATTATTTTACCACCAAAATCCCTGAAATATCAGAAGAGAATGCTGTGTAGAACAGATGTTCCCATCTCTATCCCCAAAACTGTTGTGCTCTTTCTGTACATACTGACCACTCTTGAGTGATATTAGTGCTGGTTCGTTTACGTCCATGGGACATAGTCCAAATAATAATGATCAGCTGGTTCTCTGTCCTCATTTCTATTTGGATTTTTACAGGGTTACCCAGGAGTAAGTGACGGTAAAATTTAGCCAAGTAGATTATGTTTAAGCAAGAATAGCAACTTTTTAACAAAATAAAACAAGCCGTTATACTGACATTTTACCAGGAACCTGATGTAAAGCTGCAATAATGCAGTGGTGAATCAGGCACTCGTTGTAGAAAAGAAACAGACATAGGTTACTAACCCTGACAAAGCTAGCTGGAAACCAGGCTTCCTTGTCTTCATTTCTTCCCCACCACCAGTCTTTGTTGGAAGCTTCAAGGACTCGGATGACGTCCCCAGCTTTAAAGCCTAGCTCTTGATCATCCATAGTCACATGGTCCCACAGTGCCTCTGCATAGACCATGCTGCCATCACTTATCAGCTGAAATGTGGGGGGGAAAGAGTTGATGAAGGACAAAAGCGCAGCAAAGACCAATCCGTAGACTGCTAGAAAACTAAACAAGCATAATTAAACAAAAAGGAGATAAATAAACCTGTTTCAGGATGAGCCGAGTATTTTGAGAAATCTGTCCTTGTATAATTATCTGTCTGAGAAATTGAATAATGCAGCAAAAAGGTCTGGATCTCAGTCTCCCAAGCTTGAGTACAGTTATATAAAACACATGCAACATTATCACTTTAACCAAAAGGTTAGACATACTGGAATGCATCCTCCACTTACCTCATTAATTGCTAGCTGTTCCCCTCCAGGCTGCAGGTATCTAGGGCTGGGTTGGCAGAGCTCCTCATAACTGTAATCCTCCTCACTACCATTGTCATCAACTAAGGTAGAAGATTCAGTTCCACCATCTGTAACAACTAAAACAAAAGTGACAGGCTTGAAACAGAGTAATTTGGTTTAATCAGAGTCTTCTCAGAAAAGCAAACATACAAAAACAATTTAATAAAAAATGTGAACATAAAACTGCCAATAGGCTAAGGCAAAACCCCTTACAAAATGCCTTTGCTCTTGAAAATATAACAACGTGTTTACTTAGGGAGTGATTTTCTCTCATTTACACAACCACACAAATCAGGAATAACTCCACTGAAGCAAACAGCGACACAAAAGTAAACCTGGATGTAAACCATTAAACTTTTTGGGCCTGTGTCACAGGTAGGTAGATAGTTTCCTGCAGGGGTCCCTGATTCAAGGGAAAGAACTTAGGTCCAGATTTTAAAAGGTATTTAGGTGTTATTGAGCTCAGAAGTCCAATGCCTAACTGATTTAGGAGCTTAAGTTAATTTTTAGAAGGGGTTGGCACTTAGGAGCCTCAATCCCATTGACTGTCAAAAACAATTTAGGCTCATAAGTGCCAAAGTCTCTTTTGAAAATGATACTTAGGCATTGCAATTCTAAGCACAGCAATACCTAAATACTTTTAAAAATTTGGGCCCTAGTCTTTATATGACTCTTAGGCAGATGGCCATGGGCAGTGGGCATAGTAGGCCAGGTTAGACTCCCCATCCCAGGATGAGGCCCCACCCTTACTCCACCCTGAAGCCCCACCCTTGCTCCCCCATTCCCCTAAAGCCAGAAGGGGTTCAGCTTGGGCTGGCGGCCTGGATCTCGGGGCTTGGTGGCCTGAGGAAGCCCAGCCGACCAGCAATCCAGGCCAGCTAGTGTTACCAACTTCCTAATTGCAGAAAATCGAACACCCTTGCCCTGACCCCTACCCCACCCTGAAGCCATGCCCCTGCCCCACCCCTTCTCTGAGGCTCCGCCCCGCTCACTCCTTCTTCCCTCCCTCCATTGCTCACTCTCCCCCACCCTTGCTCATTCGCTTATTTTCACCAGGCTGGGGCAGGGGGTTGGGGTACGGGAGGGGTTAGAGCTCTGGCTGGGGATGTGGACTCAGGGGTGGGGCTGGGGCCAAGGGATTCAGAGTGTGGGAGGGGGCTCCGGGTTGGGGAGTGGGGTGCGGAGGGGATGTGAGGGCTCTGGCTGGGGGTGTAGACTCTAGGGTGGGGCCAGGGATGAGAGGTTTGGGGTGCAGGAGAGGGCTCAGAACTGGGACAGGGTGTTCGGGTGTGGGAAGGGATTGGGGCATGCACTCTAGGTAGCGCTTACCTCAGCCGGATTCCGGAAGCAGTCAGCATGTCCCTCCGGCTCCTAGGTGAAGGAGCTGCCATGGGGTTCTGCGCGCTGCCCACGCCTGCAAGCGCTACTCCCTGCAACTACCATTGGCTGCAGTTCCCAGCCAATGGGAGCTGCAGAGCCGGCACTTGGGGCGGGAGCAGCGCGCAGAGCCCCATGGCTGCCCCTTCACCTAGGAGCCGGAGAGACATGCTGACTGCTTCTGGGAGCCACGCAGAGCCGGGTAGGGAGCCTGCCAGTCCTGCATCACTGGCAGCGCTGCCAACCACACTTTTAACGGTCCAGTCAGTGGTGCTGACTGGAGCCACAAGGGTCTCTTTTTGACCCGGTGTGCCAGTCGAAAACTGGACACCTGGCAACACTAGCCAGTGCTCGGACTGGCCTGGGGGTTGGGCTGGGGGTTGGGCCAGTTCTTGGGCCAGCTGGTGGCCCGGGGGTCAGGCTGGTGCTTGGGCTGCCCAGTGGCCGCAAGAGTGGGTGGGCCGGGGCTTCTCTGGCTGTGGTGAGGGGAGGGGAGGGCTCAGGGCTCCAGGGGGCAGGGATGAAAGGGGCAAGGCCTTGGGCAGAAGGGGCAGGGCCAGGGTAGCCTCCCCAAAGTGGGAATTCATGCGCTGCCCTTGCAGATGGCCTGCAGTGTAATCCTGCACGAAGTAGGCTAGGAAGGAGAAAGAAGCAGAGACTAGAACTAGGTGGGAAATGGTTTTCCTATCCCATTAAAATTTTCAAGATTTAAAAAAAATGTTCCCATTCTGCAGTGGGATGAAATCAAGCGATTTTGAATTATTATTTTTTTTTGGTGAAAAAAGGCAGAAGAGATGGGGAGATTAGGGCACTCATGTGGGACCTGGGAGAGTCAGGTTCTAGTACCTGCTCTGCCAGATTTGGAAAAGGGATTTAAATCTGAGCCTCCCACATCCCAGGTGAGTGATCTAACCAGCAGAGTATTGGCTATTCTAGGTTGGATGTCTCCCTCTCTAACTCTGGTTTTGACCAGAAATTCCATCTTGGAGCTGAAAAACCTCCCCAGCAAAACTTTTGTCAAAAATTATACATTTCCACAAAAAGCACTGTTTTTGACAAATCAGCATTTTTTGACAAAAAGCCAGTCAGCCAAAAAATTCCCAACCACCTCTACCAGAGAGGCTTGCCTTGCTTTCTGGAACCCACGCAGATGGGTCGTGGGCAGTGGGCATAGTATGTGTAACCCATAGGTTTTCATGACAGTATAGATAGCCCTGTCTATATTAGTGCTTACACTTGCATCTTTGCAAGTATTTCCTGTTATATGGATACTAATTTTTCAAGTGTAATCAAGGCCATAGGATGCAAAGGTCAGTTAAAACATTTACCTTGTGGCTTTCTTTCTTTAGAAGGACACTATTTTGCCCTCAGTCTTGATGTAAAACAACAGTTATTCTACCCACCCCAAAACATTTTAAAATACACATTCATATTAATGTCTCATAGAACTAATCAAGGAGACTGCAAAATTCCTATTAAAAAGTTGAAATCTCATAGCCATAGGGTTACAAATATGAAAACTAATAAAAATATGTATTTTAAAAATTGTATCATTTAAAACTCACTGACATTGCTTTCCTGAAAATCTGGAAATAAATAATATAAAAAAATCAGCTTCTAGCTTCAAATCTGAAGTGGTAAACTTCATCCTGGATCTCATTTTTACAGCCGCATTGTAATGTCAGTATTGATAACTGGTTTGTTGCAGCAAGGATAGTAGACATAAATACTCTAAAACATTTAACTAAAGATGAAAAAGGAGAGTAATTTTTGGGCTGGTAATTGCTCATTATTCCTTACCAGTCAAGAAGCTTCCATTGCCTTGGTAGCTAGATTAAAAACAAAACACAAACAACAACAAAACCAATCACTCACTCTCTGTATCCATTCCTCAAATGTTTACCGGCAGGAGTAAATATTTTACAGATAGGGATGGGTATCCCTGTATCTCTAATGGATTGCAAAAACTTAAGACAATGTGGGCCTGATTCTGATCTCTATCCAGCTTTCCATTGGTGTAACTCTGTTGATTGCAGTGGAGTTTACATTATTTACAACAACAAGAGTGTGATCAGAATCAAGCCCAGTGAAACTAATACTTAATCATTTTAAATCAGAAACAATACAGAGAATAAAAAGAGTACACCTTCTACTCATACATACCCATCTGAAGGCTCTCCAGACTCCAAAATCGTGCCATTTCCCCCCTGGCTACCATGCTGTTGTCAAAAACAACAGACAGAGTAGGGGCTTGGCCTTTAATAGGTGAAGTTTAGTCCTAAAAGATTCACAGAGAACCAGAAAGGCTTAGAGCCTTTGAGCTTCTGAAAATTCAGAAACAGCTTATTCATTGCTTTGAGCTTCTGTATGTGCATATCAGGCCGGAGCCTACTTAGAAACTGACAGCTCACTCACTGTTCCATATAGCTGTGGGTTTAGTGGATCAGTGACATCATGGGGTACCCTTAGGGAGGAAGTTACAGAAAAGAAACAAAACCTGTATATACAGTGTTCATTGATAATGTACTTACAGTCTACTGCACTGTAGCTAATGACACTGCAACAAAGAATGTTTTTCAGTCTTGTCAGTGCCAGAGAATGTATTTGCTACTTTTCATTAGAGCAGCTAAATGTGAGTTAGAGTTTCAATCTAAATTCAAAAGATACCTCTCTTTTACTCCATGTCACAGGAAAAGGCTATTGCGAGTTGCAATTTCTTCTAGCCATATGCAAAAATATGTCTTCCAATACTGCTTTGCGTAACATTTTGTGTATTTATATTATTCCAAAATGTAGGTATAACTATACACAGGTATTTTTCACAAAGTTCTTAAATGCTGCTGTTACTTCACAACTAAACTGTGGTATATTTGTTTGGTTACAAGCGACTATCACTGCATTATAACCCAAATTCTAAACAGCAGCCAATTGCTCTGAGGGGTGATGGGGCAGAGGGGGCGTTCCACCACTCAGGCCCCAGCCTCAGTGTAACTCTACCACAGGCGGTAGAGAAGGAAGGACACGAATAGCCACTTAGCCCTGCCTTCAGTCATTCCATAGCCCACTTCAGCAGCGACCCCACCAACTCTCTCCTGTCAGAGTACAGGGGATCCTATGGAGATTAGCATCTATCACCCCAGCATCATGCACCCCTTTGCATAGGGGGATTGCATTGGTTCTAGAGGCAAGGGCAGGATTTGCCCCTACAATCAAATCATGTCTCTTCAACAACCTGCATTTGTACTAATTTTTTGAAAACTGGTATAAAAAGAAATTCCTGAAATAATTTTAAAAGAAGTCATGGTGCTATATGTCTGTGGACAGGACTCAGAATTACTGATTCTCTATATGGAAACAACATTGTTTAGCTATGCCAGTCCTTTTACTAGGGGCTAGTTTCTCTAGTAATATGCTCAGAAAACCACCAAGGGACTTTGCATACAGCATATCACAACACCCACAGAAATCACATGGTTTTCTATTGTACCAGCTCAGGGAGAGAATGAAATGCCAAACTTATAACACAATATTAATGACGTTTGTTTACTAAAATCAAGGACCTGCTGCATTTTGGAGGTGATCAGTGGACATGAAAAATACAGCTCTCCCTTCTGAATCATTGAATTGCACCATAATTCCCTGCTGAAAACAGACTTGCTGAATAATCACAGTTACAATAAGCTACAGTATATTATGAAAAGCACTTATACAGCACGGTTGCAAGGTGTCTTGCAATACAAATCAGTAAAAACTAAAAAATGAGTCATCCATAGAAAATTCCTTTGCTTAAGTCATAAAAAGCCCCCAACCCTGGGATCTGCATCAGTGACTGAAGAATTCACACTGAACAAGTGCTGACCAGACAAAAAACCTAAAACTATAATGTAAAACAGATTCACCCCTTTGAATTATTCTATCACACCTCTGAGAATGTGACTAGGCAGGTGAAAAAGAAATAGCATAAAATATGGACAAGAAAATTAAGTTAAGATGGTTAGATTTCACTACATTGAAAACTCCTTTCAGTGTCGATTCAAGGGACCAACAAATATCTGTTAGTTAATTATGATAGCTGTCTAATATCACCTGGCCTTGGCCTGTGTGACGTCAATAGCGAACTCTCATTGATTTCAATGGGACCAGCATTTGCCCCAAAAAGTTCTGTGTGTCCTTTTGATCCCAGCCCCATGCTAAGCAAGATGAAATATCACGTGAGTTATTGTGGGCCAGTTGCTTGTTGCACAAGAGGATTAGGGGAAGAGAGAAGGAAGGGAATGAGGAAGCACAAATAACTGAGGACACAATCAGATATGTAGAAATCTAAATGACATCAACTCCATCCATAAATAAATGCAGACACAAAGAGAGCCCCAAATGAGCCATTCCTCACAATAAGAACACAACTCTGCACCAGCACCTCAGCAGGGCTTGCAGGGTTCTAGGCCATGTATATGAACATATTGAACATAGGTCCAGCCACATTCCACCTCTTTTCAAGTTGTAACAACTGTACAGTTTACACAGTTCCTTCTTTCCTAGGAAGAAAGAAGAAACATCAATACTGCTCAGGAAGTTGTTGCTTCAATATAAAAATGAAAACCTAATCTCAGGCTTTGGGCCTTAGAATAAGGTTTTTCCAGGGTAGGATTTCTCATGTCCTCAGGTCTGTTTCAAAGTCTCACGACTGGTGGCCATATTGTGGCTTTGGGCTCTGAAGGTGACGCAGCCATAAGAGTGACGTTGAACAGAATAGAGAAGGAACAGTGAGAGGGTCTTTTCCACTCACACCATGCAAGAGGACTATTTGAGAGTCCTCCTGTTATCTTGCTTCACTTAAAATATGGGACATATCCTTCTAGCCCATTCTTTTTTTTTAATCCAATGACTTCTTTAGGGCCAGTTTTTCAATTTCCTACTGTAGGCAAGCATGGATGGTCTACTTATGTTGATGCCCCATCTGCTGTTGCCTCCAGTTCTTTTGCTGGTGTCACTTTACATTCTAAGGTGAAGAAGTAGAAAGCACTCACTAAAATTTCTCATGTCGCTGTGAGGAAAATTCTTGTCAGTGCCTATTAAAAAGCACTACAAGTGCAGAAAGTCGATAATACCAGAGTGACAATTTGACCTATCAATGCACACGCTAGTAGGAGTCTGACAACTCTACCTGGGATCACATATAGTACAGGTGGCTGTCATGCTGAAGCTACGTAACACAAGCCTGCCAATGAATCAAAATCCTGACTTGCAATCATTTTTGCTATTCCAGGCTTTTGACTGGACCCTGATGTTTGTTTAACAAATTTTGTGTTACTTTAACAAATTTTGTGTTAGTCTAACAAATTAGGCAAGCAATCCACTGAATCTCAGCTGAGACCACCAATTGTAATTCACTAATGACCTTAGTCAAATCTGAAACCACAATTTCTGGGTGAAAAGCATTAACACTCTGTGACTTTTTATGGAACATATAGGAAATCCCCACACTGGAACAGACAAGTGGTCTATGCAGTCTAACATCTAGTCTCTGAAGCCATAAAATCACTCTTTGTGCACCAGAACAGCACTGCAATATTATTCTCAAGGAATACTTCCTTCCAACCAGGATGGATAAAAATCAATGGTTTTTAAAAAAAAAAAAATTTTAAATCAGATTTTTTTATTTAAATCGGATTTTTTTGATAAAATGCTTTTTTTAAAAAATAGTTTTAATTAAGATACATTATAGCTCAAAGATATCTCATCGTGGAATAGGGATTATACATTCTAATTCTATAGTACGAGACAATATATTCATGTAACGTTTAAGAAAAGTTTTGTAAATGAGTTCCAATAGTTCATGGATTAAGGACCCAATCTTATAGGTTCCAGGGGCTTCTGTATAGATTATTTAGGTTAATCTTTCTATCTACTGTGACAGGGTCGGGCCAGATGGCTACAGGAGAGTAACAGAAGGCAGATATATTAGCCCCAGGTTAAAAGTAGGTCCCTTTTCCCTGGGTAAGGTAACAGGGAAGGTTCCAGAACAATCAGGAACCTTCTGGAGACAATTAAGATAGATAGACTGATTAGAACACCTGCAGCCAATCAAGAAGCTGCTAGAATCAATTAAGGCAGGCTAATCAGGACACCTGGGTTTAAAAAGGAGCTCACTTCAGTTTGTGGTGCGCGTGTAAGGAGCTGGGAGCAAGAGGTGCTAGGAGCTGAGAGTGAGAACGCATACTGTTGGAGGACTGAGGTGTACAAGCATTATCAGACACCAGGAGGAAGGTCCTATGGTGAGGATAAAGAAGGTGTTGGGAGGAAGCCATGGGGAAGTAGCCCAGGGAGTTGTAGCTGTTGCACAGCTGTTCCAGGAGGCACTCTAGACAGCTGCATTCCACAGAGCCCTGGGCTGGAACCCGGAGTAGAGGGCAGACCCAGGTTCCCCCCAAACCTCCCAACTCCTGGTCAGACACAGGAGGAGTCGATCTGGACTGTGGGTTCAGAAAAACAGCCAAGCTGATGGCTGCCGTGAAGCTCCAAGGCGAGCAAATCCGCCAATAAGCGCAAGACCCACCAAGGTAGAGGAGGAACTTTGTCACACTACCCAATGGGACTCAGTGTTCAGCCTAAACAATACCATCAGAGATGCTCAGTTTTGCAGTTCTCAAACTGTGGATTTGTCTCTCCAGAGAAAACATGCTTGTTAACAGCAAAAATGTTTTAAATAAATATATAGAGGTGAGAAATAACGGACCTCAACCCTATTGTCTGCAAATTTGTGTACACAGAGTCAATCCCTTACCTCTCTCTAAAAGTGCAAAATTTCAGAAAGTTCAGTGAATATAAGATTGTTGGGTGCGGAATAGATCAGGACAAGGAGAAGAAGTCTGGAGATAAATGTGATAAGGGAGGGACAGGCAGTAGAAAAAAAGTGGAACTGTTTGAGCAGCATATTCCAGAAGTCTTGAGGTCTTTCTGAGTGTAGCCTTCATTGATTTGAGATCTACCATACCATTCTCTCACTAGAAAAGAAAACCTATAATGGCAGTAGGCCGTAAAAGAGACCCAGTTTGGGAATATTTTAATGAAGTTCCTCTACCTGTGGGTAAGACAGGCATGCGTGCAAAATGCAAGCAGTGCAACAAAGAAACGCAAGGCCTGGTTGCCCCTATGAAACAACATCATGAGAAGTGTTCCTTCTCAGGCGGAAGCTGCGCTGATGTTGGGCTGGGGCCGAGGGGTTGGATAATGGGGCCATGGGGGAAAGGGGAACATGGGTCGATTCAGACGTGCAGGGGCAGCGCGGTGGGGCTCGGCCAGGCTGCGGCGACCCAGGGGGGCGGCTCATGGCTAGAAGTTCATGCCCCAGCCCGGGTGCCTGCAGCCGGAGGGAGCGGGTCCGTGCTGCAGCCTTGGCTCTGCGCCTCTCATGCCCTGGCCAGGGGCTGCTGCGCACTCCGGCGGGCTGAGTGGTTTTGCCACCATTGCCGCCGCTTTGCTCAGCTCCTACCTCTGTCCCGCACCTCGGCCAGAGGGTGCTGCACACTCTGACGGGCTAGACAGTTTTGCCACCGCCGCCGCCACCACTTCACTCAGCTCCTGCCTCCCTGCCGTGCCCCCGCCCGAGACCCTCTGCCCCTACTAACAAAAATGATTTAGTTCGCAAGTATTCCTAAAAGAATAAAAATATCTTTCCTAGTAAAATTTCAAAGCACGTTACTTCTTTGTACACTCTAATCCCTCTACCCCGATATAATGCGGTTTCACCTATAACATGGTAAGATTTTTTGGCTCCTGAGGACCGCGTTATATCGGCGTAGAGGTGTAGGTTTCATCTAACCAAATTCCACTCAAATGTTCAGTTTATGGCGTCAGCAATTTAAGAGAAGAAGGGAAAATATCAGAACATGTAAAAAAATTGGCAAATTAACTATGTGACATTCCATTATTCACTGGAACTACTTAAAAAACTCTCTGCAACCACTGCCTGACCATTTCCCAATATTTGTGGTGTTGTCCTGACAGAACCTTATTTTCCTTTACTTTCCATCTTTTTCCTGCACAGTAGCCTACCCCAACATGAAACTCTGATTGGCTGGGGGTGAGGAAAAGTTGTCATTTAAATCCTCTCATGTCCAGCTAGCATTAACTGTAACTCCAAATTAAACACGAGTTAAGTCTGTTGGGAAATTCTGAATATTGAATCCAAATTTCCACCAAACATTCTCCTGCTACCCCTAACAAGAACATCAACTCTACTTGTATATCAGAGACCCAAAAAACAGCTTTAGTGGGTGTACACTATGCCCAAGGGTGAAAGTGAGCCGGTATGGGCCAGTACAGTGTACCCATACAGCAGTGCTTTAATGTTGCTGCCCTTCTCCCCCCACCCCTTAGGGACCCTACTAGCAGGGCCAACAAGGGGGGAGGCAAAAGGGGCAATGATGTTAAAGCGCTGCAGCAGTGCTTTAATGTCAGTCGTCCCCCCCACATCACCCCCAGGGCTGGCGATTTAAAAGGGCCTGGGGCTCCCAGCTGCCACTGCTACTGCAGCAGCATCCAGAGCCCCGGGTCCTTTTCAATCACCACTGGGGCCCCAGGCGGTGGGGGCCAGGCAGCGCGGATGGGCTGGCTGGGGGAGGCTGACCCCCCGCCCCCAGCCCCACCCTTTCTGGCCTAGCCCAGCCCCCATACCAGTAAGAATTTATTATTATTTTCACCCTTGACTATGCCTATAATTTTACATTAGGTAACACAAGATAAAACTTTTCTGTAACTAAGGGTACGTCTACAGTACGAAATTATTTTGAAATTATTCAATTGAATTTTCGGAAGCAATTTTTTACATTCGGTCTTGTGTATCCCCACTAAAGCGTGTGAATTTGGCGGAGTGTGTCCACTTTACCGAGGCTAGCATCAAATGTCAGAGTGGTGCACTCTGGGTAGCTATCCCACATTTCCCGCAGCCCCTGCTGCCCATTGGAATTCTGGGTTAAGCTCCCAGTGCATGATGGGGCAAAAACATTCTTGCGAGTGTTTCTGGGTGTGTGTCGTCAGTTGCTTCTCCCGCAGTGCAAGCTACAGCAGACAATCGTTTTGCGCCTTTTTGGCATGCAGACACCTTACTGCTTTCAGCAGACGGTGCAGTATGGTGCACTGCTTCTCTCCTGCTACTATGAATCCACCTCGCATTTCCTCTCATCTTTCTATGTAATTTCTATAAGTATCTACTCTTTCTCTTCCTCATCGACCGCTTCCCCTGCCAACTCTGCTTGGCCATCGTGAACCGAGCAGCACAGCTTCCACTGCCAACTCTGCCCTCCCGCTCTTGCCACGCTACCGAGCTTCTCCATGTTGTCTGTCCTGGGCTCCTGCCTCCGTGAAAACTACAGAAGACAACCATTTCCCACCTTTTTTTGGCTATCGTGAACTGAACAGCACCTCTTCTGCTGCACTCTGCTCTCCTACGTTTCGCACCCTTTTTCCAGGATTACCCATGCAGGCACCATAGCATGGTGCCCACTCAGATCTCTGCTGCAGTTTTGACCATTGTAAATACCTCGCACATTATCCAGCAGTATGTGCAGTACCTGCAAAACCAGGCGAGGAAGCGATGACAACGCGATTACGATAGTGATGACGACATGGACACAGACGTTCCCAGAAGCAGAGCATGTGCGATTGGGAGATCATGGTGGCACTGGGCCAGGTTCATGCCATGGAACGCTGATTCTGGGCCCGGGAAACAAGCACAAGACTGGTGGGACCGCATAGTGTTGCGGGTATGGGATGATTCCCAGTGGCTGCGAAACTTTCATGTGCGTAGGGCCACTTTCATGGAACTTTGCCCTGGTCTACAGTAGGCAGTTGAGGTCGAATTTAGCAGCGTTAAATCGATGTAACCCTGCACCCGTCCACATTCCAAAGCTCTTTTTTTCGACTTAAAGGGCTCTTAAAATGGATTTCCTTACTCCACCCCCAACAAGGGGATTAGCGCTGAAATCGGTTTTGCTGGGTTGAATTTGGGGTACTGTGGACGCAATTAGATGGTATTGGCCTCCGGGAGCTATCCCAGAGTCCTCCATTGTGACCACTCTGGACAGCACTCTCAACTCAGATGCACTGACCAGATAGACAGGAAAAGGCCCGCAAACTTTTGAATTTCAATTTCCTGTTTGGCCAGTATGTCAAGCTCAGGTAACCATGCAGAGCTCATCAGCAGAGGTGACCACGATGGAGTCCCAGAATCACAAAATAGCTCCAGCATGGACCGAACGGGAGGCACGGGATCTGATCGCTGTATGGGGAGAGGAATCCGTGCTATCAGAACTACGTTCCAGTTTTCGAAATGCCAAAACATTTGTGACAATCTCCCAGGGCATGAAGGACAGAGGCCATAACAGGGACCCGAAGCAGTGCTGCGTGAAACTTAAGGAGCTGAGGCAAGCCTACCAGAAAACCAAAGAGGCCAATGGCTGCTCCGGATCAGAGCCCCAAACATGCCGCTTCTATGATGAGCTTCATGCCATTTTAGGGGGTTCAGCCACCACTACCCCAGCCGTGTTGTTTGACTCCTTCAATGGAGATGGAGGCAACACGGAAGCAGGTTTTGGGGACGAGGAAGACGATGATGATGAGGTTGTAGATAGCTCACAGCAAGCAAGTGGAGAAACTGGTTTTCCCGACAACCAGCAACTGTTTCTCACCTTGGACCTGGAGCCAGTACCCCCTGAACCCACCCAGGGCTGCCTCCCGGACCCACCAGGCGGAGAAGGGACCTCTGGTGAGTGTACCTTTTAAAATACTATACAAGGTTTAAAAGCCAGCATGTTTAATGATTAATTTGCCCTGGCATTCGTGGCTCTCCTGGATATATTCCCAAAACCTTTGCAAAAGGTTTCTGGGGAGGGCAGCCTTATTCCATCCACATGGTAGGACACTTTACCACTCCAGGCCAGTAGCACGTACTCGGGAATCATTGTAGAACAAAGCATTGCAGTGTATGTTTGCTGGCGTTCAAACAACATCCGTTCTTTATCTCTCTGTATTATCCTCAGGAGAGTGATATCATTCATGGTCACCTGGTTGAAATAGGGTGCTTTTCTTAAGGGGACATTCAAAGGTGCCCGTTCCTGTTTGCCTATGACTGAACAGAAATGTTCCCCGCTGTTAGCCACGCGGTGGGTGGCCTTGTAATGTGACCTTGTAACGAAAGCACATGTGCTATGTATGTAATATTAACAGCAAGGTTTACCATGAAAGAGTGTACTCATTGTTCTATAAAATGTGTCTTTTCAAATACCACTGTCCCTTTTTTTTTCTCCACCAGCTGCATGTGTTTCAAGGATCACAGGATCTTCTCCTTCCCAGAAGCTAGCAAAGATTAGAAGGCGAAAAAAATGCACTCACGATGAAATGTTCTCTGAGCTCATGTTGTTCTCCCACACTGACAGAGCACAGAAGAATGCATGGAGGGAGGCAACGTCAGAGTGCAGGAAAGCATAAAATGACTGGGAAGAGAGGTGGCGGGCTGAAGAGAGTAAGTGGTGGGCTGAAGAGAGGGCTGAAGCTGAAAGGTGGCGGCAGTGTGATGAGAGGAGGCAGGATTCAATGCTGAGGCTGCTGGAGGATCAAACTAATATGATCCAGCTTATGATTGAGCTACAGGAAAGGCAGCAGGAACACAGACCGCCACTACATTCCCTGTGTAACTAACCGCCCTCCTCCCCAAGTTGCATAGCCTCCTCACCCAGACGCCCAAGAACACGGTGGGGAGGCCTCCGGCCACCCAGCCACTCCACCCCAGAGGATTGCCCAAGTAACAGAAGGCTGGCATTCAATGAGTTTTAAACTTTTAAAGTGCTGTCTGGCCTTGTCCTTCCCTCCTCCACCACCCCTCCTGGGCAACCTTGGTAATTATCCCCTTATTTGTGTGATGAATTAATAAAGAATGCATGAATGTGAAGCAACACTGACTTTATTGCCTCTGCAAGCGGTGATCGAAGGGAGGTGGGGAGGGTGGTTAGCTTACAGAGAAGTAGAGTGAACCAAGGGGTGGGGGGTTTCATCAAGGAGAAACAAACTGAACTTTCATACCGTAGCCTGGCCAGTCACGAAACTGGTTTTCAAAGCTTCTCCGATGCGCACCGCACCCTCCTGTGCTCTTCTAACCGCCCTGGTGTCTGGCTGTGCGTAACTGGCAGCCAGGCGATTTGCCTCAACCTCCGGCCCCACCATAAACGTCTCCCCCTTACTCTCACAGATATTGTGGAGCACACAGCAAGCAGTAATAACAGTGGAAATACTGGTTTCGCTGAGCTCTAACCGAGTCAGTTAACTGTGCCAGCATGCTTTTAAACGTCCAAATGTACATTCTACCACCATTCTGCACTTGCTCAGCCTTTAGTTGAAAAGCTCCTGACTACTCTCCAGGCTACCTATGTATGGCTTCATGAGTCATGGCATTAAGGGGTAGGCTGGGTCCCCAAGGATAACTATAGGCATTTCAACATCCCCAACGGTTATTTTCTGGTCTGGGAAGAAAGTCCCTTCCTGCAGCTTTTGAAACAGACCAGAGTTCCTGAAGATGCGAGCGTCATGTACCTTTCCTGGCCATCCCACATCGATGTTGGTGAAACGTCCCTTGTGATCCACCAGTGCTTGCAGCACTATTGAAAAGTACCCCTTGCAGTTTATGTACTCGCCGGCTTGGTGCTCCGGTGCCAAGATAGGGATATGGATTCCGTCTATGGCCCCACCACAGTTAGGGAATCCCATTGCAGCAAAGCCATCCACTATGACCTGCACATTTTCCAGGGTCACTACCCTTGATATCAGCAGATCTTTGATTGCGTTGGCTACTTCATCACAGCAGCCCCTACAGTAGACTTGCCTACTCCAAATTGATTCCCGACTGACCGGTAGCTGTCTCGCATTGCAGGCTTCCACAGGGCTATTGACACTCGCTTCTCAACTGTGAGGGCTGCTCTCATCTTGGTATTCTTGCACCTCAGGGCAGGGGAAAGCAAGTCACAAAGTTCCATGGAAGTGCCCTTACGCATGCGAAAGTTTCGCAGCCACTGGGAATCATCCCAGACCTGCAACACTATGTGGTCCCACCAGTCTGTGCTTGTTTCCCAGGCCCAGAATTGGCGTTACACCACATGAGCCTGCCCCATTAGCACCATGATGCCCACATTGCCAGGGCCCGTGCTTTGAGAGAAGTCTGTGTCCATGTCCTCATCGCTCTCGTAATTGCGCTGATGTCGCCTACTCGCCCGGTTTCACTTTGCCAGGTTCTGGTGCTGCATATACTGCTGGATAATGTGCGTGGTGTTTAATGTGCTCCTAATTGCCAAAGTGAACTGAGCGGGCTCCATGTTTGCCGTGGTATGGTGTCTGCACAGAAAAAAGGTGCAGAACGATTGTCTGCTATTGCCCTGATGGAGGGAAGAGCGACTGACGACATGGCTTACAAGGTTGGCTTACAGGGAATTAAAATCAACAAAGAGGGTGGCTTTGTGAGAAACTGAATGGCTGCCTCAAGAATAGAACTCAAAACCTCAAGGATAGAACTAAAAACTGGGTTTAGCAGGCCGTTGATTTCACAGAGGGAGGAGAAAATGAATACAAAACAAATCTGGTCTATTTCTTGTTTTGCGCCACTTTATCTATCTTTATACATCTTGCTAGCAGCAGACTGTGCAGTACGACCACTAGCCATCGTCACCTCCTGGGTGCTCGGAGAAGACGGTGCAGTAGGACTACTGGCCATCGTCTTCTGCTAGCTGCAGATTAAAAGACAGTGCACTGCCGGTAGAACTCAATCGCCATGAGATGAAACTTAAAAGGGAAATGACCTGGCCGAGTCACTCCCATGTTTGCCCAGGTGCCAGGTTAAAAGAGCACCCAGGACTACGTCGACGATGGCTACCAGTCATACTGCACTGTCTGCTGCCAAAAGGCAATAAACTGCTGATGTATAGCAATGCAGTACCACGTCTGCCAGCACCCAGGAGACATACAGTGACGGTTAGCTGAGTGGCTCCATGCTTGCTGTGGTATGGTGTCTGCACAGGTAACTCAAGAAAAAAGGCGCAAAACGATTGTCTGCCCTTGCTTTTACGGAGGGAGGGAGGGAACGGGTGCCTGACAATATGTACCCAGAACCACCCGCGACAATGTTTTAGCCCCATCAGGCACTGAGATTTCTACCCAGAATTCAAATGGGCGGTGGAGACTGCGGGATAGCTACCCACAGTGCAAAGCTCTGGAAGTTGACAGTTGCCTCGGTACTGTGGACACAGTCCGCTGACTACATGCACTTAGAGCATTTGTGTGGGGACACACACTTGACTGTATACAAACACTTTCTACAAATCCGACCTAATTTCATAGTGTAGACATATCCTTTGTGACTTGCTGTCCCCTGCAAAGACATCAAAATGAGAGCAGCCCTCACAGTTGAGAAGTGAGTGGAACCCTATGGAAGCTTGCAACACCCGACAGCTACCGGTCAATCGAGAATCAGTTTGGAGTGGGCAAATCTATGGTGGGGACTGCTGTGCTGCAAGTAGCCAACGCAATCATTGACCAGCTGCTATCAAGGGTAGTGACTTTGGGAAATGCACAGACTATTGTGGATGGCTTTAATGCACTGGGGTTCCCTAACTGCGGCAAGGCAACAGACAGAACGCATATCCCTATCTTGACCCTGGAACACCAGGGCGGCCAGTACGTAAACTGCAAGAGGTACTTTTCCATGATGCTGCAAGCACTGGTAAATCACAAGGGACGTTTCACCGACATCAACGTAGGATGGCTGGGAAAGGTACATGATGCTTGCATCTTCAGGAACTCTGGTCCAATTGAACAGCTGCAGGAAGGGACTTACTTCCCAGACCAGAAAATTACTGTTGGGGATGTTGAAATGCCTATAGTTATCCTCGGGGACCCAGCCTACACCTTAATGCCATGGCTCATGAAGCCATACACAGGCATCCTGGTAGTAGTAGTAGTAAGGAGCAGTTCAACTATAGGCTGAGCAAGAGCAGAATGGTGGTAGAATGTGCTTTTGCACATTTGAAAGCGCGCTGGCGCAGCTTACTGACTCAGTTAGATCTCAGCACAACCAATATTCCAATTGTAATTGCTGCTTGTTGTGTGCTCCACAGTATCTGTGAAAGTAAGGGGAAGACGTTTATGGCAGGGTGGGAGGTTAAGGCAACTCGCTTTGTGGCCAATTTCGCACAGCCAGACAACAGGGCGATTAGAAGAGTGCAGCAGGGCACGCTGTGCATCAGAGAAGCTCTGAAAGCCAGTTTCATGACTGGGCAGGGTACAGTGTGACAGCTGTGTTTGTTTCTCTTGAAGTTACCCGTCCCCTATATATAGATATAGATATAGATATATATAAATGAAAGGAAATAAAGTCACAATTGTTTAAAAAACGTTCTTTATTATTTGTTGCACAACACACAGAGAAATCAGAAGGTAGATGATGGGCGGGGGTGGGGACTGGGGAATGGGAGTGGAGGAGGGAAGGACAAGTCCAGAAACCAAATCAAAATTTCAGATATGCCAGCTTTCTGCTGCTTGTGCAATCCTCAGGGGTTGAGTGTGTGGGTCCCTGTAGCCTCCCCACCCCCCGTGTTCTTGGGCATCTGGGTGAGGAGGCTATGGAACTTGGGGAGGAGGGAGGGCGGTTTTACAGGGGCTACAGCGGCAGTCTGTGATCTTGCTGCCTTTCCCACGTTAGATCCACCATACAGCAGAGCATGTCAGTTTGTTCCCCCATGAGCTTCACCATAGCATCCTGTCTACTCTCATCACGCGCGTCCCTTCTCTCTTCATGTTCATGTAACGCTTTATAGGACTCCGCAATTGTTTGCCTCCACGCATTCAACTGGGCCCTATCAGTGTGGGAGGACTGCATGAGGTCGGCGAACATGTCGTCCCGAGTTCATTTTTTCCTCCTTCTAATCTGGGCCAGCCTCTGGGACGAAGCAGATAGGAGCCACATTGAAACATTTGCACCTGCTGGAGGAGAAAAACGGAGGGTAGTATTTTAAAAGATACATTTTAGAGAACAAAGGGGACACTTTCTCATTGAAACAGGCAATTCATAGTACACAGCACATGTTCTTTCTGTACAAGGTTGCATTTTACCTCTTATACCTAAGTGCCTGTCACTTTGGTGTGAGTAAGCCATCACACGTGGCCAGGCAACAGAATTTAGCTTGCAGGCAGCCATGGTAAGCCCTAGGGGCACACGGTGTTCTGCTTCTCCCGCATTCATTTCAATGCTTTCAAACTGCCAGGCCCCCTTTCCCATAGCAAGCAATGCCTGGTGGGTTTGACATATAAAAGGAGGGCCTGCAGGCTCTCTGGGATGATCGCTTCACACAACACCGCCCACCCACCCCGTGTGGCTCCAATGAGGCTCTGAGCAGGGATGAGCCCTTTAAACTAAACACGAACAACCCAGCGCGGCGGGGTTTCGCCCCACCCCCCATCGCGTGGCTCCTATCAGGCTCTCACTCACCAGAAGTGCCTTCTCCAGGGTCATGGTCCAGGAGCCCACATTGGGAGGGGGGAGGCTATTGGCTCCAGTGTTAAGAATAGTTCCTGGTTGGGGGGGGGAGGGAGGGTGAACGGATTCCCCACTTGCCGCCTGTGCACTGTCTTCCTCCTCCTCCTCTTTGTCCTCCAATAACTTATCCTCCTCGCTCCGTGCAACTACCCCCTTGCAGGTGTCCACGGACAGTGGTGGGGTAGTGGTGGCATCACCCCACATAATTGCATACAGCTCACGGTAGAAGTGGCATGTATGGGGCTGTGACCCAAAGCGCCCGTTCACCTCCCTGGCTTTTTGGTACATTTGCCTGAGCTCCTTGATTTTTGTACGACACTGCTCTGTGTCCCTGGAGTAGCCTCTTTCTGTCATGGGCTTGGAGACTTTAGCGTGCGTATTTTCGTTTCTTTTTTTGGAACGTAGTTCTGCCATAACAGATTCGTCTCCCCAACATGCGATGAGATCTAGTACCTCCCGTTCGGACCATGCTGGAGCTCATCTGCTAATCCAGGACTGCGTGGTCTCTTGTGATGTTGGACTCTGAATGGTCGCTTGTAATGGTGGATTATGCTGATGGTGACCAAACAGGAAATGAAATTCAAAAGTTCCCGGGGCTTTTACTGACTACCTGGCTAGTGCATCGGAGTTGAGAGTGTTGTCCAGAGTGGTCACAAGAGAGCATTCTGGGATAGCTCCTGGAGGCCAATAACGTTGAATTGCATCCACAGTACCTGTAGCCCGGAACTGCGATCTCAATTTAAGCAATACTCCACTTGCCGAGGTGGAGTACAGAAATCGGATTAAAGAGCCCTTTAAATCGAAAAAACTGTTTGGTGATGTGGACGAAATCAGTTGTATTTCGAATTAACTCGGCTAATTCTGAAATAACCGCGTACTGTAGACCAGGCCTAAGAAAAAATAGATATATTTTTCTTGCTGTCTCCTAATATTCCACCCACTTGCCATCAGGGCTTTGATTTAGAAAGCTATTCGCTTATGGCTTTTCTAGTTATTATAACTAGTTTGCTAACATAACATCTAGGTATTTGACCAGCATTGCTTTGATTTCACTCCTTTCCCAAATGACAGAAATCCTTACTTTAATAATCTGTTATCCTCAAACACTGATATTTATGAAACCTTGGGTATACTAAAGCTAAAATAACAAAGAAGACATTAATCTGAGGTAGCTGTATTTGTTAGCCAATGCTATTTTTCCAACGATGAAACAGAAAGCATAACATTAAAAAAAAATCCCCACTTTGTGATATTTAAAGGCCTGATTTCTCCATCCTAGCTCACGATGGATTAGTTCCTTACTCAGTGAGAAGTCCTACTGGAATCAATGGGACTACTCATGGAGAGAGATACTACTTAATCATTTCAATTGGACTATAAATTCTTCTACGCTTAGAACTGTCTCCAATATTGTAATATTTATACACACAATCTCAATACCACATCCAGTAATTCCCAAATTGTGGTCCATGGAGCACCCGCTAGTGATCAGAGGAGAATTGGCTGGTCCCATGGCACACAGTCTCTCCATTTCTAGTTGTGAAATTACATTAGAAGAGGCTAAAGGTATCTTGAATACTTACCTAGTATTACTTTACCATCTCAGTGATTGTCTTCTGTGGATTTTAGCATGCAGTATGTAAATACCCTGATAGCTAAAATAATGTATTTATGGATTAAGGGTCTTCCTTCCCTGGAATTTAGATAAAGTTGCATGATCTAGTTAACAATTTGACTTGGAACTGGTATGAATCTGCAACAAATACAGGCTCCTGAAAAGTTATTTGAATAATGCTCTTAATTTTTAATAAAGAAACATTGAAAGTGCTATTTGATAAGATCTTCCACTTCAGTCACAGTAGATCCTGATTTCAACGCTACTTACTCCATGTATGTATGGAGCAGTACAGTGAAGGTTGCAAGTGGCTTTATAGCAGCTATTCTTTAGAATACTGAAGTGAAGGGGCCTGAAGTGGAGACTGCACTTTGACTTTTTAGGCCCTTGGTAATGAAAAATGAGTAAAATTGCTCAGAGGATGCTCTCTAGTATCTGAAAGAAGACAGATGATATTGACCAAGCTTCTTTTAACATCTCCTGCAAATTAATGATTTATGAGAAGATACTAGTGTTCTTGCTATCAGCTTGAGATAATGTGGCAAGCGAATGCTAATGATAAGTAGAACTGGAGAATAAATGTAAGGGCAAATCAAAAGGACATTAAAAGACTGCTTCAAAAAAGCATTTTGATCCTTTCTAAGGATTTGTACTTCACATAAAACTGAATAAATGTCATGGACTACATTCATCCTTTTGGTAGGCAGCTACAACTCCCATACCAATCTCTGGGACAAATCCTTTGGTGATTTAGGGCTTGGCTACATGGGAAATTAATCTGAATTAATTAAAGGTGTGAATTTAAAGTGCTTACTTAAAGTTCATTAAATCCCCCTCTCAACACTCTCTTTCAGCAGTTGCCACTTGACTTCTGAATGAGAGCCTCCACACAAAGGCTTAATGTGCTTTAATGGACTTTAAATTCACATCTTATGGTACCTCTTCACTAGCAACGTTAAAGCGCTGGACACAGCAGCGCTTTAATGTAGCTGTGTAGTCGGGGCAAAAAAAAAAAACAAAACCACACCTCCACAAGGCAAATAGCTCCCAGTGTTGGTGCACTGTCTACACTGGCACTTTACAGTGCTGAACCTTGCACTGTTTTTTTCACACCCCTGAGCGAGAAAGTTGCAGTGCTGTAAAGTGCCAGTGTAGACAAGCCCTTAGTTAATGCAGCCTGCCTTCCCACATAGACAAGCCTTCAGAGAGCAGCAGGGAGTACATGGATTGAAAATATGAGTACAAGTGGTAAAGGGGAGCAACTTACATCAATTTAACATTCAGTGGGTGTACAACACAAGTGTAACTTGAGCATAGCAGGACAAGCACTAACAGGAAGGTATAAAATAAAACAGCTTCATCATAAGCTACTTTACCATTTGCATCGATTTACATCCTCTTTTAAGTTTATACCCACCATCCAAGGCACTGATGAATTGGCCCATTCTCTCCATTTTTGTAACATATTTCGTGTGTAACCTCTTAAAAAGACCTGTAAAACTTACCATTAGATGCTCTCATTTGCCGCCTCCTTCCCACTCGATCCAGGCCAATGGGGGTGCTTTGTGAAAAGGTGAAGGGCCGGAATCTGGCTGAAACAGCTTTATATGGGGGAACTTGGTGGGCTGGAACAGGTGGCCGTGTTATTGGCTACAGAGAGAAAAAAGAAAAATCCATTATTATTAGAAGTAAAAGCTACCGGTAAGCCAAAGACAGCTACAGGTATGAAACAGGGTTTCCTTACACTCTCAAGCTGACTATACGGACACTAAGAACCCCTAGTTCAAGCAGTCATTAAATTGATTGACCACCAAATTCCATACACAATATTATGGTAAATATCTTATAGCATTAAGGTTCTCTGTTATATTGAAAACTCCATAACCTTCTGTTACGTTTAGTGACACTGTATATTCTGCTTTATAGTCTTCGCTCCATAATATTCCATGTCTAAATGCTCTGGTAGCTAACTTATCTCAGAATAGTTTACTGTAATGTCAGCCAACTGTAAATATGTAACAGAATGGAGACACTGAAAAGAAAGAAAGAATAGAAATTATACAACCAGGTGTATTAATTTCCCAGAATGTAGTTCGAGATAAATGTACTGCTGCTAAGGAACATATTTTATAGTTAAACCAAAAAAGAATCTTAAACCTGATTTTTTCTTAGAGCTTGTCTGCATGGCCCCTGGACTAGAGGAGTGTGAACTGCAGTGTTGCACTGTCACTGCCCTGTGTAGACCCTGCTAGCATGAGCTAAAAGGTACCTACTCCATATTAATGTAGTCCTATTTGAAATGAGACTATATTAACGCAAATTTGGCACCTTTTAGCTTCTCCTGCCGACATAGCTACTGCCGTTCGTGATGGTGGTTTTAGGATGTTGACGGGTGAGCTCTCTCCTGTCGGCATAGCGGCTACACGAGCGATCTTACAGCAGTGCAGATGCATCGGTACAGCTGTGCTGCTGTAAGCTCACTAGTGTAGACTGTTAATTGTTTTTCCTCTTAGGTTCGTAAATTAAGCATACAGAAACACCAGATCCTCTCTATGAACTATTTGTTGACCCACTGGTATGACACAAGTGATTTACTATTGCTTGAAAGCTTTTTCCCCCCACATGAAGCTGTCAGACAAAACAAAACGAGTTAACAGTGCTTTTTTTACATTCCACTGATGTTCAACACTTTCAAGAAAAAAAAATCTGCTACATGAAAATTAGGCTTTAAAAGCTCTTTATGAAATAGTTCTGATATATGTGTTCCTCAATCATAAGTCTTTTTCATACATTTAAACTAGCAATTTAACTACCAAACACCAGACTTGAAAAATATCTTGATATATTTTAATATGATCTAGTTATTATTTCATTCTTTACAAATTATTTTCTCCTATGGTATATCAATATCTCAGAATTGCACTACTGAACTAAAGCAAGAAAAGCAACTCCAAATTCTTCTATAACAAACACCCAATATCCACAATGCCAATTACTTTTAATGTATTTATTCCTGGGCAATTATAATTTAATCATTAAAGCCTTGATCTTGATCCCTTTGTAGGCAACAGAAGAACTGCCATTGAACTTCAATGGGAGTAAAGGGAAGTCATAAGAAATAAGGGGCACCTTTCAAGGTAGGTTGGACTTAAAACCCAAACCGTATTAAAGAGCACCTCTTGAAAACCAACTATTATTTATTTACAATTCATGAAGGCATAGATTTGATAATAATGTTAAGGGCTCACATGAACACAAAAAAAGTTAAGTATTTAATGAACTAATTAAATAATACAGATGTTTTATTAGGGACTGCAGCATTGGTTTGTACACAGACAAAACTTCTATTGATTTCAATCAGTTTTGCTGGAAAAGAGTACAGGAGGATCCAGCTATTTTTGATCAGGAAAATGTAAAGGATAACTGCATTATACTACACAGCAAAAGAATTACGGACTACATAAGAATATCCATATTAAAAAATAGTTTTCATAGGAAACTCTGAAAAACCTGTCATTGTTTTAGCATTCCCATTCAGTGAGTGGAATCATTGTTTCTTTTCAGTGGGGGCTTTGCTTTAATGACACTGCACTGAATTTCCCAGCACGAGGTAGAGTCTCACGAGGACAATTAAGACTACGAGCAATCAGGTCTCTTTAACAACTTCAAAATACTTCTAAAGGAATTGCTATATTTTTTCTCTGTGTTCAGTTAATTTAGCAATTACTTGAACTAGGGGTTCTCAAACTTTTTCACTGTGTGCAGAACACGTTAACAGAGAGAATGCATTGTGGATAGGATTTGAGACCAAAGTTCTCTTACTAACTGTAGAACATGTACAACTATGCAGGCTTCTTTTCACTGCCTCAACTCAGTGCTGTAAACTACCTCTAGGGGTGAAAGAGGTGCTTTCATTTCCCAAATTTATTCATTCCTTGACCTCTTAGCATAGCAAACAGTGGGGCCAGTTCAAGTACTTACTCCAGAGGGCATTATGCACCAAAAAATTCTGTGCCAAAAAAAAATAAAAATTCTGCGCACAGTATTTTAAAATTCTGAAAAATTCTGCAAATTTTATTTGTCAACATAATACCACATATTCATGCCAGTTTCAATTATTTTTTTTTTCAAAATACCTGTCAACAAGTACGTCTGTAACAATACAGACAGAAAAAAATTCCCCCAGGAGTAGAGAGTTGAAGAAATCCCTATGACAATCCAATTCCTCTTTTTCTGCCCCCTTCCACTCCCCCAAAGCCCAGGGATCCAGAGAGAGAAACAGCCTGATGATCAGTCCCAGGCTTGCACGGAATTTCCTATGCAATGCCCTCTCCTTCCCTCAGGGCATGCTGGGAACTGCAGCTGTCAGGAACCCACTAGCTCCCTCCCTCTCCCCCTGCAGTGTCTTGATGTGCGAGCTGGGCTCTAGTGGGTCCAGTGGCCCCTAGTGGTGGCCAACAGCACTGCAGCCCATTTTTGTGGGGGGAAAGGAAATTCTGCCCGCACAACATTAATTTCTGAAAAATGCTGCATTGCAGAGTAGTGCAGAATTCTCCAAGGAATAAAGTAGTGCATGTTTTTCCAATGTGAATATCTGTCAATTAGAAACTGGACTAAGTAATTTCTCACAAGCTGCCCAAGTGCTGTCATATTATATCAATTTTGGTTAGCTGCTGCTCATAGGCACATTTAAGCAAACGAGATTGAACCTGAGCCACAGCCCATTAAGTCAATGGAAAGACTCCATTTCATGTTACCAAATCCCTGAGACATCCATTCTGAGATCCTGGTTTGTTCTACAACGTTTTTGAATGGATTATCCATTTAACTATATGTGTGCTAATACCAAGCAGTTCATACCCAAAGTTTTTTAAGAGGCTCAGTTTCAAAGGATTATGAATACTTTATTGTATTTATAATATTATTTGTATGCACCTCTCACTTGAATCCTACATTCTGTGTGTTGTAGACTAATCAAAAATACATGTGACTTTATTATAGACAAATAAGCATTTTTAAACTGCTACGGGAAATAGCGTCCCAAGAAAGAAAGAGGGTTAGTTTACAATGCAAGCAAGATTATCCAAAAGTCAAGATCTTATGTTATGGCTTTTTTACAAAAAAATTAGAGGACAAGGAAAGTGAAACAAAGTATGTGATGTCAACTTGGAAAAAGAGAAGAAAGGAAAGGAAATGTCCACTCTATTTTCTAGCTTGAAGATAAAGGCAAGGAAGTGGAAGAGTCTTTTGTAGTTTGCAGAGAGCACATCTTATATCTTACTTGTGTCAGCAGATCTTCTATTTCTTCTGTCTGGCTGTTCCCATAGAAACTGATCCCACCTATTAAAGAGATGGGTCTTCGTTTTCGCCCTCTTTGGTGACCTACTGTACTGATTTGAGCTGTAGACTCCACAGAAGCAAATCCAGGCTGACTTTCACCATTTACACAGTCTGTTTTCTGAGACTCCACTGCAACTGAATCTTCTGGTATTGAGAAACTCCTGATTGCCAACTGACCATAGTCTGAGAGTGGCCTTGGCCGAGATCTTTTTCCAGAGCCCCATCTTCTGGGAGTGAACTTTTGTGCATCTGTCCTTTCTTCATCCAGGGATGGGGACATCCTCCACTGGTCATCAACAATAACCTTTTTAAAGGTGAACAAGTCAAATAAGCCACAGCATTTTCAGATACAGAAAAAAATTAAAATATGTTTTTCATATGGCATATTGTTTAAATTGCTATAAAAGTGTTATAGTATCCATAAACAACAACATATTATAATAAATGCAACTGACACTTCAGTAACAAATTAAATACATAACTTTGCCACAGAGACATTACACTGTATGCGATGGCTAACGATGACCCATAATCATAAGCATGAATTAGGCAAATGAGCATTGCTAACAACATTACTATGATTGGATTATTATCTTCCCAGTGGCAACAGACCCCGACATAAATACCGAATTTGCTGAACAAACAGCCTGAAAATAATGTCTGCACAGAAAGTATGATACACGGTATTTTTTTTTGTAGAGAGTTTTATGCAAATGTTCAACAGAAATGTATTATTCTGCTCTATTTTCCTTTCTCAATGAAAAGAGGTAACACTGCAAGCAGCTAATAAGGGTACCTGTGAACTCGGTGACTGAGCACCAAGTCTGGGAATCAGGGGAACTGAGCTCTATTCCTGTCTCTACAAGGAGCTTAGTGTGTGACAATGGCCAAGTCATAGGATTGACGACTTCAGTCTCCCGTCAATAAAATGAAGATAACCGTGCTTACCCCCTCTTTAAAAGTGTTGTAGATCTGCTGGTGCGATGCGTACAGATTGTTAATTACTTTCATGAACAGTGAATTTCAGACAGTTTCATTGTGAGTTAATGTGGGCTTTGGTTCATCACTTCTACAGGGCCAAAGCATGGATGCTTGAAAGGGAAATCTGAACTCTTACTGTGTTGCCTGATTTATAATATATTTATCTATTTAGAACAATTTACATCTATATAAAATGTAATTGCAAAGATCAACCCACTGAAAATGATGATGTTGCACACTATGGGCCCTCAGGGCAGTGTGTAGGGGAGCACACCCATGGAAATTGCATAGAAAAGGGATGTGGAGTTGAATGGAGGAGAAAAGGCTGCTCGGCTGCTTGCTTGTCTACAGTACATAGCCACAGGCATCCTCTGTGCTGCAGCTTAGCACAGGGCAAAAATCTGCATGCATTTGGGGTGGTGAACTGTGGAAGAATTTGTAGGGCAGGGGGTCTGTGCGTTTTTCTCTCAGTAGAAGTGGTCTTAGCTTACATAGCAAAGTCACTTGTGGGTTAATATAGCAGTTTTTTGGTATTAAGTTCTGCTCTGTGACACCTCCAAAGACAAGCACAAGATACATATACAGGTAGTCAAAGATAGAAAACCAACTGCAGGCCAGCACATCCACCTGCCACACAACCAATACTGGGGGGAAGGAAGCTTGGTAGGTGCATAGAGGGATGTCAGTTCTAAAGAACTGCAGTATTCAGTTCAGAGTCCTTAGCGTCTTTCCCTTGGCCTTTGTGCTTTAGTAAGGGAACCATGTGGCAGAACAGCAGCCCCTCCAATTCAACAAAATTTTGTAGGTATAATTGTCCCATTACACACATTTTTACACCAAAGGGAATAACTTGGCCCTATATTTTGGTCCACCAAGACTGTTTCAATGAAACCATCTTTGTTGCACGACCCATAGTAAATGCAGCACAGAAACTCTTTTAAGCAGCTTTAATAGTACACGGGAACCAGAAAAGTGCTGAATCTGCTCCAAATGGCATAATTTCTGCTCTGTAGCAGAGAAACAACTTAACTTCTTGAACAATTTTGATTGAGAACCAAAAGAGAAAGAGAGAGGGAAAATATTGTCTCTGGCTGACAACCAATTTGGATGGATGCCTGATGAGATTTCAAACAGCTGAATTAGAAAGCTCTTAAAAAAAAAGACAGGCTAAAATGGCTACAGTGAATCACTGCTGAGCTAGCGGACTCTGTTGCAATAACTCACACATACTACAAGCTTGTGCTATTTACTTTTGCTTCCTTCCTCTCTTTCCTTCAGCCAATTTTTTTTATTACAGCTTGCATTAAAATTTAGACAATACGTACTATCTTCTCAGTGCTTCTAATTAACAAATTTTTCAGCCTGCTATATTACGTTTATGCTAACGTTAAAAGATTAGAAATGACACATTCAACAAACAAGGAAAGCACTTAAGATACAATATTTGGTTGTAAATTAGAGCAAGGCACCATGACATTTCAGCCATTTTCCGTTGCTGGAATTTTATATATTCACAGCACATGTGTAAGCAGGGGAATAATCCTGCTCTTGTGGGGAACTTTCCTGGCTTCTGTACTACCCCGGTTAAGTGGGCTAGCGAAAGGATCTGAGTCCTCGCTCCCACTTCCTTTACCCAGTGGCCTCCCTGCCCTTGAGGACTCCCCTTCCACTCTCCTGTCTGGCAGAGTCCTCGTAACCCCAACAAGGCTGGGCCCAGGAGTCCTGGGTGGCTCGACCCCCAACCCTGCTGTGGTCACCTAGGACAGGGGCTAGGCTGTCCCCACTCTGGGGTACTCTCTCTGCACTGGGTACTTCTCTGACCCACTGACCATTACATACAAGTTAAAGCAAATGCAAGTTATTTAATCAACAATTAATTTTAAAAAGAATAAGGAATAATGAGAAAGGTTAAAGGAAACACATCACCCCACTCTGTGGCAGGGAACATCACAAACATGTCTCTGGAATGTCAGGGCAGTTCACAGTCTGTTCCTTGCAAGTCCCTGGCCTTTTTCTCAGGTCCTAGCTGTGCTGCAGGGATGCTGTGAGTTGGACACTTGCTCTGGTGGTGGCCACACGCTCTCAGGCTCTAAGTGGTAGGACCCTTCTTCACAGCGTCGCCCATGCCCTGTCGGGGTTATGATCCAAGCCTGACCTGCAGAGCCTCTTGGCTGAGGCGTTTCCCTGTGCTGGGACCCCTGCCCAGGGTCCCCCTCAGTCTCCCCAGCTGCTCACCGCACCCTGCTCCGGACTGCTCCAGCCCCAGCTCCACCACTCTGTCTCTGCGCTGCTGCTGCTACTGCTCTGCCTCCAGCTCCCTGGGTTGCTTCTCTGGCCCCTCTGGCTCTGGTTGCTGCAGCTCTGCTCCCAGAACAGGTCTGCTCTGCAGGCTGCTTCTGTGACTCTGCTCGCAGCACTGACCTGCTTCCTGGGCTGCTTTTCTGGCCCCTCTGGCTCTGGTTGCTGCAGCTCTGCTCCCAGGGCAAGTCTACTCTCTCTGGGCTGTGCCTCTGGCTTTGGGGCTGCAGCTCTACTCCCAGAACAGGGTCTGCTCTCTCTGGGCTGCTTTTCTGGTCCCTCTGGATCTGGCACAGCTCTGCGCCCCAGCTTACCTTGGGCCCCTGCTTTTTCTTTAGCTCAACCCCACTCTGTCTGACCCAGGCAAATCCCTCTCACACAGAGGACGGGACTCCCCGGCCTCCTGACTCCCTGATTAGCCTGCTCACCCTATCATTCAGGCTGACCTGGAGCATTGGCCTCTCCCCATTGTTCCTGGGGGCTGCCAGTCTCAGGGTCCTGATTCCCCATTGACCCTTCCCCCTTTTTAGTACTGGGAGCTAGCAACTAAAACACCCCCACTGAATGTTAGTAAGGGGGCAACAGTCCCCTTACACATGCATAATCTAGTATCAGCCTCCAGAAATATACAATGAAATCTGCAACAGCAAAATCCCTTGTCAGTCTTTTGTTTGGATATGTCTGTTCCATCTTTTTGGAAGTCAACCATCATTAAGCAGCCAATTTTTGTTGGTCCTTTGAGTGCATCATGGTATACAATAATTTTAGGTACTAGAAGGAATTGTTCCTTGTAGTCTAAATATTTAATCTGATTATTGTAATAAGAAGGAGGAATCAATACAGGTAGCATTCTGCATTAAATTATTCCCCTGACAATGCAAAATTTATTATAAATAGAGCAAATAGGTAAACTATAAATTCTATTGCAAATAAAATTGATCTCAAACAAATCTATAGATCCTAGCTAATGGCTAGTACTTTAACTGGTGCAAATCAGGTTAGCTCCACTGAAGTCAATGAAGCTATATCAGTTTGCACCAGCTGCGGATCTGGCATTTAAAAACTACTCCTCTGATAGCAGCAGCAGAACACAGATTTAAATAAGGTGCTAGAAAGATTTACCTTAGGATCTGACACAGGTAATAGATCTCCACATACACACTGAGAGAGCAGGGAGTTGACTCGAGTCATTATATATTTTGTTTTACATAGTTTTTTTCTTAGAGAAAAACACATCCGAACAGACTTGCAGTGCAACTAGTAAGGCAAAGCATTCATTCCATGACCTTGTACTTTTAGACTAAGGAAAGAACACGTCACATATCAGCTCCTAATCTGCTGTTCATACTCCCATCTTGAGCAATAAACCTGTGCAAACAGACAGACTGTTCACGATTTGCAGCACTCCACCCAAAGTACAGTAGCAGATCCATATAGTAGTGCTTAATTTCTATTTTCCAATACATGATGTTAAAGTACAGTTATTTTTAGGCCTAGATATGTAATCGGTAACATAAAGCACTGATACAACAAAGAACATAATCCTCCCAAAACCAAAATCATAATTTCACTCCCACTGGTGATCGGTTACTTGCTAAGTAGTCCCACTGATGTTAGTCAGAGGACTCATGCAAGCAACTGCTCACCAGTGGGAATAAAGGATTCATTATCTAGCAGGCAGCCCCAATCCTGCAAGCATTTAAGTATGAGTGTGACTTTTGACATCAGTAGGATAACTCACATGTGTGCAGTATGTACAGGATTCAGACCACTGGGCCACAGTCCTGGTCTCATTTACACTGGTGTAACTCCACTGACTTCAAAGGTGTTACTCCTGCTTTGTACTGGTATAAGTGAGATCAGATTCACACACATTACTATAATCAGCATTTGTAAAGAGCACTACAGGTGTGCATACTGCTTCATGTACAGTGAAAATCACCCCATGCAGTGGGTCCAGCACACACCTATACACCATTTCAGTACAACTTAAACCACCACCACCTTTGGATGAATTTTAACACTCCTGGGGAATTAAAGGTCTCACTAAGGCTGTGTCACACAGGAGTCTCCAAAATTCGCTTACTGTAGGTCTAGTTCTAAAGCAGCTCCATTAGTGCTAGCAATGGTGGAATAGTAGTGTTTTATATTTCTAGTGTAGAGAAGGCTCAAGGCTTTTGTCCTTGCTCAGAGCAGGTCTAGATCACATAATGGTAAGAACACTGGCAGTCGCTCTACACTAGCACTCGTGGCTAGCACCCGTGGAGAAGGATAATGTTGGGAAATTTTCAGAAAATCCCCAAAGCAGGCACAGCTTGAGGGAGACCGTAACTCCTTGGAATGCTGAGGTTTCAGCTTCCCACAAAGTTTAAAAACAAAATGTCTTAAAAAGAAAATTAGAGAGTTAGGCTGAAAGATCTGTTCTTGTACAACAAATACTGTATTCAAATCTGTCCACTCTTCCCTTCCCTCAGCACATCATATACATCTAAAATTAAACTCTTTGGGGCCTTATATTTCTGTTTACACTGTCAAGTCCCCAGGATCCAAGCACTGTAAAGGATAATAAAAATAAATAAACAAACAATCACTGTTCAAGCAGAGCTCTAGTTATTTTCACTAAAGTGGAAGAATAAAGGTTGTTGTATGGGGAACAAAACAATGCTTGTAAACACTCCATTTTTATATATATATTTTCACCAATACAGCATTCCTAAAAATGCACCATCCTACATGAACACTTGCTAAGTCAGAGCCAGGTTATTACTTTCTATGACTATGTAATATCTCACTGTTAACCTCTTGTCTGTGGGCTGGCTGATCTCACAGACAGAGGTCAAGCTACAGCAGTTCCATAGTTAGGACCTCACTTACCAATGTCAAACCAATGTATAACTCTAACTAAAGTGGAATTATTGCTGGTATAAATATAAGTATTATTATTATCAGCGTAAACAAGATCAGCATCAGACCTTTAGCAACTTAAATCTTAGCTCAGTTTTTATAGCTAGATAAGGACCAGCTCTGCAGTCATTCATTAGGCCTGGTCTACAGTTAAAAGTTAGGTCGACATAGCTACATCAGTCAGGGGTATGAACCATCCTCCCCCCCACCAAGCACCATTGCTATGCCGACCTAACCCCCAATGTAGATGCAGTTATGTTGACAGAAGAACGTTTCCAACGATGTAGCTGCCATCACTCAGGGAGGCGATGGTCCTACACTGACAGAAAAAAACCCTTCAGTCAGTGTAGGCTGTATCTATATTACAGTATATTACTGTATCTATATTACAACTATATGCCAGTTTAGCTATGGCACTCTACCAATGCCAGTGTAGTCTCCATAGTGCAGACATACCCTTAGACAAAACTAGTGACTTCACACATTCAGTCCCGTGCATTGTCTTCTCTGGGAGTTTTTCCCAAATGAGTCCTCTCCTGCTAGATCTGTTGGTGTGATAGAGAGTACTGGTCTACTCTTAAAATATTTACCAGCATAACTGTCTTTTAGGGGTGTTACCAGTAAAAGACCTACCGTAGACACAGTTGTACTGGTATACAAGTGCCTTATAGCCACATAGCTTATTCTAGTTCCTGAACCGGACTAAGCTATAGTAGCATAAGCACTTGTATACCAGTATAACTGTGTCCATAAGCCCTGAGAGCATCAGCAAAGGTCTTTATTGTTTCCAGATATGATATTGTGGGGAAGCAGCTAGCTTCCTATTCTCTGAAAGATTAGCCTTTCTTCAATCTCGCTTCAGGTATCATCAGGGTATAAGTTGATCCTCTTTTAAAGTCACATTAGTGATTCCATCAGGATCCAATTTATTACTCAAACGTCAAGATGTATCTGGGAGTTCATTCCCCTTATACTCCATAGCTATTTCTCACTAGAGCATTGAATTAACAGTTCTCAGCCTTATCTGTCTGGCTCCACAAGGAAACTATTACAGCGTTCCATTTCAGTATCTCCAAATTTTCACATTTGCTCCATGATGCACTGCTGAAGTTAGCACTGGCTAACACTCTCTTAGGCAATGTCTACAGTAGAGACCTTACAGTGGAATAGCTGTACCGATGCAGCTACAGCACTGTAAGATCTCTCGTGTAGCCGTTCTATGCCAATAGGAGAGCTCTCCCATCGACATAATTAAACCACCCCCAATGAGCAGCAGTAGCTATGTTGGTGGGAGAAGCTCTAACACCACCATAGTGCTGTGAACAATACCACTTATGCTGGCGAAACTTATGTCACTCAGGGGAGTGGTTTTCTCACTTCCCTGAGTGACATAAGTTTTGCCAACATAAGTGATAGTGTAGACATGTCCTTAGCTGTTTCAAACTCTGCCTCTTTCATTTCCAATTTCCTCTTACTTTGATTCCCATGCACATGTAGCTATTCTTTGTACCTTCTAAAATATTGCTGTTTGTGTTGATGAATGTGCGGAGGTTTACAAAGCTAATCAAATGGTACTGTAATGAGGTACACTCACCTCTCGTGAGCGCCCTCTTTGGCCAAGTGTGTTTGCCTGCACTCTCTCTCAGATAGTCCTTGCTATGGAATAGAGCAGTGCCCCAGAGCTCCTGCCCTGGAGATAATGTATTCGCCCTGTGGAGCTTCCTGGTTACATCTCTCCAGCTGGGCCACTATAGTTCAGTTCCCTCTGTGGGGTGCCTCAGTGTCCAGGCCACTTCCTCCAGAGGCTAATGGTGGGTTGGGGGGGACCCAGGCCTGCCCACTACTCCAGGCCCCAGCCCAGGGATCCTGTAGGTAGTAGTCATCTGCTGTGTCCCTTTAACTATGTCACACGGCTTCTCCAATTCCCTGGGCCACTTCCCCGCGGCCCTGTGCCGTCTTCACCCTTTCCTCAGGGCCGTGTCCTAATGGAGTCTCAGCAACCAGCTCAAGGCTCCTTCTCGCTCTCCCTGGCTTCTGGCAGTGCTGTTGAGCAGTGCCCTGTTCAAGGTTCTGCAGCTCCATCAGCCAACCATACCCCAGCCACACTCCTACAGCTCCAGCAAAGAACTGAACTCCCTCTGGTGGCCATGCAGCAATTCTTATACTAGACTGCTGGGCCTTGATTGGCTGTATCCCACACAGCTCCATTAGGCAGCTTGGAGGACCCTCTCCACCGCCCTCTTTTGGGGTAGGGTGTGGCAGGGCCACGAGGCCTCCAGCAGGGAGCATCATAGGGTCTGGTATACCCCATCACAGGTATTATTAATTGTCAAAGGAAAATTGGCTCTGTCTTCGACTGTTTTTCTAGTTGTCAGTCATGATAGCATGAATGTAAATAAATTCCTTTAATGTCACAACATAAGGACATAAGAATGGTCATACTGGGTCAGACCAATGGTTCATCTAGCCCAGTATCCTGTCTTCCAACAGTGGTCAATGCCAGATACTTCAAAGAGAATGAACAGAACAGGGAAATTATCAAGTGAACCATCCCCTAACATCCAGTCTCAGCTTCTGGCAATCAGAGCCTAGGGGACAGCCAGCACATGGGGTTGCATCCCTGACCATCTTGGCTATTGATGGACCTATCCTCCAGGAACTTACCTTAATTCTTTTTTTAACCCAGTTACACATTTGGCCTTCACAACATCCCCTGGCAATGAGTATCACAGGTTGATGGCATTGTGTGAAGAAGTACTTCCCTTCATTTTAAACCTGCTGCTTTGTAACAAGACAGCCACCTCCTGTAGGCCACTTTATATGACCTAGAGTCATGCTACAGGCAGCCTGTCTCATTTTTTTTTATCTTGGACTATACAAATAAAACATCACACAGGCTTTATGTGGTCCAAAATACCCCTTCTTGGGGACTGGGTTTATTCATATAAAATGAACTCCACCCAGAACTTAAAATCCCCGAACAAAGTCCATCCAAAAGTCCACACAAAACAAAGGTTTCTCTTCCTCCTCCCAGCATTCCTGCCTGGGGCCTTTCCTGCTTTGGCAGGCTACTCCCAGGCTTGATTCTCTGCTAGAGTCCACTCACTTCTAACACTCTCTGATCCTTGATCATTCCCCACATCTTCCTGCTGCCCTTTACAGAGGAATTAGCTGTCCTTCATCAGGCCCCATCAGGTTCCTAACACAGTACAGGTGTGACTCCTTAATAATCAGGGTTGACCAGCCCCAGGCCTTCCAGCCTTACAGGCATGCTACCCTGTTACAGTCCCTCAAGTTTTTAGGTAGAACAAGAAGTTCAAGAAGTGTAAAGCATATCCTATATGGCCTAACTAGTTACAAACTAATTTAAAAGTTATAATGGACTGAGCCTTTAGCCTTAGTATTTTCATTGAAAAAGTTATTTAAAAATAAAAATAATCAGCATCATTTTTCTAACTTTCAGGGAAGCTAGAGATAAAAATCTAATAATGCCTATGTAAAAAAACAAAGATTAATTTCTGACAGCAACTTATAAGAAGGTTTAGTAAACTAAACTGAAGATAAAACTGCTGACTGCGAGTGGATAACAAACAGATGAGAGCAGTTTGAGAAGTTTCAAAACTGAATGTTTTCACTGAAAACTTGCAGTAGATAATCCTTCACATCCTCATGTACATGACAAAAGGCTCAAAGCAGACACTCAAGTACTGTAAAAAGAAAAGAACTGTACAAACCAACAAAAAAAAACCCCAAATGTTATTTTATGTAGCTCCCTGATAGTTCTGATAACTTAAATATGAATTTTAGTGTGTATTTAGTAATGTGTGAAAATGTATGAACCTTCTTATTACCACAAACCCATTGTTATAACTGCTGATTATTTAAGTACTCAATGTTCCTGTGGAGTCTGAGAGCTGACAAATACTAAAAAGTCAATAGTAATGTCAGAATAGGTTTTACAAGTCATATGCCCTGGCACAATGTACATGAGCATGTGGGAACAATGTGGTCATAAATAATTTTATCATCTACACTTAACAGTGAAAAGATCTGATAAACTGTCTCCACCCAATTAAATTATAGGAGCTAACCTTTGCTCTTTTTCTTGTTGCTAAACAATGGCAGAAAACTTTAGCTGAAGCTCACACACGTTATCACTGCTTGTTAATGTCACAACTGTCATTTTATATTTGATGGACATGATAAATATTTTATTTACAAAGGAGTAAAGGGTCACAGATATAATCAAACTGACTACTGTGCAGGTTTTCAATGTCAGAAAACACAAAGCTCCTTCATTCTTTCAAAATTTCAGGAGCAACAATCATTCCTACAATAAGCCTGAAATGATACCGGTGCCCAATAACTCACAGTTGACTAGGTCTGTAAGTCAGGCAATTTTCACTAGATTTTAGGGTTGGCATAGTCAATATACCAATTGTTACCATACAGGTGAATATTTTTTACTTTAGACAGAAACTACAACAATCAAGATTTTGTTTGCATTTTTTACCATGATTTAATCATCCGCATTAAACATTCCCATTTCATACACAGGATAAAAGTGTTCAGGTTTCCCTTATGGTTAAATGCAACTCCCACAAGCATATCCTTTCTCTCCCCTCCCAACTCTCCACCACCAGTACTGTCATTTAAAACAAGGAAGGCTTTTAAAGAACTGGAATGAAATCGGTCTTTCCTCAGAACTGCAATCAATATGTGATTTAATCTTTAGGATCCACTCACTGTATGTGTGGGGGCAGAGGGTGGAGAAGGGTGTTTAGCTGAACACAGGGATCAAATTCTACTCTTAGGGTTTGTCTACATTAAAAATGTTTTGCACTGGTTTAATTGCTAGTTATGCCTCTGAAACCACAGTGAAGAAAATGGGGTTACACGAAGTGCTTAATTTGTCATGAAAGAGGTGCTGGGGCTAGGGTGACCAGACGTCCAGATAAAATTGGGACTGACCCAATATTTAGTTGTTTGTCCTGCACCTCGACCAATCTATGGTCAGGATGCCATTTGTCCTGATATTTTGGTGTGGGGTGGAGTGGACTGGTCACCCTAGCTGGCAGACTCCCTACCTGGCTCTGCACAGCTCCCGGGAAGTGGCCATCAGGACTCTGCGGCCCCCTGGCATAGGAGCAGCCAGGGGAGTGCTGCACCTGCCATGTGCTACATCCACCATGAACGCCGGCTCTGTCGCGGGCAATGGGAGCTGTGGGAACGGGGCGCAGACCTCCCTGGCCAACCCTGACCCTAGGAGCCGAGGGACCTGCCGGATGCTTTCCAGGAGCTGCTCCAGATAAGCGCTGGCGGGACCCAGCTCACACCAGGTACCTCTGGGCTCTTAGGATCAGGAGTGGCTGGGGGCATTGGGCGCTACCCACAAGTCCTGCCCCCGCAGCTGCCATTGGCATGGTTCCTGGCAAATGGGAGCTGCAGAGCCGGTACTTGTAGCTGACGCGGTGCGTGGAGACCCCCCTGGCTGCCCCTGAGCCCAGGAACCAGAAGGACCTGCCAGGTGCTTCCTGGGAGCTGCCCCAGGTAAGCGCCGCCGTGACACAGATCTTCCCCTCCCCCACTACCCAGTGCCCTACCCCACAGCCCCACCACCACAACTACACAGTGCCCCACACAGGTCCCCACTGCCCAGCACCCGCCCCAACACACAAATCTCCCCTACTGCCCAGCATCCCCAACAGGCCCCCCCACTGCCTAGCACACCAAAACACACAAACCTCCCGCACTGCTGCACTGCCTTCCATCCCCTCATAGCCCAGCACCACACCACAGACCTCTTGGACACTCACTCCCCCACGCCCTGCCCTGGCCGCACTCACCATCCCTGCTGGGAGGTGAGGTGACTGTCAGCTGGGCTGAGCCAGCAGCATGGCCAGGGCCGATCCCGCAGGAAATCACTCTGGCCCCTTGGGAGCTGCGCAATCAGCCAGGCCAGGGCCTGCCCCAACCCCTTCCAGGCTCCCTCAGGACCCACTTGCCTAGAGGGGCCCAGCCAAGCCCCCCCCCCACTGGCCGAGATTGACCCCACTTCTGCACTGGTCTGCACTGGTCCCAGGTGGCTCGGTTCTGGGGAGGCAGGCAGGGCCCCACAGGGGCGGGCATCAGAGACTGTCCGGAGCTGCAGCTACACTGGGGTCTGGTCAGGACAGAGAGGAGCCAAACAAAACCACCACTCACTGCACACCATGCAGGAGGCAGGCTGTTCTGTATGGATCCGTATTCACCAGCTCTCTGGGGACACACACAGCGACCACCACATCTGATTGCCACACACACACACATATGCACCCTGAGGTGC
Source organism: Dermochelys coriacea (assembly GCF_009764565.3). Taxonomy (NCBI): domain Eukaryota; kingdom Metazoa; phylum Chordata; order Testudines; family Dermochelyidae; genus Dermochelys; species Dermochelys coriacea. The sequence goes on from NC_050068.2 coordinate 42,378,226, forward strand.
TGGGACGGATGGACAGCTCCAGGAAGGAGCCCCAGCCCACATCGCCACCAGTATATGTCCAAGGGAAGAAATAAGTTGGGGAGGAATAAAGCCTGCGGGTGTGGGGGGGAGAGAGAACTCCAAGAGGGGACAGTGTGAAAAGTATAGGGAGGAGGGGAATGGAGCCCAGGAAGCGGGGAGCCCTGGGGGGGCACCTGCTGGAGCCCATGAATGTAGGAGGCTGAAGCCCACGAAAATGGGGGGCGCTGCAAAGGGGGGATGGAGCCAATTGGGATGGGGGCCGCTGGAGCCCCTGAAGCAGGGAATGGAGCCCATGGGGGGCAGAGTCCATGGGGCGCTGGCTGTGTAAGGCATCTGGAGGAGAGGAGCAGTCCTCCTCACACATGGACTGCCGCTGGATCTGAAGCTCTCAGGCTCATACCGCTGCTGCCTTTCGCCAGCGGAGTCTCATTTGCTCTGGGAGGGGGAAGGCTCCCTGCTGTGTGCACCTTTGAACCTTGCCCCCTCCTCGGTGCATGCCCCCTCACTGCCGCCAAGGGCCTCGTGCCGGCACCTCGGAGTGCACATGCACCGGGAGTGTAGCAGAGCGTGCTCAGGCTACTAATGCTCCAAGGGCAGGAGTTGGCTCTGCACCGAGTGTCCTGGCCCCCTGTGCATCAAGCAGAGGGGGGGAGGGGTCAGGGGACAGAGAGGAAACAGCGGACTTGGTGGGGCCTGGGACTGCAGCGCAAGCTGAGCAGGCCACACCAAGGCCCCTTCTGAGTGTGGGCCTGACGTCACTGAGTTGCCATTGGAAAGCTGGTACTGGAAAGAGCTGCCCTTTCCTTGAGGCTGGAAACAAAAGTCACGCTTCAATTCAGCTGTCATCTGCCAGCTTTTTGCAACCAGGCTTAGTGCTGCACTGGATCCAAACGCACTCTTGGCAAAGGAGCTCTGAGATCCGACTAATCCAAAGTGAACTGAAGTTGCCTATTTATTTTAAGGGGCGGGGCAGCACCCCCAGAAAACTCTGCCATCCAGGAGACTCACTTTGCAACGACAACAGAGAGGAAAACCCACCCCAGCCAATTGAGCCCAGGCAGCTGCTGACCCTCAGCCCAGCCCCAGGGCTGAAGTGCTCCAATGGCTCTCGGCACCCAAGGCTCTGCAGGTGCCCCGCAGAGGTAATAGCTGCATCCTCCCCCCAGCAGAGTGCGTGCACACCAGCCCACCTAGCTCATGGTGGAGCCAGGGAAAGGAGGTGCCTAGCCATGCAGGGGGCAGGGCTGCAGCTAGAGCTCTGCAAGTGCTGATTCCGCCCAGGGCAGGCTGGGGCTGAGCACAGTTATGCTGCTGCACAGGTCACTTACCCACACTGATGAGCAGGAGCTGCACCTGGGGGTGTGCCTCTGATTGATGTATGACCAGGACACCATTTGTCACGATATTCAGGTAAAATTTAAAACTTGGTTGTGAAATAGAAAATTAGTCGATTGGGGATGTCCTATTTGTTAAACCCAATTGCGCTCTGTTATCTGCTGGCAGATTTGGTTTTTCAGGTTGTTTACAGGTGTAACACAATTTAACATAGGGATATGTAGTTTACAGTTCTGAACCACAGTGCGTACCATAGCACAAACTACAGTGGGCACGTAACAACACATAAGAAGCACAGAGACTGCACGGTTGTTTTCAGTTGCTAGCTATCTAGCTAACCGTCTTCCGCCAAAAACCTCGCCCAAAATGGCAATGGCAAGTGAGGAGCCAACTACCAAAAAACATAAAAGACATTGCAGATACAGGACAGAATGGGAAAACACTTACACCAAGATTCGGAAATCCTATGAGTGTGATTCAAAAGCCTTTTGTAAAGCCTGCAGGAAGGAATTTAGCATTTGCTATGGCAGTGAGTCTGATGTTAGGCATCATGCCGATTCAAAAAATTATGAACAAAACACCAAGACTCCCAAGAGCAATACTCTGGTCTCAAATTTTTTCAGCAGGCCAAAGGTTATTGCTGCTGAGCTAACTCAAGTTTACCACACAGTTGTCCATCAACACTCCTATTGCTCGTGTGTCTGTGATCTGAAATTGGCGCCTATCTTGTATCCAGATTCAACGATTGCGAAGCACATCAGCTGTCGCCAAACTAAAGTGGAGGCACTGATCAAAAATGGGCTGTTGCAACCCTCGACAGAATTTTCAAAAGACCTCAGCAAGCCAGACGGTCCTGATTTCTCAGTTGCCACAGATGCATCGAACCGTGTAAGCAGTACAGCAGCCTCAATAGGTCCTACAGGAAACTGCGTGCAGCAACTCCTGGAGTGCTTGTGTCTAGCTGTGAGGTCACAGGAGCCCCTTAAAAATTACCTGAAATTGCAATTCTTCAGAACTTTACAATCAGCTGAACCCAAACCTCTGACAGCCAGGAAATGAAGAGTGAAGGCACACACCAACGCTGCAACGCAACCTTATCTGTCCCCCTTGGAGCTGGAAATAGCCACTGAGAATGGTTCAGTAATATCGATGCCATACATAGATATGAAAAAGGATGATGAGAAGGCGCTATTGTTTGTGTTGTGTTCGAAAGGTAACTGCAGCATTTATCTGCACATGCTCTGGCTGCATTCACTGGGTTACGTGAGGCTGTATTGAATGGTGGAGGGATTAGTTGGAGCGGATTGGAAGAGATGTTAGTGTGCTATGAGAACAGGCGTGCACACTTTGAGGGATCAAGTTTGCCTCTATAGGCTGCATCAGTAGAGGTGCGCTGATTGTCAGCTGTCTAGTGGCATGCATGGCTGAGGTCTCTATGGTTAACGATAGGTAAGTGAAGGCAGTGTCTCAGAAAGGACCTTTGGGCAAAAGTGAAGGGTTTGTGTGAAGTAGACTCAGTGTTTGAGCGTAGGAGGCTCCTGTTTGCCTTGCTTGACATAAACCCAAAGTTTGCCTTTGCATAGAGGAGTTAGACTTTCTCTTACAGAGCTCATATGCTCTATTCCCCAATGTCCTGTAGCATCTGTATGGGTAGTTCTAGTATGTGCGTTATTGGTGTGTTGGGCATTGCTCATAGAGGGAGGAGTTCAGATTGCATTGTGGGCGTGGTGTGCATCTTAATTATTCATTTCCTGGTTGTAAAATGTTAGTTCAGGGAAACTGGACATTGTGGAAGGGCATAAGACACCACCATGCAACCTTAACTGCATTAATGAAGATTTTTGTAAGTAAATTTCCTAGGTGGTGTTGCTGTGGTGATGTTTTCTTTGTTTTACAGAAAAAGACCTTATATTTGTAGGGGATAGTGTTGAGATAGGGAAGTATAGTTATTATGGGGGTTTCTTGGTGAAAATGAGGCTAGATAACACATCCTATTTGGTTCATAAATGGTCCTACCACTGCCTGCACACTTTGTTATCATTTAATGGTGATAATGGTCATACTATGGAATTTTTTTATTATTATTTTTAACATGGAGGAGCTCACTGGGTAGGGAGAAGAAACACAGACATGGGTTATTTCAAAAGATATTGAATGTTTTATTGCATTTAGGTTACCCTAACTTTAAACAAGTGAAAGGAGAACAGTATCTGTCCTTCTCAACCAAGGCCTTTGCCCCATTGTCCCATGCAGCAAATAGCCCCCTCCACTGGCATTTCTACATCCCTTCCATTCCCCATCCTTGCGTCTGCAGCTACAGCTGACTCTTAGTAGAATAGGAAGCTAAGGGCTTGTCTACACTGGCACTTTACAGGACTGCAACTTTCTCGCTCAGGGGTGTGAAAACACCCCCCTGACTGCTGCAAGTTTCAGCGCTGTAAAGTGCCAGTGTAGCTGCACTCCCAGCGCTGGTAGCTATTCCCCTTGTGGAGGTGGGTTTTTTAGAGCACTAGGAGAGCTCTCTCCCAGTGCTATGCCGTGACTACACAAGCCACGTTAAAGCACTGCCACAGCAGTGCTTTAACGTTGCCAGTGAAGACGTGCCATAAGAGAGGTATGAAGTGGCCCAGGAGAGGAATACAGCCTGAAACAACAGCTCTGAGAGGTGTGAACTCCTTCATGCATCTCAGCCGACGTTTCCATCCTCCCTCCTTGGGGTATACCTACAGTGGGCCACAGAACACTTCAGTGTAGACACTACCTATGCTGATGGGAGGGATAATCCCTCCCATCAGCATAGGCATTCCACATCCATGAAAGATGGGTAGCTAGATTGATAGAAGAATTCTTCTGTCAATCTAGCACTGTCTACAGTGGGAGTTAGATCATCTTACCTACACCACTCACGGGTGTGGATTTTTCACACCCCTGAGCGATGTAGATAAGCTGACAATTTTCTAGTGTAGATGAGGCCTTGGTTTCAGCAATGTGGTTGGCTGTTATCAGCTGCAAACTACAATCTCAGTGCTGTATACTATACCACACACTGAACATGTGCATTCCATTCCTCACTCATCTATGCATTGTATGTGTGCCTGTTTTATGCCATAAGCTTGCCTGTTCTCAGCTCCCTAACTCCTCTCAGCATTGTGTACCTGTTCCATGCACTAAACATGCTCATTCCCAGCTCCGCATCCTGGGCTCAGCACTGTGGGGGCATATTTTGAAAGGGAGATAGAAAGGGGGCGGGTATAAAGGGAGGACATTCAGCAGGGCTGAGCTGAAGCACTTTTATATCCTCCACCACACAGCTTACCCACACTCCTCTGCCCTCACTCTCCCTCCAGAAGCACCATCATCAGGAGGGAAGAGTGAGCCTGGAACCACTCCCTCACTGCTGGAGATAGGGGAGTTCTAGGTTCCTCCCCTAATCAGGAGGCAGCCATTTGAGGGGGCAGGGGCAGGGCACAGATGACTCCACTTCCCTTTTCCGGAAGTCATGTCACTATCAATATGCTCAACTTTCCCCCTTCCCCACTATGTTCCTATTCTGTCAGCACATCTCAGCTCCCAGTGCGCAAAGTCCCTTTGAAGACCATCCCTTGTTCATTGAGAAAAACTATTTTTCTGGAAACTCAGTTCTCCATCGAAGCTCTAGCCCCTGAACTGGGTTTTTGAAAACACGGCCTTTGAGTGATCCTTGCACGGCTGAGGATTGTTGTGTAGGGATATGCTGGCCCCTTAACAGGTGTGCTGGAGAATAGCCCTAAGGTTGGCAAAGGGGCAGAGCCATCACCCTGCATCCTCCCAAACTCTACACTCCCTGCACTGATCCAATGCACCCCACAGTCCCACTCACCGGCCCAATCCTGCTTATTCCCTAGCTTGGCACCAAAATAGTTATAATGACCTGAAAATATTATGAGCAGCTCATGTTATGGGGAATGTATAGCATGAACCACTTGACCAAAAGACCCTGCAACTTGCTTTTCTTTGATCACATTCAGTTCTACTGTTCAGGAAAGAGTGAAGGACATGAGTTGTGACCGCATGACCCTTGGCTTTTTCATCCTTTTTAATTAATGCTAATTGCTTTGACAATACTTGTAAAGCAAAGTCAGAGTCTGCACATAGGATTTAGAGCACTTTGAAGTATTGCTCTTAAACCAGAAATGTTGGTCTCAGGGCAAGACTTCCAAAAGGAGCCCTTGTTGAATGCAGGTAGAGAGCAACTGGTGTGCATAGCACATGATCTCTCAAAGCTGCCAAGGGTAGGGCTCAAATCCACAGTGCCTGGGTGCAGCTCAAGTTCAATAACCACAACACGTCACCTTGAGCTTCCCAGTTACTGTAACAACAGACTGCCTGCAAATCTTCTAGCTGTGAACGGAGTCTTGTCTTGCTACACATGTGCATTTCACTCTCATAGGTATATCTATGCTGCAGCAGCTAAAGTGACACAGCTGTGGTGCTGCAGATGTGCTGCCACTGTAGCATAGACATTTTCTACATCAAGGGAAGAGGTGTTTCTGTTGATGTACATAATCCACCTTTCTGAGACCTGGTAGGTAGGCAGGTAGAATAATTCTTCCATTAACCTAGCTGTATCTACAGTGAGGATTAGATTGACCTAACTACAGCGCAAAGGGCTGTGAAAAATTTCACACCCTGAGCAATGTAGCTAGGTCAATCTATGTTTTAGGTGTAGACCATGCCTTAGACATAACTAGTATGTGCCAACCTGGAGGATTAGAGCCATGGTTTGAACCCCAGATGTGTACAATAAAACATTAGAAGAACCAAGGTGATTTGTAACAACTGATTTTGGAGGGGGCTCTATCTCAGGAGCCAATTGCTCAGATGACTACAACTGTGGGTCACTACACGGTCCTGCACCCTCATGAGGCACAACAAATTTAACACAGTCCAAGTATATGTGCATTTTTAGAGCATATAGAATAGTTAACCCTGTAGACATAAAGAATCACTCAACCTTAGTTACACAGATCTGCAATTGCTATATTTTAGATTTATAATTCTTCATTGTCCTGCAGGTAGAGCACTGTGCTTGGATTATAATAAAGTTGATGTACAGTTTCCCCAAATTACCACTAAGGCTGCTTAAATGGAGTAGTTTGTTCTGTCATGTTTGTGGTAGACAGAGCCTATGCATCAGAGAGTTTGGTCTCCTCTGCCGTGGCAAATTTAGAAGAGCAACTAATTTCAGCAACTTCGGTGGTACGTGCGAGTCCACAATCAAGCCAGTAAAGTGTTGTCTGTCTGTCTGTTACTATTTACAATAATGTGTCCATTTTAGAATAATAGAATTGTAGTACTGGAAGGGACCTTGAGAGGTCATCTAGTCCAGTCCCCTGCACTCGTGACAGAACTAAGTATCATCTAGATAGACCATCCCTCACAGGTGTTTGTCCAACCTACTCTTAAAAATCTCCAGGGATGGAGATTCCACAGCCTCCCTAGGTAATTTATTCCAGTGCTTAACCACCCTGGCAGTTAGGAATTTTTTCCTAATGTCCAATCTAAACTTCCCTTGCTGCAATTTAAGCCCATTGCTTCTTGCCCTATCCTCAGAGGTTAAGGAGAACAATTCTGCTCCCTCCTCCTTGTAACCACCTTTTACGTACTCGAGAACTGTTATGTCCCCTCTCAGTCTTCTCATCTTCAGACTGAACAAACCCAAGTTTTTCAATCTTCCCTTATAGGTCATGTTATCTAGATCTTTAATCAAGTTTGTTGATCTTCTCTGGACTTTCTCCAATTTGTCCACGTTTCCTGAAATTCAGACCCTAGAACTGAACACAATACTCATGCTGATTAGGCCTCAACTGGGAGTAGAGCAGCATTCCTTCTTGTGTCTTGCTAATACATCACAGGATGAGGTTTGCTTTTTTTTTTTTTTTGGCGCAAGTGTTACATAGTTGACTTATATTTAGCTTGTGATCCACTATGACCCCCAGATCCCTTTCTGCAGTACTTCTTCCTAGGCAGTCATTTCCGATTTTGTATGTGTTCAACTGACTGTTTCTTCCTAAGTAGAGTGCTTTGCATTTGTCCATATTGAATTCCATCCTGTTTTCTTCAGATCATTTTGAATTTTAATCCTATCCTCCAAAGCATTTGTAGTCCCGCCCTGGTTGGTATCATCTGCAAACTTTATAAGTGTACTCTCTATGCCATTATCTAAATCATTGATGAAGATATTGAACAGAACTAGACCCAGAATTGATCCCTGTTGGACTGCACTTGATGTGCCCTTCCACCTTGACTGTGAACCACTGTAACTACTCTCTGGGAACTGTTTTCCAACCAGTTATACACCCACCTTATAGTAACTCCATCTAGGTTGTATTTCCCTAGTTTGTTTATGAGAAGGTCATGCAAGACAGTATTAAAAGTCTTACTAAAGTCAAGATCTACCATATCTACCAATTTTCCCTCCTTCCGTCCCCTCCAAGAAAGTTGTTACGTTGGTTTGACATGAATTGTTCTTCCATGCTGTTGGTTACTTATCACCATATTATCTTCTGTTTGTTTGCAAACTGATTGCTTGAATTAGTTGCTCCATTATCTTGCTGGGTACTACAGTTAACCTGATTGATCTGTAATTCCCCACGTTGTCCTGATTTCCTTCTTATTGATGGACACTATATTTGCCCTTTTCCAGTCCTCTGGAATCTTTCCCATATTCCATGACTTTTCAGAGATAATCGCTAATGGCTCAGATACCTCCTCAGTCAGCTCATTGAGTAGTCTAGAAAACAGGCACAGACTTCCAATTGTCCTGGGGGGGTGCTCAACCCCCACTCAGCCCTAGGCCTCACCCCCACTCCATCCCTTCCCCCAAGCTCCCACCCCCGCCTCTTCCCATCCTTCCACCAGCCCTGCCCCCCTTCCACCACTTCCTGCAATGCCCCACTCCTGCCCTGCCTCTTCCCACCCCCTTCCCCAAGCATGCCCCATCCCCGCATCTCCCCCTCCCTCCCGCATGCCGCAGAACAGCTGGTAGCATGGGTGGGAGGGAGGGGGATGAGTTGATTGGCAGAGCCGCTGGCAAACAGGAGGCACTAGTGGGGAAGGGGAGAGATTGGCTGCCAGTGGGTGCTAAGAACCTGCTAATTTTTTTCTGTGGGTGCTCCAGCCCTGGAGCACCCATGGAGTCAGAACCTATATTCTACAATGTATTTCATCAGGCCCTGGTGACTTGAAAACATCGGACTTGTCAAAGTAATTTTTAACTTGTTCTTTCCTTATTTTAGCCTCTGATCCCACCTCATTTTCCACTGGCATTCACTATTGCTACAAACGTTTTAGTTTTCACCAAAAAGAAGTCATTTAACACTTCTGTCATTTCCACATCTTCCATAGGGTTCATTTTTAGGGAGGCTAAGAGCATTGGAAATATTCCAAACACATCATCATACTTAATCATACACTGATGCCAGCCAAAAGAAAAATGTCTGCTACGAGTGCTACAGAAAAGCATAATGCACAGGAAACTAGATCTGAACAAGGGCAACAAAATCCTGGTTTCTGGGGGGAATTTAGGTCTTGTCTACACACAAAAACGTCACCAATTTAACTAAATAGATTTAGTTACATTGGTGCAATCCTCTTGTGTGGACACTATTAAGTCACTCACTCAGTTATAGCTGAAAAAACTGACTTAAGTTGAATTGACAAAAGGTATTCTTAAGCTGATTTAAGTGTCCCCACAGGGAAGTTGTGCCATTGTAGTTAAATCAGAACAATTTGCATGTGTAGACAAGGCATTAATTTTCAGTTCTAGTCACAGATATAGATTAACAAAGTTTCATGGAGTTTATTTGCTAGTTCTCTGATAAGTACTTATTAATTGACTGGGTAGGGCAACTAAGGCCTGATCTACACCTAAAAATGAGATCAACCTAGCTATACTCAGGGCTCTGAAAAATTTCACATCCTGTAAACATAGGTCAACATAAACCCCACTATAGATGAGCTAGGTTGATGGAAGAATTCTTCTGTCAACCTAACTACCCTCTCTCAAAGAGATGGATTAGCTACATTGACAGAAGGGGTTTTTCTGTCAATACAAGAAGCAGCTATACTATGGTGTCATTGTAGTGTAGAAATATCCCAACACTAGTCTATTTCACCTTTAAACAACTTTTGCCGTCCTTTGAAAAGGAGAAGGCTAAAAAGAACACAGGAGTCAGCTGAGTTTAAGAGAAACAAGGTGCTCAGATTGGAAATGTAGAGAAACCAAGGGGTGTCTATTTAGGGACAGATCCTGGAAACTCTTGCTCACGCAAGTATTCTGTTTTTAGTACTATAGTTGAACTACATTAGCCAAACCTGAGTTGCCCCTCAGCTTGGGAAGTACTTGGGTAAGGACTGCCAGGAGTAGGAGTTTGCAGGATAGCCCTTACTGCCCACCGATCCACCAAACACATTGGACATCTGTAGTGAAATCGACACGGATACATGCTCTAGGGAGTACCCAAAACAAAAGAGAGAGAGAGAGATTGCCTCATAACCTTCTGCTTCCTGAATTTAGTAGCAGAGTAGGGCCACAATCCTTCATGCTGAGCTGCACAGGCTGACATTTGACTTCAAGGTGCTCCTCCCAGGTGCAAGAGTTTGCCTCTGCAGAACAGCTTGTAGTCTCAGAGCTTAGATCACCCATAACTCACTTCAAGCAAAAAACACATTTGGGACAAGTGTGCTATGTCCTAGTCACCCAACTTATGGGAGAAGGAAACAATCAGGTGCTGGAATCGCAAGAGAAAGAACAACAGATCCAGAAAAGGCTGTAGCAGAGCTATGAGCAATAGTGCTAGTAAGTAAGATGATGCAGATTTGTCTGTTAGAAGACAAATAGGTATCTCATTCCCTCTGCCCCATATCAAGGCAATTCCTCAACGTAAAACTAAGGTATACCCAAACCATTTAGGTAACAAGCATTTAGGTAACTTTCAGGGGTTTATCTCAAACTAACTTACCCAAGAACAGCTTGGGGCCTGAGGCAAATGAACAGGTCGATTATGCTTAGATAGTCTGTATAAGTTTCAAACTAGACTGTATTAGATATAGGCCTGTACCATAAAGTTAGAATCTGGGTATGAACTTTCCCCATATTTGCTGGGGCTCTGTGGTTTTGGCTTGGGCGCATCTCTGTTCAGCATGATGTATATTGTATATTTAATTGTGTAAATGCGATCACAGAATCCTAATGGATGCATTGCATAAGTGTACAGATAAGATAAGTGAAACTCTGAACCTTTGGAGGCTTGCCCATCAGCATGTTGTATTTATCATTAGGACTCCATCCTAAGATTTGTGTGCTTGTGCTATCCAAAGTTACATCTTAAATGATAGCTTATTATGAATGCTCTAAAACAGCCACACAGGCATTTGGGGGGTGGGGGAGGGAATGCAATGCTGTAACGGACTGGTAGAAAGCAAAGCTAAGAAGGAATCCTAGTCAAAAGTTCAAACCAGCATGATGTCACGTGACATTCAGGGTAGAGCCTATTGGCTGAATAAGCACAGATTTAAAGTATTTCTGACATCGGAGGAGACTGTAAACTTGGGCACAAAGCTAATGCCATAGCTCCACTCTGCTGGGAAATGTGGAGGACAGGAAAGAGGAACAAAGCCTCCAAAGGAATAAGCGGAAGAAAGCAGAGCATGCTCTCTCTTCCATGGCAACTCAGGGATCGTCTACACTGATTGTAGCACTTAGTGAAGACGCTATCTGTGCTGATGAGAGAACTTCTCTGGCCAGCGTAAGCAAACCATGTCCCCGAGAGGCAGTAGGTATGTCGACAGCAGAAGCCCCCCCGTTGACATAGCATTGTCTACACCAGGGGTTAGGCCTGTGTTGTCACTAAACTATGTCACTCAGGAGTGCAGAAAATCCACACCGCGAGCGATGTAGTTTTACCAACATAAGTTGGTAGCGTAGACCAAACCTCGGAGTGGCTATGGTTTTACGGCTCTGGATGCAGTGAGGAGTAGATAGGAATAGCAGGGAAGAGAAAGTTTCCACTCGCCCTGGAGGGCACGTTCCACTCATAATTTGTATCCAGCTATCCACCAAGTTAACACTGCTCCTTGCATTATTAGCTTCCACTCCATGCCTGTATCCTTCTCAGAGACACAGAAACATTTCCTTTGTGCAGGCATGGGCACGGATGCCCTGAGGGCTATTAGTCAGAAACTCCATTAGATTTCCCCAAGTTCTTCATCTGCCTCTTGAGGCTATTATCATCTGATATGTCTCAAAATACATAACTACCACTAGTGCAGGGTGTGCATTTCAATTTAGACAACTGAAGGAGGAGATAAACTGCAAAGAAAACTAACAGAAGTACTTTACAACCTCATGAGTAAAAATCATAGTCAATATTAAACACCAAGATTTGGTTATTTTTAGATAAGTGTCAGAAAACAGGACATAATGCAATATTAAATATAATTTAGTAATAACCTGTATGTCTGTCTGTATGTACACACACATTGAAACCCACATCTTTACAGCAGTGCAAAGTTATTTTGTGAGGGGAAGGCAGGAGTTTGGATTCAGTGCTTGATGATGTCATTGTTATAGTTCACCACTAGATGGCAGCTAGGTAGCATTAATTCTGTCATTTAACTGCTACATATAGTTTCCAGGAAATGCAACTGACATACATAAACATACATTAGCATTCTCATGTCTTCAGGCTGTTAAAAAGCATCTCTGCACGCACACGCTGGGTGTGAAAACTGCAGAATGAAGCGGACTGGTTTGGGCATCCCAAGAACTTCTAATGAGAAACTCTTCTACAGCCCTGATGCATATACATTATTACATGTCATTTCCCAATTTTACCACAGTTCCGAGTATCACAGTAATCTAAGCTATTTTTAATTGTATTACTTTGTCCAGAAGAATGGTGATGCTTATAATGAATATTTACAGTCACTTTTTGCAAAAAAGCATCAGGCTTCATTAACATAAGAAATCCTCACCCATCTCAAATCTATAATTTGACTAGCTGAGACTTTTGTGATTTATAATTAATGCAAAAAGAAAAGGAGGACTTGTAGCACCTTAGAGACTAACAAATTTATTTGAGCATAAGCTTTTGTGAGCTACAGCTCACTTCATCGGATGCACTCAGTGGAAAATACAGTGGGGAGATTTATATACACAGAGAACATGAAACAATGGGTGTTACCATACACACTGTAATGAAAGTGATCAGGTAAGGTGAGCTATTACCAGCAGGAGAGCGGGAGCGGGGGCGGGGGGGGGGGGAGGGGGAAAGAGACATCTTTTGTAGTGATAATCAAGGAGGGTCATTTCCAGCAGTTGACAAGAACGTCTGAGGAACAGCAGGGCGGGGGAAGGGGAATAAACATGGGGAAATGAAACCTATAAATTAATGCAGGCACTCCACATTTTTGTAGACAATATAAGGTTCATTCTGACAAATAGGAGGCAACAGAACATAGTCTTCTGATTTTATAAACTTTTCATCTGGGATACAAAAGCTAGAGACCTTATGTACAATGTTTTGGTTTGGTTTTGGTCACACTGGTGCGGTTAAACCAATGTAGTTGTATACCCTTAGTACAGATGGGCTGTGTCAGCCTAAACCGTGATTTGTGGCAGTTGTACTTTGAAAATGAGGCAAGTCACAGTTTAAACGGGTTGCAGGATGTCTTACACTAGAGTTCTGAACTGATGCAGCCATATCAATGTAGCTGCACAAGTGCAAAATACCCACTGTACATAAGGCCTTAACTGTGTCCCATTTACTCAAAAATGCAGCAATATAACTGGCCACATCCATTGACAGTGGTAAGTTTTTAATTAGGCACAATGACATCCATTATAGTTAGTACAACATATTAAGTCTCCACCCATCATTTTGAAAACATTAATAGATAACTACAGGTAAAATAATTGACTGCTTTTGAAATATGCCTCCAAATATTTCATTAATTTACCAACAATCACTGCCAGTAATGCACAGTAAAAACAAACTGGAGGTTTGATTTATGTTGTGACTTTCTCCCCATTGTGCTCTACAAACCTTAACATTTTCTGGTCCAAAGGAAGAGTGCGACCTACTGAATCAACATGACTGCACGGAGCACCACTTAAGTATTCTTCAGCAATCTCCCAGCCAAAAACTGACCCAGCCAGTCCTGACTTAGCTTGGTAAAATCCAAAATGATTACGTCACAAGGTGGTATAACTGCAGGCCATAATAAACTGCCCTTGAAAATGTACTTGAACAGCTTTGCTGCCAACACTTTAAGATCAAATTATTTTTCCCTGTGTATATTAATATTAGCTTCCAAACCTGGTATTTTAAAAAAACAAAACAAAAAACCACCATTGCTTGCTGGCTGTCAGCATATTTTATCAGTAACAAGCTGCAACAGCTCCTAGCATTCAGGTTGTCATTTCTGTATTAATAAAAACAAACCTTGCAACGTGAACATATAGTGGTGTTTGCTTTCCTTCTTACCTCTTCCTTCTTTTCTTCGGTACCAGAAGCTAAATTGAGGCTCAGCTGAGAGTGGCTGCTTATGCCACTGTCTTCATTTCCATCATCATAGTACCCAGTTTGCACTGAGTCCTGGAAGCAAACAGGATTTCTCCTCAACTTCAGAGCAAGTAACTCAACTCTTTCCTCACTTTCCATTGAGCTCAGTGACAACGTGCTGTGACGATCTGGGCAATGGAAATTAATATTGCACTTGACCTTCTCAGCACTGGGGCTCTGAGGTTTAGGGGCAGTGGGCCTAAGAGGAATGCTAGGCTGCTCAGATTCACACATAAACTGACTGGAACTTTTTGGTTCGTCAGAGTCTACATAAAACACCTCATTAGGAAGTGCACTAAGGTTATCAAAACCATGTGATGAACTATCATCATCTAGGACGCATGATAATGTCCTGAGGGTGTTAGCTTTACCAGTAAATACATTTGTTTCAGTGTCTGTATCCTGAGAAACAGCTGGAGTATGAAGATGCGGAGTTCCAGAAAAGGTAGAATCTGGACTGCACACAGGGGAAATGCACCTCCGTCTGTCATTTTCATTGCTACTAGAAACCCTGCGGGAGTAGTCATCATGTAGTCTGCTGTTTGGCCTCGTTCTCTGGTTTTGTTCGTTCAGAGAAGGAGTCATGCTCTTAGGACCCTCTTTTTTCCATGCAGCATCTGTAACATTGCTTACAAGTTTCAAAACTCTGTCAAAATCCTTTGCTCTGATAGGGCTCTTCCAGCGTTTTGACCGTCTCTCTGGGTTTCCACTGGCTTTGTCCAAGTCAGCAGAGGAAGTGCTTACTGTCCTTTGTGGCACTTGCTTTTCACTTGCAATCTTGAGGTCAGTGAGATTTGATGTGGATTTTCGTTTGAACGAGCTCTTTTTCAAAAAGTTTAAATTGTCTGTGCTTTTGCTTCTCCTGTAGATAATCCTGTTGTTTTCAGGATCTTTCACTAAAATTTCACAGATCTTTGGCTCCTGGGCGATAGGAGATGTTGGCCTGATGCAGTTCTGCCGACTCTGAATTTTTTCAGTGTCTAATAAATTGATGCGGCCAACACCATAGGCGCGTCTGATACTGCGTGATCGGTGAGTATTCCTCAGGAAGGAATCATCACTTTCCTCTACATCAGAGCAATCAGAAGCCAAACCATCCACTGCATTATGGAAATCATGTAAAGGTCCCGAATAAGAATACCGGTTAGTCTGAACTCTCACCATTGCACCATTTGAGACATGTTTTCCCACAGTGTTCTCATTTAAGACATCCAAGCTTTCTCTGGCCTGAATTCCTTGAAGAACTGAAGATTTTAATTTCTTGAACGATCCCATTTTTCTAATGGACGACAAAGCATTCCACGTTGAAGAGCTGCCCATCACAATCAGAGAACGAGGCCTTTCTGAGTTGGCGGTAGTTCGTTTCCTAGGGGTAGAGAAAAAGCGCATGATTTTTGAAGGGCTAAGATTGTCATCTTGTATTTCCTCTTCAGCTTTGGTGTTGCTATTGCATCCCCCATTGCTAGTTATACTTCTTGGTTCTTTATTATCCATTACTATACAGGTAACAGTGGTGCCATTTCCGCAGCCATTCTGAAATGTTGTCATGTCCTCAATGCCATAAGTATGAGGGCAGAGGGTGCTATAGCTCAGATCCACAATACCATCTTCCTCAGTTGTCCCAGCCCTTCATCTACGGCACCTCTTCTTGCCTTGTTTTCACATCTATGGTGTGAACTGAGCTCTCCAGACTGCACTGCCTGCGTCAAGAAAACAAAGCCAGCAGTTAGCCATTTTTCCTCCCACAAAATTCCCTACAAAATGAGATGCGATTCCCTATGAATAAAATCAAGGAATATTAACGAAACAAAGCTATACCATGGGCTCGGGAAAAGCTGTTAATAGTTCACTTTAAACAACAAAAGGGATACTTATGTTCTGTTTAGTTATTTAAAGGACCAATTTAACTTAAATATGTTTTTGTTTATTTGACTCAAATAATCAAACCTACCTTAGAAGAGCAGATCTACTGTAATGCTATATGAGTTATCCTACCCAGTTTAACAATACATTTTAAGCAAATATAACCCCACCTCTAAAGCACATTATACTAACTATTGCTAGAAACAAAATTCTAAGACTGAAACACAGGTGCTTCAGCACTTGCCTTGCTCTTTCTTTTTTACTTAACTTGAAGCAAAATAGAAACTTAAAAAAAAACAACAACCACTATTCGGGGGGAGGGAGAGAGATCCAGCCATTTTTCTCATCGCAATACTAAGTTCCTGAATTCCAAGACACATGACCATATATGCAACCAAGGGGAAAGACTCACATCAAAAAGACTGAAGTCACATCTGACTGCCTTCAGACTTACGTGATAAGGAATAAGAAAAGGAGTACTTGTGGCACCTTAGAGACTAACAAATTTATTAGAGCATAAGCTTTCGTGAGCTACAGCTCACTTCATCGGATGCATTTGGTGGAAAAAAAAAAAGGAATGTGTGCCACCTTCTCCTATAATATTACTGCCATAATACAACATGTATATTTTTCTATAGTTTGCTACTATCCAAGGGCCAAACTTTGATCACCTTACTCATGCATGGAGTATCACTGAAGTAATAAATGCGAGGCACTCAAGTGTCAGCTAAGGAAATTAAAAGACAAGCCTAAATCAGACAAATCTACACCAACGTAATTTTCTCTAAAATTGTTGGAAGAGTGAGCTAGGACAGCCAATGGTGGGATGTGATGCAGATGAGCATGGGAGGAAGTAGCGTGTGTTGTGCTTCATATACGACAAACAGACAAATTAGGGTTCACCGGGCTGTGCTTTCCTGACTTTTTGGGTCATATACTATCCACGGATGCTGGGAGGGATGGAAATTAAACAAGGGTGATAAACAATTCATTTAAAAAGTTCAGGGACCCCCAACCTAAAACAGCTACTGCCCTTGACATGAGAGCAATGACAAGTTTCCTTGGTACTGTCAAATTTTGCTAGGGCCAGTGGGATCAGAGATACCCAGGTATCCAGGAATGGGCTCTTGGCCATAAAATAAAATAGGAAATGTACAGATATACTAAATGAAAGAAGTTCCCGTGAAATCTGCCCCTTAACCTCTGAAGCTTGGTCTCCTTTTTTGTTGTAAGGTCTTGGTCTCAAGTAGTCATGTGAACTTTAAAGGCTAATTTGAATCAAGAAGTAAAAGCCCCCTGGCAACCAAAGAAGCTGGGAAGAAGCACTTAGGCACAGCGTGAAGACAGAAAGCTTCCCTGTTCACAGGATTTAAACAACCCATTCCCATCCCCTCTCCACACTTGGCAGGTCCATGAATATTAAAGGGAGAAGCCCCATTTGTAAATGTACCATCCCTCCCCCACCCCTGCACATATAAACAGTTATCGCCACATGGAGTACGGTAGGTTCAAAAGTGAATTAAGCTTTTTAATGGTTACATTTCCCCCTTAGAAAAACAAACTATAAATAGAAAAGGAGTACTTGTGGCACCTTAGAGACTAACAAATTTATTAGAGCATAAGCTTTCGTGAGCTACAGCTCACTTCATCGGATGCATTTGGTGGAAAAAACAGAGGGGAGATAACATGCATCCGATGAAGTGAGCTGTAGCTCATGAAAGCTTATGCTCAAATAAATTTGTTAGTCTCTAAGGTGCCACAAGTACTCCTTTTCTTTTTGCCAATACAGACTAACAGGGCTGCTACTCTGAAACCTGTCAAACTATAAATAGTAAACAGTGCACATGTCAAATTATAAGCAATAAGATACCGCAAATGTTAAACTTTTAGGAGTCTTTAAAAACACTGGATCCAGACTTTTAAAGTTGAGTCCCTCCTTTTGGATAAATTTTAAATGGAGGTTTTAAAATCTCGTCCCCTACGGAGAAAAAAAGGTTTTGCGGTGCGTGTTTCAATGCGACGCTTAAAATCTCCCTCATCTATGTTTTAATTCCCCTCATTCAAATGGTCTCAGCTTGAGCCTGCCTTGTCGCACTATGATTAGTTGCCCCCTACAAGAGTTTAGCTGGGAGAGGCTTATTCTAATGATTTAACAGAAGCTTTGTTAACTAGAAATGGGCAAGTTTCAGAGGAGCAGCCGTGTTAGTCTGTATTCGCAAAAAAGAAAAGGAGGACTTGTGGCACCTTAGAGACTAACAAGTTTATCAGAGCATAAGCTTTCGTGAGCTACAGCTCACTTCATGGGATGCATTTGGTGGAAAATACAGAGGGGAGATTTACATACATAATATAATGGGCAAGAGCTTTCGGACGAAATCCAAAGGGCTTGAAGTTCAAGCCTGCCCTCGTTTTGGTGCCTATCCACAACTGCTGCTACTTTTACTCGGTTTGACTAACAAACGTATTTGGGCATAAGCTTTGGTGGGTTAGAACCCACTTCATCTAACCCAGGAAAGCTTACGCCCAAATAAATGTGTTAGTCTCTAAGGGGCCACAAGGACTCCTGGCTACTTTTGCTGATACAGACTAACAGGGCTCTACCACTCTGAAACTTTTCACTCTATCATCATGCAAACAGGAGAGGATTTTGGAGTCTCCCCCCCCCCCCAAAAAAAAAACCCCACCAACTTTCCAAGTAACACGCATCTTTTCATAACATTGCATCCAGCATTGGCACTACTCGGGTGGAGAGCGGTGTGTGCGCAGAGAAGGGCGCACCTAAAAATGCTCGGTTTCAGAGGAGCAGCCGTGTGCGTCTGGACCCGCGAAAAGAAGAGGAGGACTTGTGGCACCTTCGAGACGAACGCATTTATTGGAGCATAAGCTTGGGTGAGCTCCGGCTCCCTTCATGGCAGACGCGGAGACTTCCCGTTCCCCAGTTCCTCGAGAACGAAGTACGGGGGGAAGGGCCGCGAGAAGAGGCGCTTGCGAACCTCATTTACCCCCACGCAACGAGGGCGGAAAGCAGCAGGCTGCACGCCCCGGGGTCCCGGGGGCGGCCAAAGCCCACCCCCGCCTCAGCCACCCAGAGGGGCGTGGGCTGGCCCAGGCGGAAGCACCTGCCCCGCCGCTCGCCCATCCGCCCGGCAGGGGAAGCGGTGCCCCCGCGCGGGGACGGAGAAGGAGCCGGAGCCCATTACCTGGGAGGAGCCAGGCGGCCCGGCCCGGGGCGGCAGGCAGGACTCAGAAGCCGAGGGGGCCGCCGCAGCTCCGAGGGGTCCTTCGGCCGCGCCGCTGCCCTGCGGGCGGAGCGATCCGTTTCGCCATCGCTATGGCAGCGGCGGGGAGGGCGACGCTCGAGCCGCGCAGGGGGGAGGCCGCTCTCCAGAGAGGTGCAGGGGGCGGGGCGCGCTTCAAAGGCTGCGGGGAGGAGAGCGCGGGCTAAGCGGCTCTCGCCCACCCGCAGGGGCCGGTCCGGTCAGAAATGTTCCCTCGCCCACCCTTGTGTCTCTGCCCGCAGCTCCCCTGTGTCAGGCTGGGGGGGGCCTGCCTGGGCCTCTACGGGCAGGGGCTAGACGAGGCTATTCTTCCCCCACCGCTCGGTTTTCAGTGACAGATTCCCCCGCAAGCCAACAGGGGAGGAGAGCCCCAGCCGCCGGCCCCCCTCTGGCCTTTTCTCCCCTCCCACCTGCGAGGCAGAGTCCAGGCGCCCCTTCATCTGCAACCAGAACGGCGTCGGCCCAGGCCCGGGGCTGCCGATAAATACTTAGCCCCTAGCGAGTGATTTAAGTGCTGGGCACGCAGCAATTGAGGGGTTGATTCCCCTTTTCCCTCCTCCCGCCCTGCAAGAGACGAAGGGGGGGGCTGTTTGTTGTGCTGTGTTTGAATTTAATTATCATCCTCTCAAAAACAGATCAAGGCTGAACGGGGAGGGAGGTGGCAGCTGCACACATTAATAATGAAGCGATTCCCCTTCCGCGTTGGGTGTCATTGCTGTTGACCTTCGTTCAAGCCGGCTGCCAATTAGGGATTGAATATGAAGGAGGCAGGAGCAGGAGAAATTGCAGCTCTCCCCATGATCTGTAACTTTCAGTAACCTCCCAGCCGTTGAATGGATTTCTGGTTCCCACACCCTCTCCTCAGCTGTTGGTCCTCTACAAGTTGCATTCTCATTTGCTGCACTGAGAAAATACTGACTTTAACCTTCAGCTTCAAAGCCTGTCTTCCCCACCTCTTGCAAGGACTTCCCCTTATAATGCCTGGTTTTCTATGTGCATCTTCCAAGCTGTGGTAGGTTTAAAACGCTTACCTTTTTATTTCAAATGTGTAAGGCTAAATCCATCTCTGGTGCAACTTCATTTATTTCTATAGTTACTCCACAGGTGGATTGGCCCCATAGGTATGATGCTGTCAATGCAAAACACACAGAATTTGTGATTGGAGAGAACCAGTACTGAGTGTCAGGTATGCCCTGCCTCATTTTGCTATTCACTATATATTTCTAGTTATTACATGTGCCTGAATTTAATGACCACTGCCTTTGGTCAAATTTTCGTTATTTACAGCCACTGTTCCACAGTCCAATAACAATCTGGTATAAAATGATCACCTTCTTATCAAACCCAAGTATTTCTTTTTGCAGTTTCAGTGTGTGAATTATTTGACCCCCCCCCCCACTTGCTTAAATGGTGTAACTGATAAGTCCATTTTAAGTACATGAAAAGCATACTGAGATCACCTTTCAGTCTCACGTTTGCCAAGCAGAATATAATTAGGAGGGAATCACATATTTACAAACAAACATGCATCTTCCTCACTTAAATATTTAAATTGCAGTGGTGTCTCAGCCATCCTGGGCCCCATTATGTAAGGTGTCATGCAAATATATTGTCATCCATCTGCCAATGAATAGCAGATGTTGGGTCATGCACATCAGTTTCCCCTTTCAGAAAAAAATCAGTGATGCAGAGTAATCGGTGATGTGGGGTATTTCCTCAGGGTAGCTTGCTTGCTTTATTTACACTAATACACCAGTCCTTGAATGGAGGTAGTCACAAACAGCAAGAGAGCAAACCTCTTTCAGAAATTTCAGCCCAAACACCAGTGCCTGGTTCCCAGGATGTGACTCTGTCCCAGGCATTGACTTGAATTAAAGAGATTAAGACAGAGAACAAATCACAAAACTTACAATGCATCCAAGTCTGAACAGTGCTTGCATGCTAAGGAAAATAAGACCATCTGATGACTCCTACCAAAACCATATAATAAATGACAGTCCCTGATCCAAAACACTGAGGCACAAATCCTCAAAGATATTTAGGCACCTAATTCCCATTGATTTCAATGGGAGTTAGGTGCCTAAATACCTTTGAGGATCTGGGCCTTAGAGTTGGTCTACATTGGGCATTTACATCGGCATAGCTACATCGCTCAGGGGTGTGAAAAATCCTCAGTGTAGACAGTATTAGGTTGATAGAAGAATTCTTCCATAGCTACTGCCTCTCAGGAAGATGGGTTATCTATGATGACAGGAGAACCTCTCCTGTGAGTGTGGGTAGTGTCTCCGTTGAAGCAGCTGTAGCATTTCAAGGGTAGACAAGCCCTTACAATCTAAAAGGTGACATAGCAGGTGGATGAGACAAGTGAGCCAGGGGAAATGTGGTAACACATAAATATAACAGCATATGTGGAATTCTTAGCCAGTCTGTAGTAGTAATGACTGTAGCTTTCCACCTGCCTAGCCATTACTAGGCTGTTCTTTATTGCATGCATTACAGACAAGATGAGTTTTGATGAAGGACAAGATACTGGCTTTATGGATCTGGACTAAGGAAGCCCAAAAGTGCTTGTTAGAGAAATGGAGACTCAGGAGAATGAGTCTGGAATCACTAGTGGAGTGATGGCAGGAGGAAGTCTTGAATAAGATAATAGGTCTGATATCTAGGGAGGAGCTAAATTGTTGAAGGCTTCGTAAATAAGGACAAGAAGTTTGTGTTTCATGTATTAGAAGAGAGGGATCTTATTAAGGGATTTAAAGTGGGGGTGACAGACTAGAAGGTGACGTTAGGATCAGCATTTTGGATGGATTTGAGGTGGTAAATCCATCACGTATATGAAATAGAGATATCAGAAATGGACTGGAAATATAGTTTTACCACGTTATAATAGTGCAGTATATCAGTGACTGCTGTTCAGACTTTCACTCACACTCTCTATAGGCACTTAACCAGGATTTCCATCAGAAAGTTCTGCAGGTTTGGCGTCTTATAATGGTCATTCTTAAAAACTTGCCTTGGATAATTAGATAAGTTTATTACATCATTGTTTGCAATATCCTTTATTCTTGTCTCTACATACAATAGGGAATAGCTAGAATGTTGCAATTACTGAGGTAACATTAAAAAAAAAAGAAAAGGAGTACTTGCATCCGATGAAGTGAGCTGTAGCTCACGAAAGCTTATGCTCAAATAAATTTGTTAGTCTCTAAGGTGCCACAAGTACTCCTTTTCTTTTTTGCGAATACAGACTAACACGGCTGCTACTCTGAAACCTGAGGTAACATTAGTTATATAAACTTCTATCTGAAGTGATTGCATGTTTCTAAGAGTGACTGCTATATTTTGTATCTCATAAACCTGTTTGTGTTACATACTTGGACATCCGCTTATGCTAAAACCTATTTCTGACTTTTGTGGTATCATTGTGTCGAAGTACTGCCCTGGCATACATGTATACAAGTTCTGAATTCAATGGGAGTTTTGTGAGTGTATCTGAGGACAGAATTTAGTTTGCCATTATCTTTTTTTAAAAATAGGCAGATTCAGAACCATATATACAGTGCCCAAGTGCAGCTGTATCAAGGTCCACTATAAAGATACCAGCCAAATTTATGGGGATTGCCCTAGTATAAGGAAGAAGAACAAGGCCCACTATTCTTCCTTTAGATTTGAAACATTACTCTATTTTTCTAGCACAATATTTCTAGGAAAGAAAGGTGCATAGACTCCCAACAGCTAAGACAAGCCCAAGTTTCAGTAAGTTAATTCTTCACAGAATATAAATGTCTGTTTCACTATTCCACAAATACAAAATGTCACCCATATTTATAACCAAGACAGGCTGCTTGGTTATAAAATAAAGCAGAGATAGTGGCTTGTTTTCCAGCTTTTCCTTTCTTGAGAAGATGAATGTTATTTGTTACTAGAAATTGTACAAAAAGATGGAAATAAGAAAAATTGAATAGCACTTTTATAGGTACTTCTGAGAAGCTGCACTATACCCTATTATTTGCAGACTAATAATTTGACCCCCACTGAGTAACAAAGGATGTAATTCAATCAGTGGTTGTGCTGGCATTATAAACTGTGAGAGACCAAGTCCAAAAGAAGTCCAAGAATAAATTCCAGATTGGTATATGCACAATGGTATTATTAATTACTTGATAATGATCATCACAAATATCCATAGCAACAAAAAATTTAACTTGTTTTAGAAGTTTAAATCTGTGATTAAAAAGAAGGTTTAAAGTGCACGTGACAAAGAATTAGAAGGATTATTTGAAGTGCAATACAGGTGGAAAAGGATTATAAAAAATGTGACACAGGAAAAGTGATATTAAGATCCTTCATGGTGAAGGAGCAAGATGGACTAGAAAGTGAAATGGAAGCTTTTAGTGTATTTAGTGTAGGGTATTGATATTTTTTCAAATATCACAGCACATCAATGCCTGCATGTCAGCAGCTCTTATCTAATCAAGATTGTCATCTTCCATAGTCTCAGGGTGGGAAAGTCTGAAGGAGAATAGTTCCATTACCTTCTGTATGAAAGGATAGTCCCAATGGAGGAGGAGGAACCCCGATACTCATCCATTGATATTTTTGTGATTCTTTCCTTTAAATATACTTTAAAAATTCCAGTTTTAAAATAAGAATGAGAGAGAGAGACTGGGAGCTTATTAATACTCAAGGAAACCACCTTGAGTATTATTTGCTATACTGCACACAGCTGGGGAGGATGGTGGAGGGTGGGGTAAATGCAATATCCTGGGGGGAGGTTGTTTGTTTTTTTTAAATCATCCTACATTAATGGGCACCCAAATGCAATTTTGAATAGGTGGAAGTATTAGAATAACTGATTCTCTTTCATTAAACTACAGAGTGTTTTCTGAGGTTTACAGTATTTACCTAATGTTGCAATTTGCATCTGTCTTTTGCATTTCAGACAGACTAAGGCTCTGATCCTGCAAACAATTACCCTCATGAGAATCTTTACAAGTCCCACTACGGATATTAGATTGAGTGATGCTATCAGGGAAATTAACAGCAACTCCTCTACTGAATTCGAGGGGAGCAGTATCAAACCCTTAATTTGGACGGTTTAAAAATGAGGAATAGTAGCACATTTGAATATGCAAGTTCAAACCCACATGCACTGCAAATTAATTTTGTCGGTTTTATATATAAATGTACAAGGTTGTTTCTATTTGTGTAAGTTTCTAACAGACATCGTATACCAAAAGGAATTTTCCAAATTCAATAGCTCTGTCATCTTGGCATTTAAATCTCCCATTCCTGTACATGAATCATTCTGTTAAGGAAAGGGCTCAAAGGGCTGCATGGTTTAAACTGATTAATTTTCTTAATTTGACAGAGGCAAGTGAGAGTCATCACCAATACAAGTCTCTTCATATAGCTACTTTATAATCGTTCACTAAAAGCCAGGTTCTGATGCTTACTCATGTTAATACTTAAGCGAGTAAAGGTGTAAATTCCAGCTCATTGAGCTACATCTGCTCTAGCTCTGATCGCATTCTAAAAACAGAAGTGTAACTGCAGCAGGAAGAACTAGCCACACTGAGTAAATCCTGTCCAAGATCACTGATGCAAACTCTGGGCGGCTAGCCCCTCCCATGCTCACAACTTCATTTCTACTTAAGTATTCTAGCTCCATCAGGGCTAGTGCTGGTATATCACCTGGAGCTGGAGTTTACACCTCCAGCCCTAGTGTAGACATATCCACGCTAACTGCAATAGGACTGCTTGTGGAATACAGAACTGCTCAACCCGAGAACATATGTCAGAATTTGGTTCCAAACGAGTGCTGACATACAACTTATAAATAACTGAAATAGACTTCAGTTTTATCATTTTAAAATGTTCTTTTGAATTTGCATTGAGATATTGTTTCACTGAGTTCGCTGCACTCCATTTGGCACACAGATCTAGTTTAGGGTGGACACAATAGCAGAATGGAATGACACTATCAATGAAAAAAGACCCCTATGTACTAGGTTACCATTGTCCCCTCTGTGTTCGACTTACTCACCCACCTACACCATTGCAGCTGCACACAACTTAACGAGGTACTCGGCCTTTCAGTCTGTTCGAATGCTATTGATATCCACACTGAGGCTCACTGTGATGCTATTATTGTGTTCCCATCCTCAAGAGGCATTATTAAGACAGCATGACATGAAGAGATGCTTCATACTACTGAAGAGCAGTTTTCAATAAATAGCTCATTGTGTCCAAACAAAGACAACTTCCTGTTTCTAATTAGGAAGGCTGCATTCTACCTTTATCTTGTGACTCACAAAAAGTTTAAGGGGAAAAAAGAAAGAGGGGAATACTGTGGAGATGCAAAATACAGAAAAGTGGGAAGGAACAGAGATGCAGCAGTGAAGTGTGTCACAAGTTCGGTCCCATGCACATTTTCTCTATGTTCTTGTAAAATTATTAGAAATAGATTTTCTGTTAAGTGAAAAGTACATTGAGATGATGGGGGAACTACATGTTGAGTGGAAAAGGTACTGACTATAAGAGACAGCTAGAGTGGGCTCTCTGTTAGTACTTGATTATAGCCATTTAGATTCTATCTTTTTCTGTTCTGCTCTTTTCAGGTTCATACACCACACCCATCACCCAGGTATCAGATTGCCTCATCGCCGTAATTTATCTATTATCCTTATTCTTAATATTTAAATTTAAAATACCTATTAATAGCTTTTTAATAACTCCCTCCTACCAAATAACTATCAAACTGCAACCTTGCCATCCCGTCATCACATGTCTCAACTGACCCCCACCAAACATGCCTGGGGAAATAAATGGGTCTTGCAATATGCTCAGGAGGACCAAAAACTTGGGCTCTTACAGAGCAAGGGGCTCATGATGAATTCCAGAGCTGAGGCCCCTTCACAGAGGTTGCCCTGCTCATTCAGTAAGTGACATTTTAGTGAGACTAAATAACAAGGCATAGGTGCGCTCCCTGAATCAAAGGGACCGATTTAAGGCTCAATCTTGTTATTTACACATCATCCACAGCAAGGGGCAGCATTTCATCTGTGAGGCACAATGCATCCCACTGCTTCCTGTTGTGCTGGAGGTAGAGGAGTAAGGGGTGGACAGAGTAATTTGTAACACCCTCCACCCTCAGCATGTAGTATGTCCTCCATCCTGATGGCTAGTGCTTAAGAGGAGGCAAAGGAACCAGGGTTCTACCTTATGCTCTTCCCAGGTATAAAAATCCACTACAAATCTAGCTGCTGAAAAAGTGCCTTGTAATGAAGCAGCCAATATACTTGATTAGAAATTATTAAAAAAAAAATCTGCAAAGTTCCACTAGTTCATAATATCTACAATGTTTATTACAATTACAGAATAGAAAAACCTGAAGCAACAGGTCTCAATAGCATAACTGAGCCAGTATGATGCAAGAGAAATACCCAACAGGCTTAACAGAGCTGTTATCTTGGTTGCTATGCCAATAAGCTCTGGACAATTACAGGTTTGTATAGTGCATAGGAAAGTCACAGCAATCACAGTCTGAACTGTTAGAAAAAGGGAAAAAAACTCCAAGAATTCTGTGCCTTTAGTCTATCTTCCTGTGTTATTAGGACCTCTGAGTGTTTTAAATTAGCATGAGGACTTTTATTTGTTTAAATTTCTTTTTACAATTATATATGGTGAACCTCAGAGTTACGAACACCAGAGTTACGAACTGACCAGTTAACTACACTCCTTTTTTGGACCCGGTAGTACATAATCAGGTAGCAGCAGAAACCCTCCCAAAGGAAAAAAAAAAAAAAAAAAAAAAGAAAATACAGTACAGTAGGGTCTTAGACATAAACTACTAAAAAAAAAAAGGGAAAGCAGCATTTTTCTTCTGCATAATAGTTTCAAAGCTGTATTAAGTCAATGTTCAGTTGTAAACTTTTGAAAGAACCACCATAATGTTTTGTTCAGAGTTACAAACACTTCAGAGTTACGAACAACCTCCATTCCTGAGGTGTTCGTAACTCTAAGGTTCTACTGTATTGCCTTTATTATTACATAGTGTAAGCTGAAATTAACACCTATGGGCATGTTTACTGTGCCAAAAGATTCAGCTATGATCTCTCTCATGTTCCTATGAGTCCAATAAAAAAATTCTTTCTCTTGCTAATTCTACCTCTGGTTTGTCATATATCCTCCACATCTTTGATTTTTGTGAAGTTTATTTTCCTTTTAGTTGCAAGTAAACTGCCTGATCACAAAATCTTGTAATGGAAAGTTACAGTAACAACACATTAAAATGGAGGTACAACAATGAAAAGCTCCAGCAATTTTCATAGGTTACAAAAATGTCAATATAATTTTGGGATAATTTCCCATTAAATGATGATACATGTGCTAAGAATGCAGTGTGGCTCACAACTTTAACTATGAGCCTGTTATTATTAAGGCTACGATTTTGGCACAGAGGCCATAGTGTTCCCAGTAATCGTGAATTTGAATAAAATACATGATGAGCCCACTCTGCAGTGGTGCCTCCTGTCCTGGGGTTGGGGAGGGCCCAGGCTGGTCTCCACTTCTGCCAGAGACAAGGGGGCAAAAGGGCCATTGCCCCCTTCACATTTTAAACCAGGGGATTGTCAGTCGGGAGGGTAAGGTGAGAAGGCAGGGACTCTGGGAGGATCGGGTTGGTGGTATTGAGGGCTCCCGAGGGCTCGAGGGGGATTGGGCTGGTCCTGGGGTCCTCCCTCTAGGGCTCTGGGGGGATCATCTGGTGACCTTTCTGTGACATATTGCTTTTTTCCCTGCACCTCTGCCATGAAATCTACTAAAAATTCTTATGCCAAAATGTAGCTCACAAAAGCTTATGCTCAGATAAATTTGTTAATCTCCAAGGTGCCACAAGTACTCCTTTTCTTTTTGCGGATCGAGACCAACACGGCTGCTACTCTGAAACCTGAAATATTCCAAAATCGTAGCCTTAGTTGTTTTACTATTGTTATTATTACAAGCCTTTATTTGGTATCCATCACAGTACTATCTTCTTCTTTAATAATACTAAAATAAATGGCAACATTTCAAACTTGGGTGATTAAAGTTCAGCATCCCTTCATATTTTGGCAGCTAAGTAAATGGTGGCTTCCTTTGCATTAGATCACTATATACATCATTTTAACTGACAAAAATCAGTAACAAAAATCTCAGACTAATTGAAGCTACAAGTAGCTCATTTCATGCAAGCTATGTACAGGGTTGATATCAACTCCTGTTATACATAGGATGCCCAGTTCTTTCCTCAGACAGTCACAACTCCCAGTAACTTCTATATGATGGCACCAGAGAGACTAATAGCCCAAAAGCTAAACATTTAAACCTTACTTCATTTCCATCCAGCAGCAGCCACTGTCTAATTAGTTAGGGTCATAGAATCATAGAAGATTAGGGTTGGAAGAGACTTCAGGAGGTCACCTAGTCCAAACCCCCTGCTCAAGGCAGGAACAACCCCAACTAAATCATCCCAGCCAGGGCTTGTCAAGCCGGGCTGTAAAAACCTCTAAGATAGAGATTCCACGACTTCCCTTGGTAACCCATTCCATCCTGCTAGTGAAATAGTTTTTCCTAATATCAACCTAGACCTGTCCCACTGCAACTTGAGACCATTGCTCCTTGTTCCGTCATCTGCCACCACTGAGAACAGCCAAGCTCCATCCTCTTTGGAACCCCCCTTCAGGTAGTTGAAGGCTGCTATCAAATGCCCCCTCACTCTTCTCTTCTGAAGACTAAATAAGCCCAGTTTCCTCAGCCTCTCCTCAAAAGTCATGTGCCCCAGCCCCCTACTAATTTTCGTTGCCCTCCGCTGGACTCTCTCCAATTTGTCCACATTCTGTATTGGAGGGCCCCAAACTGGATGCAATACTCCAGATGTGGCTTCACCATTGCTGAATAGAAGGGAATAATCACTTCCCTCGATCTGCTGGCAATGCTCCTACTAATGCAGCCCAATATGCCACTACCCTTCTTGGCAACAAGGGCACGCTGTTGACTCATATCCGGCTTCTCATCTCCGAGTCCTTTTCCGCAGAAGTGCTGCTTAGCCACTCGGCCCCCAGCCTGTAGCGGTGCATGGGATCCTTCCGTACTAAGTGCAGGACTCTGCGCTTGTCCTTGTTGAACCTCATCAGATTTCTTTTGGCACAATCCTCCAATTTATCTAGGTCACTCTGGACCCTATCCCTACCCTCCAGCGTATCATCCTCTCCCCGCAGCTTAGTGTCATCCGTGAACTTGCTGAGGGTCAAATTATTCCACTAATTGGATTATTACTGTGTGGGCCAGGCAACTCTGCAAATTTAGACTCACAGAATTTCCCTAGAATTATTCCATTGACCTGAGTTTGAGTTTGACCTGTTATTGAAGTAGGTAAGGGTTCCACTTCCTAAACTCACAGATCCCCTGAGCGCTGCAGATGGTCCATCTGTCCAGAGGCCTTGTACTTCTGCACTACAGCTGGTTCCTACTTGGACTAGTGGACCTGGTTTCCAAACTGTGCTGGGGACCACTAGTATGTTAATGCTGACAGGGACAGCACTAATTTACCCACAAACATGAGTTTCTGGGGTCTGTGTTGCCCTCTCTAAGGCCCCAGCCTGCCTCTGAATAGCTGCAGATCCTCACCACTGAAGACCCCCCCCCTCAGAAAGGAGGGAAATGATGCCACAAATGTAATATTCTCAATGCATCTGTGTCTCCCTGCCAAGCTCAACCTTCCCCTCCCACAGAGCAAATAGGCCCTTTGATAAAAAACAAAACAAAAAAAACCCCAGCAAGGTCTATCTACAGTGTCCTTTTCTTGGTGTCCTTGGACTTTGAATGAACTCAGTTATTCCAGTTGCTGTCAAGAATGAACCAATTGGAAATAAAAGTAGAGGTCAAATGTTCAGAATTTCACCAGTATTGAAAACAATACCAAAGTCTTTAAAAAAAGGAAGATTCATATCTCAGACAGAGCAGATAGTGTTGTAGTTGAAGCACTGGGTTGGGACAGAGGAGTTCTGCATTCTATTTCTGTGCGACCTTGGACTCTCACTCTTTCTCTATCGGAATTCCTCCTCTGTAAAGAAGTGGGCGTAATAATACTTCCCTACCTCAAATGGACATTTTGAGGACAAATCTATTAATGATTGTGAGGTGCTCAGATACCATAGTGATGAGTGCCATACAAAAGCCTATATATGAATAAAACTAATTACTGTCCTTGTGCACCTGTGACAAGAACCAAAGAAAAAATGCTAGTTTTCCAGAAAGAGTTCAGGCTAAGGTGGCTGTTGAAAAATCTTTCTGCCTGATTTATTTTGATGCTGGAGTTTCTGAACCTGACTAATTTGTGTCTTGTAAAATCATAGTATCATTCTGAACCGTAAGATTGCAAGTTTCCTTACAACAGTAATTTACTTCAATAAGTCCTGTCTTTGCATAAACATTCCAAATAACAAAATGGACAGTTCTATTTTTGTCAGTGACTTTATCCCTTTTAAAAGATCTTGTCAAACCTCAGCTCAAAAAATGTAACTGAAATAACTTCAGCACCATCCTTCCCCTGCCCCCGCCCCCTCACCCCCACTCCCCTGAATTTGGCTGCCTGTCTGTTAAAAACAGGGGATGTAGTTTGTGACACTCCTAGCCTGGGGTTACTGATTGCTCTAACTGTACCATGGGACTTGTGGCATCTAGGGAATAGCAAAACATAGGAATGCCCACAGCCTGACATCTCTAGAACACATTCTGTGCTCTGGGTGTGGTGTTTCACTCCACCACAGTTACGCCATGGACTCCTAGATCCCCATCTCTTTCCTCCACAGCTTCCATCCTCATGCTCCCTGCTGTCCAGCCTGCCTTCCTAGCTCCTCATCTTTGAGGCTTGAACTCAGGACCTTCAGATGATGAGACTGACACGCTGCCAACTGCGCTCTCTGTGAGGACAGTATTGTAAATCAGGGCAGGCTGGCAGTGCTGGAAAATGGAAATGGTTGATGGATATAAAAAATATTCCATTGTCTAATCTTGGTGTAGCTTCAACAGGTTATTCCGAGTAAAAGGAATAATTCTCTCTGTGTATTCAGTTTTTAAATGTCAGAAGTGGCCTATGCCTGAGATATTATTGGAATATGTGTGTTTGGCGTTTGTACAGATAGTGGTTGTTTAGTGAGAGGAACCCAAAGAAATGCAAAATTATCAGGACAAAAGTTCAGTCAGGGAGTATTTTAAAATATTGCCTCTGCAAAAGTGAGAAAATACTTTCCTTTAAAAATTACATGGAAAATACAATTCCATGAAGTGTTATTGTGCCAAATATTAAAATTAGTCATTAAACAGAGGGATTCTAATACTGCTTTATATATAAATCCCAAAGGCCTCCATAATGCATATGCACATGCCCATATATGTACATACATTATTTCTATGTACCTCTAAAATCATTGTTTATAAAAATCACTCAGCAAACATACTGCCTGGAATAAATTCTTCTTAAAGGGGTTAAAAAAAAATCAATAGCCTTATCTACACTAGGAAAAATACCCATTGCTGACAATGGGACCAGCAATTGGTTCAGTCCAACTTTTAACAGTGTATTAAAATCAACTCACTTTAAATATGTTTTACCCATGGTTTCTGAAGCAGTGCAGAACATACTTTTCTTGTTCTACACTTCCAATTAGACATGTTTAGCACCTGTTCACCTGACCCACTGCTGACATCCACTGTCAGCAATGGGTAATTATCTGAGCTAGACAAAACTTATATGAAAGTTTTTTTAATTCTGAACATCTTAAAGATCTGTAGGAAATAATCTTTTCACAAAGTACACTGGAAGCACGCTGCTTTTCCTATGAAAGAGTAAAATATTACAAACAGAAGAGTAAAAAAGTGCACCAGCTATTTCAGCTGACTGATATTATCCTACCAGAGCCAAATCAAGAAAATATATTAATTAGTTAAAAAGCTTTATCTCTCTCTCTCTCTCTCTGTATATATATATATATATATATATATATATATATATATATATATATTTGGTATGCAGTGTTTTTCATGGTCAGATCAACACTTTAAATCATTTATATTGCAGCCTAATAAATACACTAATCCCATAACATTCTATGTGCAATGTTCTGTACTTTGAATTTTGAACATTTGACAAAGAACAGTGCATGAAAGGTCCTAAATCTGTGCTTGTAAAAATAGTCACATTTGAGAATATTTTTAGGTATAGATGCGAGCACAACTAGGAAAGTTTTGGTTCTAAAAATAAAAAACAAATTATTCTAGCTTTAAATTGGTGTCAAGTGAAAGGAGAATCAAATCAAGAGTTTTCAGTGGGTAAGTCTCACAGTATTAAACATGATTACATTTTGTTAATATTAATAAATAATAATAATAATAATTAATAATAAATGAGTTTGTTCTTACATACTAATATTACACAAATAGGAAAATTATCTTCCCAGAGAGAATGATGTCTAATTGTTACAATTTTCTGCCATGGAATCTAATGGTGCCTTCATTTTACAAAAAAGAAAAGGAGTACTTGTGGCACCTTAGAGACTAACAAATTTATTTGAGCTTAAGCTTTCGTGAGCTACAGCCCACTTCATCAGAGGCAAGTGGGTTGTAGCTCACGAAAGCTTATGCTCAAATAAAGTTGTTAGTCTCTAAGTGCCACAAGTACTCCTTTTCTTTTTTGCGAATACAGACTAAACACGGCTGCTACTCTGAAACCTTCATTTTTCAGTAACAGTATTTGATAAATGCTTCTTTGTTATGGAGAGCCCACTCCGTTTATATAAACTTCCACTTATATTTCCATTTTCCTTCCATTCCTTCCATTTCCATTAAGGGGCAACCTAATCATTTTAACTTCCTACACATGAAAAATGCTAGTTGCTAGATTAGGTAATTGTACCTTAGGTACACATGTGCCTCTTGTTAATATATGACGGTCTCCTACTCCACCTCTTTTTCACTTTTGTTTACTCACAAGAAACACCTGGCAAACTTGACTGCCTCATCCCGGCAAACTGGCTATTCGGCACTTGCTTGAGTCTAGCATACTTATATCTGTACTGATTTCAGTTAAAATTAATCATTAAAGCCTTGATCCTGCAAACACATGTATGAATAATGTTACGCACATGACTAGTCCCGTTCACTCACATGCAGAAAGTTACTTAGATAGTCTCATGGGACTATTCACATATGTAGGTGTTTTCAGGATTGGGGCCAAAATAGTCACCAACGGGTGGGTGGTTTATTTCATTTCGAGAAGACACAGGCATTATCACATAGAATTATTTACCAAAACTAAACTAGGGCTCATCCTATAATCCCTGAAACAGCCATTGCTCTTCTCTGACAGACTTGAAGTGCAAGTCTGCATGCAAAATTATGTTGTTGTTTTCAGATTCTAATTAGCACTATTAGCAAGTGAATCCAGAAAAAAAAAAGACAACTATTTCCTCACACTTGCTTAATGATGGCAAGTAACATTTACTAGTGAAGGGAGGGAACTTCCTTTGTATACAACTCTCTTTGGTTATAAAACAACAGCAGTCTAGACCTGTTTCTCTGGAAAAGTTATATGCATTCCAGAGAAGGAGGAAGGATAAACACTCTAGTTTGCACATATTGTGCCAAATCCTGGTATCATTAAAGTAAATCTGAATTTTGACATCAACTTCAATTGGGTCAGGGCTTGAACTGCGGATGATTTACTTGTTTTCCTTAAAATGTAAGCAGCTGATCTGTTTCCTAAGTGCTGTTTCATAATTTTGATCTTTTAAAATTTCTACTGTGTTAACGTATTCTTAAATGTGCACTACGGGCTGAAGCCTGATTTTACTGGAGTCCATAGCAAAACTCCCACTGACTTCCAGTCGACCAGGATAGGACTCTGTGCATAGAAGGCTACTCCAACTCTCACTGAAACAAACAACAGGATTCCCACTGAGCTGGATCAGGCCCAGAGAGGCCACAACAACTGGCACAACCATATTACTGAAAACACTTTTCCAGAACTGACCTTGAAAAAATGTTTGAGGACTTGGGAACTGCTGGCATGGATAGTTTCTAACGAACTAGTCCCCTAAGCTCCGATTTAAGTGTCTACTGAGTCAGCTTTAGCCATCTATGTGCAAAAGACTTCACAGCTGTACAATATACAGATGCAATAACATGTAATATAAAGATATTCTATTTAGATAAATTACTCAGATCAAACAACCATAAAAACCCCTTTTCTACAGTGGTGGAAGTCACATTGAAGCTAAAGACACTAAGGAGTGAAAACATTCGTCTCAATCTAATATTCTGATTCTGGACACAGATAGGTTCTAGTAACACAAGATACAGGATTTTTTTAAAAATTCTTCAGCACCTAATTAGAACAACTGAGAACATAACAGACACTAAACATAATAAGTACCAATCCACATACCTCTATTTTTAAGTCTTCCAACAGCCATTGATTCTTTTAGATGAGATTGAATGTAAGTGCATGAAAATCCATTGCATGAAAATATTACACAAGTACCGTATGAACCTTGTCTCACATTAGAGCCCAGAAAATCTGTTTGGTTTAAAGTGCCTGCTGTTGCCTGCATTTAAAGGGCTCAGTCCTGCATGGTGCTGAGTGCGTTCCACTCCCACTGGGTGTGAAAGGCACTTGGCACGTCACAGGAGCACTCAGTACCTTTTTGGATTGAGCTCTAAGTTAATATATAACGAGTGGTTCCACACCAGTGTGTGAAATCATCAAGTTAAACATATACTTACAAAACTGAAGCAACAGAAGAAATAAGCATAACTTATACTGGTGTTTCATTAAGGCTCCTTTGTTTTAAACATTCTTGTATGTAACATTCGTGTTCATTTGCTCATACTGAATCAAGAGTTTAGGGACTGACTTATTGTGTCAAATATAAAATTAATACATGGAGGAAGAACAATGCAATATAAGAAACTATTGCCTCAGCTAATAACCACAGATGTCTAGTTAAATATTGTGCAGGTTATGAGATGTTTTCTATGGATCGGAGTTCATCATGCGTAAATTGCATTTGACAATGTCGACAAAATGGCAAACCAAGAGTAACACAGGCCAACCACCCATCTACATAGAATTTAAATAGGAACAAAGATAAAGATAGTAGAAATAAATAGTATAGCCCAATTGCACCTGCAAAAATAATGATTGTGTGCAACAAGAGTAATTACTGTAGTAGGCGAGAGAAAAGGAAAACAGGCAAAAATAAAAGTTTGGGGCTTAATTACAACTCTGAAGGGTGCAAAACTATAGAAGGGAGAACGAGTGGGCAGTGGGTAGAACAGCTTTCAGAAACTAGGGGTGTAGCACTATATAAAGATGTAAGGCCTGGTCTATACTACAGAGTTAGATGGACACAAGCTGCCTTGCATGAACCTAGCTGTAGAAGCCTGTTACTGGCTTTCAGAAGCCATCCTACAATGCTCCACACTGACAATACAATGGATACAAGCGCTCCTGCGAGCACACACACAAGCGATTTAATCACTGCTGTGGCTGTGTGCCGATTTAAGTTAGGTCGACATAATATCGTAGTGGAGACATGACCTCAGAGAAGTAGCCATGCTTTAGGCCAATTTGTATTACAGACAGGCAAGAGCTCCACTACTTCATGCTCTTCAGTGCTAGAAGCAAATTTACAATTGCCTATGTGGCTTCACTAGGGTAGGAGAAGTAAAATTTGGCCATTTATCTGCAGAGGCAGGAGCAGCAGAAGCTTCCTAACTGGGGAGGGAGGGAGGAAGGGGGGGCCTATGGACCAGATCCAAAGTCAATGGCAGTATTTCCTTTGACTTTACTGAGCTTTGTGTAAGTCCCGTAGTACAGGGCTCCATCTGATGTAAAAGTTGTTATATCATTAAAGGACAGCCCAAAAGTGACTGTACATTTTCCTTAGCCTCAAATCAGTCACCAGAGTCTTCATTTCTGGTGCTTCCATATAAATATGTATTTGAGGTGAAGATGCTGTGGTGAAGCAGGAGACTTTGTTCTCTGGTTTGGCACTTTACGAGACACTGAAATTTAGACATAACTGTAAAGTAAAAGGTCAATTCCCAGGCAGGTCACAAGTAGAAAGCTGTAACCAGGCATTTTAGCACCTGGAGCGAGCAAACATATTTGAGCCTTACCATTTTTTTTCTTCATTTTTCTGCTCTATTTCTCCCCCCCGCCCCCCCCCCACAGCTTTGCACCCTGGGCGGCTGCCCCACTTGCCCTGCCTTGTTTACAGTCCTTCACAGATCTGAGGAAGGGGAGCAGGAGCCAGAACCAGAAGGCCAAAAATAAAATAAAATCAGCATTCAAACCCACAAAGAAACTTATCTGACAAATCTCTTGGAGATTTCTCATTTTAATATGAGGCTTAGGAAATCGAGCACTGGTGTAGAAGACATTCTGAAGTTTTAAAGCTGCATAATGCCTGTTTTCCTGGACAGATTTACAGCAGAATCCTAGTTAACACCTCAGTAAGCAGAATAATCTTGATTGTCTTTCGCCTCAATGTACTGTACAATAGAAAATAATATTTTGAATTTCTATTACACCTGTCAGCTCAGGATCTCAAAGCACTTTACAGACATTAATGAAATTAGGCCTTACAACTGATATGTGAGTTAAGGCCTTATTATATCAATTATACAGATGGGGAAAGTGAGGCACATATAGGTTAAAGCCCACATTTTCAAAAGTGGCCTCTATTTTTGGATGTTTCAGATTTTGGGTTGCCAACCTCAGACCCTAAGACACGAACATTTGAGGCACCTAAAATGAGTGGCCAATTCTGAATATTTTGGCTTTAGTGACTTGTCCAGGATCCTAGAGCAAATCAGTGGCAAAACAAAAGGATCCCTTACTCTTACCTTCCTGCTGAAAATACAGGGCTTCATTCTCGTGACTTATTCTGATTTGACAACTCAGTCCCTCTCAAGTTAGAGCCAAAAGGCAGTGGCAATGACCCATTTAAAACTGAATCAAAATAGGTGAACTAAGGGGAAGGGAGTCTCTCCATTTGTTTGGAACATAACCCAGAACAGACAATTGTTGACAGAGCAAACTTTTTAAAAGAACTAATTTGTTGAAAATGAATTTTATATGTTCACTGTGGTTCTTTCATATATCCCATAGTTACCTAAAACAGAAGCAGCCAAACCAGTCCAAAAGAGCCTACAGAAAGCCAATTAATCAATCATTCACCATGACCAGTACTAATACTTGTCAAGGTGTCAGTTAGCCAGACTGTAATGGTCTGATTTTCAGAGATGCTGCAATTCCTATTCTATTCTGTTCCATTCAGAGTCACATCACCATGGTACTGAGCACCTTTAATTTGAGTTCAGTGGGAATCATGGGCATCCAGCAACACTGAAAATCAGGCCAGAAGTATCACAAACTCAATGATGTGCTTATTCAATCTTTACCTGCAGCGTCAAGCTCTGAAAAAGCTGTGAGCTCTTGCCTGCAGGATAACAGAACACTCTCTCTGGTTCTCAGTGGCACCGCTTAAGACAGGCAAATGCCCTTGTTATCCTGCAAGTCATACCTAGAAAATATGGACAGAAGAAGGTAAAGGCGAGGGTCCTTAGAAATGTTTGACATTTCAGGACTAAGGGTTTGTCTTCATGTTCAACACTACAGCACTTTAGTGAAGACACCGACAGGAGAGCTTCTCCCATTGGTGTAGTTAATTCACCTCCCCAAGAGGGAAGTCTCAATTCAATTCCTAGGGGACAGATGTCCTCATCACCACAACCTCTAGTACTGTTGCCATCCTTGACGGCAGTCTCAGCAGACCAGCGAAGCGTACAGGCCTGGACACTATACTACAGGGCGAACACCTACATGTTAAAGGCGCATATCTACCTAGGGGTTAGGTCGTTACAACTGTATCGTTCCGGGGTGTGCATTTTTCACACCCCTGAGCATCATAGTTGTACCGATATAGGCCTGTAGTGTGGACCTGGCCTAATTTCTCCAGCAGGAATATGGATGTTCTTTGATTGATTTCAGTGCATTCCAGGGCTGTAAAACTAGGGGCTTGTCTACACTGGCACTTTACAGTGCTGCAACTTTCTCGCTCGGGGTGTGAAAAAACACCCCCTTGAACACAGCAAGTTTCAGCGCTGAAAAGTGCCAGTGTAGAAAGTGCACCAGCGCTGGGAGCTGCGCCCCTCATGGAGGTGTTTTTTTTAGAGCACTAGTTCAGTAGTTTTCAACCTTTTTTCATTTGCGGACTCCTAAAAAATTTCAAATGGAGATGTGGACCCCTTTGGAAATCTTAAAGCATAGTCTGCGGACCCCCAGTGGTTCGCAGACCACTGGCTGAAAACCACTGCACTAGTTGCACAAGGTGGGTGAGGTAATATTTTTTATTGGACCAACTTCTGTTGGTGAGAGAGAGACAAGCTTTCAAGTCACACAGGGTATTCATAGATATTAAGGTCAGAAGGAATCATTATGATAATCTAGTCTTACTTCCTGCACAACGCAGGCCACAGAATCTCACCCACCCACTCCTGTGAAAAACCTCTCACCTATGTCTGAGCTACTGAAGTCCTCAAATCGTGGTTTAAAGACTTCAAGGAGCAGAGAATCCTCCATCAAGTGACCCGCCTCTTCCAATCTGCCCTGGAGGAAAATTCCTTCCCGATCCCAAATATGGCGATCAGCTAAACCCTGCGCACATGGGCAAGATTCACCAGCTAGATACCCAGGAAAGAATTTTCTGTAGTAACTCAGATCCCACCCCATCTAACATCCCATCACAGGCCATTGGGCCTATTTACCGTGAATAGTTAAAGATCAATTAATTGCCAAAATCAAGTTATCCCATCATACATCTCCTCCATAAATTTATTAAGTCTAATCTTAAAGCCAGATAGGTCTTTTGCCCCTACTGCTTCCCTTGGAAGGCTATTCCAGAATTTCACTCCTCTGATGGTTAGAAACCTTCATCTAATTTCAAGTCTAAACTTCCCAATGACCAGTTTATATCCATTTGTTCTTGTGTCCACATTGGTACTGAGCTTAAATAATTCCTCTCTCTCTCTCCGGTATTTATCCCTCTGATATATTTATAGAAAGCAATCATATATCCCCTCAACCTTCTTTTAGTTAGGCTAAACAAGCCAAGCTCCTTGAGTCTCCTTTCATAAGACAGGTTTTCCATTCCTCGGATCATCCTAGTAGCCCTTCTCTGTACCTGTTCCAGTTTGAATTCATCCTTCTTAAACATGGGAGACCAGAACTGCACACAGTGTGTGAAGAGGGGCTGCTAACAGGGAGTTTTGAGAGGGAGTTTGGAAGGGGATTGGAAAGGGGGTGAGGTACACTTGCCATTCTTTAAAACCTTTAAACTAAACTATAATCAAAACTTCTTGATTTTAAACAAAAACCCTATCATTAACCTAGGTAGCTGTAGGAGAAAATGCAGGCAGAAGCCCAGCAGCAGAGTGGGGGCTATCCTGTTTATTGCACTCAGTGTAGCATGTATGATTACCTGCCCTGTGGGTGGGTGGCATATGTGTGCATTCAATGCAAGGAGCTCCTGGCCCTCAGAGACCGTATACGGGCTTTGGAGGCCAGGGTGGTGGAACTGGAGGAGCTAAGGGAGGCAGAGAGGTATGCTAATGAGGCTTTCCAGGACACTGTAGATTTGTCCCACCTCTGGTCAGACAGCCCCTGCTCTGGTAAGGAGGATGAAAGGCCCAGAGAAGGAGAGCAGTCAACAGGAACAGAGGGAACCCTTCCCATAGTTAGGACCCTCCTTCCAAATGATGTTAGGGTATCCTCTCACACTGAGGTTACGTCTCCGGGGAAGGGAACTCCAGCCATTAGGAAAAGGCAGGTGTTAGTAATGGGAGATTCGATCATTAGAAACCTAGATAGCTGGGTTTGTGATGACCAGGAGAACCGTATGGTAACTTGCCTGCCTGGTGCAAAGGTTGCGGATCTCTCGAGTCATCTAGATAGACTTATGTGTAGTGCTGGGGAGGAGCCGGTGATCGTGGTACAGGTAGGTACCAGTGACATAGGGAAGGGTAGGAGAGACGTCCTGGAGGCCAAATTTAGGCTGCTAGGAAAGAGACTGAAATCCAGGACCGCTATGGTGGCATTTTCAGAAATGCTTCCAGTTCCACGCGCAGAACTGTGCTCAGGGTCATGTAGGCAGGCAGAGCTTCAGAATCTCAATGCATGGATGAGACGATGGTGTAGAGAGGAGGGGTTTAGATTTATTAGGAACTGGGGAAACTTTTGGGACAGGGGGAGCCTATACAGGAAGGATGGACTCCACCTAAACTAAAGTGGATCCAGACTGCTGGCACTTAACATTAAAAAGGTTGCGGAGCAGTTGTTAAACTAAGAGATGGGGGAAAGCTAATTGCTGCAGAGGCGCACATGGATTGGACAGAGACTTCTCTTAGAGGAGAGTCTATTGATAAAGATTCACTAGGTTTTAGTCAGGAGGAGAGGACAAAAGAGGACAAAGAATGGGCCAGATCAGATGAGAAACATTCACATAAAGAATCTCACACATCAGAAAAGGGCAGACAAATAAACAGTGACAAGTTTTTAAAGTGCTTGTACAAAATTCTAGAAGTCTAAATAATAAGATGGGTGAACTAGAGTGCCTTGTATTAAAGGAGGATATTGATTTAACAGACACCACAGAAACCTGGTGGAATGAGGACAATCAATGGCACACAATCATTCCTGGGTACAAAATATATCGGAAGGACAGAACAGGTCATGGGGGGGACACTATATGTGAAAGAAAATGTAGAATCAAATGAAATAAAAATCTTAAATGAATCCACATGTTCCATAGAATCTTTATGGATAGTAATTCCATGCTCTAATAAGAACATAACAGTAAGGATCTATTATTGACCACCTGACCAGGAGAGGTTTCAGAGTAGCAGCCGTGTTAGTCTGTATTCGTAAAAAGAAAAGGAGTACTTGTGGCGCATCCGATAAAGTGAGCTGTAGCTCACGAAAGCTTATGCTCAAATAAATTTGTTAGTCTCTAAGGTGCCACAAGTCCTCCTTTTCTTTCTGACCAGGACAGTGATAGTGACGACGAAATGCTAAGGGAGATTAAAGAGGCTATCAAAATAAAGAACTCAATATTAGTGGGGGATTCAATTATCCCCATATTGACTGGGTACATGTCACCTCAGGATGAAATGCAGAGACAAAATTTCTCGATACTTTAAATGACTGCTTCTTGGAGCAGCTGGTACAGGAACCCACAAGGGGAGAGGCAACTCTCGATCTAGTCCTAAGCCAGCGAGGAGGTGAGGAGAAATTATCCTTCCTTGCACAGTCTCTGTTGTCTCCCAGTCTCAGTGACTGAACAGGAGGCAAAGGTTGGGGGGGCCTGGGCCCACCCTCTACTCCAGGCTCCAATCCAGGGACCCTAATAGTATCAGCTATGGTAGCTGACCTTTTAGAAACATGACACATACAATTCCCTGGGCTACTTCCCCCACAGCAGCCCTCACTTCCTCAAGCTCCACTTCACCCTTACCTCAGGGCCTCCTTCCTTGTGCCTGATATGGTGTGTACTACTCAGCCTCTCCAACAGCACAACTTTTCCCACAGCTCCTGACATGCCCGCCTGCCCACCCACCCAACTGACTGACTGGGAGGCTTTTAATTAGTTTCAGCCAGCCCCTAATTGGCTTCAGGTGTCCCAATCAACATAGCATTCTCCCTGCCTTCTGGAAAGTTCTTAATCGGCCCCAGGTGTCTTAATTGACCTGGAGCAGCTTCCATTTCACTTAACCTGGTACCAGGGATTTGTTTAGCCTGGAGCTAATATATCTATCTCCCACTGCTTTTCTATAGCCATCTGGCCTTGCCCCATCACAATACTAAACTGCTAAAGATAGTCAAGACCAAAGCAGACAGTGAAGAACTTCAAAAAGATCTCACCAAACTAAGTGACTGGGCAACAAAATGGCAAATGAAATTTAATGTGGATAAATGTAAAGTAATGCACATTGGGAAAAAATAACCCCAACTATACATAAATTATGATGGGGGCTAATTTAGCTACAACTAATCAGGAGAAAGATCTTACAGTTATCGTGGATAGTTCGCTGAAGATGTCCATGCAGTGTGCTGCAGCAGTCAAAAAAGCAAACGGGATGTTAGGAATCATTAAAAAAGCGATAGAGGATAAGACGGAGAATATCTTATTGCCATTATATAAATCCATGGTATGCCCACATCTTGAATACTGCTTACAGATGTGGTCCCCTCATTTAAAAAAAAAATATACTGGCATTAGAAAAGGTTCAGAAAAGGGCAACTAAAATGATTGGGGGTTTGGAACGGGTCCCATATGAGGAGAGATTAAATAGGCTAGGACTTTTCATCTTGGAAAAGAGGAGACTAAAGGGGGATATGATAGAGATATATAAAATCATGAGTGGTGTGGAGAAAGTTAATAAGGAAAAGTTATTTACTTGTTCCCATAATATAAGAACTAGGGGCCACCAAATGAAATTAATGGGTAGCAGGTTTAAAACACATAAAAGGAAGCTCTTCTTCACTTAGTGCACAGCCAACTTGTGGAATTCCTTGCCTGAGGAGGTTGTGAAG
The DNA here is from genome assembly GCF_009764565.3 of Dermochelys coriacea. Taxonomy (NCBI): domain Eukaryota; kingdom Metazoa; phylum Chordata; order Testudines; family Dermochelyidae; genus Dermochelys; species Dermochelys coriacea. The sequence continues at coordinate 42,421,023 of NC_050068.2, forward strand.
GCTAGGACTATAACAGGGTTTAAAAGAGAGCTGGATAAATTCATGGAGGTTAAGTCCATTAATGGCTATTAGCCAAGATGGGCAAGGAATGGTGTCCCTAGCCTCTGTTTGTCAGAGGGTGGAGAGGGATGGCAGGAGAGAGATCACGTGATCATTACCTGTTAGGTTCACTCCCTCTGGGGCACCTGGCATTGCCCACTGTTGGTAGACAGGATACTGGGCTGGATGGACCTTTGGTCTGACCCAGTGCGGCCATTCTTATGTCTACACAGCAAAGCAAAACCCACAGCTGGTCCATGCCCACCGACTAGGGCTCATGAGATTCAGGCTGTGGGCCTGTTTCATTGCTGTGTAGACTTTCAGCTTGGACTGGAGCCTGAGCTCTGGTACCTTCCCACCCCACAGGGCTTGAGCCTGGAAGTCTACACAGCAATGAAACAGCTCCGTAGAGCCAGAGTCGGTTGGCACAAGCCAGCTGAGGGTTTTCTTTGCTGCATAGACATACCCACAGAGGTCTACTCCCAGCACAGCAAAATGCAAGGCGGAAGGGATTGTTTAGCATAAGTAGTTAGCTCCTATTGTAGGGTGAGCTGTAGCTCACGAAAGCTTATACTCAAATAAATTTGTTAGTCTCTAAGGTGCCACAAGTACTCCTTTTCTTTTTGCGAATACAGACTAAAACGGCTGCTACTCTGAAACCACTCAAGGTAGAGTGGCTCTTACTGCAGAGTGTACAATGCAGAGGTGTTAACAGGCCACTCTACCTTGAATGGTCCCTTACAATAGGTACTAACTACTTATGCTAAAGAATCCCTTCCACCTTGCATTTTGTAGTGATGCTGAGAGTACCTTTCCCAGACCTGAAGAAGAGCTCTGTGACCAACATGGCTGCAAACACACTGCATTGCCACTAGTTGGAAGTCTCAGTTAAATTCCTAAGGGACAGATATCTTCATCACAACCAACACTATTACTATTGCCATTGCTGGCAGCAGTTTCAGCAGACCAGCCAAGGATATAGGCTTGGACACTAACATTTACATGGTTAAGTCCCTTCTTGCCACACATGTGTAAGACAGTGTGGGGAAGTCTGGCTCCTGATTCCCATGCTGTACTTGTTCTGTGAATAACAAGAGTCTCCCTCTCCAAGGCTATAAATTCAGCACTTTTCATTAGCACTAACATCATTTGAGGATGCAGAAACATGAAATAATAATTCACCATCTGTGGATCTTAAGTCTTTCACTACAGTAAAAGCAGCAAAAAAAAATGGGAAGAAATGGAAATAATAGATCACTGTGTAAGCTACATCTGCATATTATGTGTGTGTTTCATTGATAGCACTTAAAATAAACTCAACAATTCCACACAACACAAAGTATGCACTTTTAAGTAGGGAAATACTTCCTCCTAATATTTAGGTTAGCAACAGGAATGTAATCAAGGCACAGATCCCATCAGGAGACCAATTCATCACTGGGTCACACAAAGCAAATAGATGTATCCACTAATTACTGGGGACAGAAGGAGAAAGGACTGCAACTTTAAAAGGTGTTTTAAACACTCCGACTGTATTTTTAACAACATTGTTTCATAGACTTTGAAAAGAGGATTGTTTGTTGCCCAAGAATTGCCATCACAGAGGTAAAACTGAGGCACTAGCATAATGCCCAGGGGGGATAATATTCTTTAAGAACTTTGAAGTGCTATGGGGGCCATTTAACAAAGAATCCATTGTCGCCTCACCCCTTCAATTCTGATTCTCTGAAGTGTGTGTGTGTGTGTGGGGGGGGATGTATGTTCTTTAAAAGACCATTAAGTGATTTTTTAAAAGCCTTGAAAGAGCAATTCCATCTCCATAGATGTTACATTTCACTGTCCCATCCATATTGGACTTAGACAGTGATGTCAGATGCTGGCCTTTTATGAGGAACTTCTCTCAATCTCCCCTTGCTTAGCTGGCTTTGCATTTCTGGAGGAGGATTCCATGACAGTAATGAAGACTGTACAAGTATTGCTATGTTGGACTTATGTTCTATTAGCAGTCAAGGAGTTCCATTAAGTTTTTTTTTTAAATATTGAAATTTAATAAATGATAATTAGTTGCTTTTTTTTCCTTCATGCATGCTTTATACATGAGCACACACATTTCACATCCATAAATACAAACCCCATACATGTAGATTCTTGTATGGTAAAATTAACAGACTACAGACCCTACGTAATGGTTTATGCAGCACATAAAGCCATTGACTCTGCAGTGTTAACAGTAGAATGCAGTGGTATTTTGGTTCTGGAAGCATTCAGAAGTGCCTGACGCTATACAAGGAGAAGATCTATGCAGATAAGAGCTGGTCAGCATTTTATGAAAAAAAAAGAACACCTCTGTTCTGGGAGTTTACAACTAAATCAGAGAAATTCAATACAAACTACAAAAGATCAGGTGCAAAACTTGGGGCCAGATTTCCAGAAGAGCTCAGCTTCCATGTAAGCACCAAAAAAAGAGATTAGATTACGAACAGTCCTCAGCACACTGGTAGTGGAGCAGTAAGTGAAAATCTAACTTCAAGTGTTCAATGGAAGCAGAACACGTTGGACAATTTGGCCTAACTGTGGACGCTGAGCACTGGGAAATCGGCCCGTTGGTGCACACAGCACTGGAGAGGGGAGAGGAGTGGAGTGCTGGGGCGAGAGTGGGATCCACACAAGGGGTGGGCTTAAGGAAAGAACATGAGCAGCTACAAGAGGAAGGGGAGCATGAGTAAAAATATAGGGGAATATGGTGCTGTTGAATATCAGCTGTTCATTCTCTCTAAGCAGGTGTGTGATGACAGGCCTATCGAGCCTCCCAAACTGGCCAGGAGACTCCCAGTTTCAAGTGGCCTCTCCCAGGCTTCCCAACAGCTGCTTCAGTCTCCCCCTTCGGAAAGCTGCAAAGCTGTGGAGAGGAGCTCCAGGTTGTGTGTTTATGGTTACAGTCCTCCAGGAGCATAAGCAGAGTCTCTATGATTAATCCTCCAAGACTCCCAACTGAAGAGACTTTACCTACATCAGAGTTCCCAACCTGCCTATGAGGACATGTAGCTAGTGCAACATTGTGTCTATGGCCACAGACTAGTTGGGGATTGCACAGTGAGGAGAGTCCTAATGAGCGGGGCAGAGAGAGGAAGGGACATACTAAGGAGGATGGGATGAGAAACTTGAGGGGGGAAGCAAGGAAATGTATATATTTCAGAGAGGAGGAGCAGCAGGGAATTGATAGATTTGTAAGGAAATAAGATGGGGAATTCATGGATTGAACTGCACTGGGGATTTACACAAATGAAGTATTATGTTGTAAATTAACCTTTTCTCAGGTCCATGTGACTAATCACAGCAATTAGGTGTGTAACTGGGGTGAATGTTTTAGTCCTGGATCTCCAGGGTAAAAAAAAAAAAGTCAGTAATATAAGGATGCTGTAATAAAACAACAAAACATCAAACATGCCATTAATGACATTTCCATTATAGCTTCTCAGTCGGTTAATGACCAATGAGGCTACTGGTTTCATCACTAAAGGTTTACACTTTTATTTACAATATTCTGAAGTGGAACAATGCAATAACTTGCCTCAAGCAGACCCAATCACTGCAGTTACAAATTCTTAACCTTCCTAGAGGCAAGGAATCAAGAGGCAAAGATAGAAGGAGACTTCTGAATGAATTGATAGTCCTAGTTGGGCAATTTGTAAAAAAGCCAACTTCCCTAAGACAATCTAATAGTGTTCTGAAGCAGCCAAACAGGTCTCATCGATCCATTCAATGATCACAAATTACTAGCATCAGGCACGAAATTCATTTTTAACAAAGTTTTTGTCCAAGATTTTTATTTACCCTGCCATATTAATTGCAATAGATTAATTAGTGAATTTAGCTATTTCTACATAACTAGTACTACTTGGGTTTGGATTTGGTTTGTTTGGTCAGATAATGAGTTGATATTCAAATTGAACTATTTACATATTACAAAAAGAAAAGAAGTACTTGTGGCACCTTAGAGACTAACAAATTTATTAGAGCATAAGTTTTTGTGAGCTACAGCTCACTTCATCGGATGCATTTGGTGGCTATTTAGAGATAGGGTTGTCTAGTAGTTAGAACAGGAGGATTAAGTCGTATTCCATATTCTGCAACTGAATCACTGTGCTCCCTTGGGCAAATTGTTGGATCTCTTGGCTTTAGTTTTCTTGTTTGTAAATGAAAAATAAAACCAGGTGACATAAGGAGCCAAGAGACTATAAACACAGGAATAATTACTGTAAGAAAGGTCTATGAGAGGGATGACAAGGATAATGAGACATACTCCTCATCACTGAAAAGTGGAAAACATTGCAGGATATATAAATAGATTGAGGATTTTTTGGAAAGAGTGACATGTCCCCTCTGGTAAAAAAAAGCAGCAGCAGCAATACTCTCCTTAAATTTGTGAGCATTATATCCCGAAATTATTTCAATCTACTTGCCATGTTTGCGGTAGCAGTAAAATATACATGAGCTCTTAAGTGCCTGAACTTCTGTGAACATGTTCAGCCAACCTCTAGTTGCCATTCCTACACATTTATAAAAGCCTTTTTTATTTTCCCATCTTAGGAACTGGGGGATTTAAACTACAGAGACAGATGAAAGATAAACACATAGGGATGCCAAAGTAATGTCTAGGCAGTGCAATAAAATTTCACCCAAGGCAATTAAATATGATTTAACATCCTAATTGCAATGACTAACCTATGAAAGTCTCTACTCCTTAACTTTACTGGGGAAAAAATTCATTAAGACAACAACCCAAGATAAAGAATGAGCTTGCATCTAACAACATGCATCTCTTGTAAATGAGCCAGATCAAGCTCACTTGACAAGAGTATGGTAGCCTAACTAAATTTGATAGGGCTACCTGCATGAGTAGAGGAAGCAGGAGTTGGTTCTGTCCCTGACATCTTGTTTTTACATGCCAGTACAGTTATGACTTCATGCTATACGCACACAAAGTAGTGTGAAAGAACACTTTAGAAAAGAAATCTTTTCTATTAGATGCATGTGTGTGGAGAGCTACAAAGAATCCTATTTGGGACCACCACTAGGTTCTGGTGCGTTCTTGGATTTTTTTACCTTGATTAAGCAAATGAAATGTGTTTCCTGGGAACATAAAACATTTGTATGGTGCAAAGAAAGATGTCAGAATATAGGAAAGCAAAGGAGAAAGACCATGTGTTTTTCATATGAAAACACATGGGGTAAAATCCTGGCCCTACTGAAGTCTATGGCACAACTTTGATTGACTCCACCAGGGCCAGGACTTCACCCATGGCTGGCAGATTCAACTACATTAGTAAGATTCAAAACCCCTAGCAATGAAACTGCCAGTGTCCACAAGGGTGAGTCATAATATGAGAGGAGGACATAAAAATAAGACAGGTCTCAGAATAGCAGCCGTGTTAGTCTATATTCGCAAAAAAAAAAAAAAAAGGAGTACTTGTGGCACCTTAGAGACTAACAAATTTATCTGAGCATAAGCTTTTGTGACGTGAGCTTCTTTTCTTTTTATAAAAATAAGAGACACAGACCTCAGCAAAGGGGATGTGGCCAGAGTACCTGTACAGTCCAACTATTCCTGCTATCAGTTAGAGGCAGCTGGGTGCAGATTAGATCAGTCTGAAGGCAGCTCTAAATTGCACTTGTGGCTGAAGTTGCTCCCAGTGAGCCCCAGGATTGGAAAGCTGCTAGGGTTGCATAACATGATGTTTACCCATCTTCTACCCCCCTGCATCAAGTGCGCCTCTTCTGGACCCAAGACTGACTGACTTTTACAAAACGTACTCCAGAATCTTTACTACTTTGTTATGTAGTTTTGATAGGGTGTATTCCCCACACTGATCCTAAAGGGGTTAAGGGAGGCCAGAGAGGCCAATTAACATATTCGACTCCAAAATGGGAGAATTAAAGCTGAGAGGAAAGCCCTAATTAGGGGAAGCTCACCTGTGCAGGAACAAGCTGTAGAAAAGGGTTGTAGGGAAGTAGTTTGCAGTCGCTCCCTGTGGGAAAGGAGGAGTGTTTGTGGTATAGAAATTAGTCCACAGTTATTCTCTGGGAGGAGGGAGTATGGTTGGCAAATGCAGCGTGGGGGAGTCAGATGGTGTAGGAGACTCTGGGAAAAGGCAGCCAGGTTCGGGATGGTGGAGACCTCGGCTGCATCGTTAGAGGCTCCCTGAGCTGGAACCTGCAGTAGAGGGCAGGCCTAGGTTCCCCTACCAGCCACTGGGGAAGTGGCCCAGACCAGATAGAGGAGAGTAGACTGCCTGGGACAGTTTGCCCAACAAGACTTTGATACCCCTGAAGGGGAGGACCATGGTGGCCTGTCCAGAGAGCCACATCACAAAGACTAAGCTGGAGTGAGAGGGGCTGCAGGATGAGAGAGGACGAGTGAAGCGATCACCAGAAGAGGGCCCCAGCCCTGGAAAGAGCTGATCCCCAGAATGGCAAGGAGAAGGTGCCACCTACAGTGAGCAGACCCTGTGAGAGTTGTGTTATCATTAGCAGTTAAAATGAAACTACATGTCTCAAAACAAATGAACAAAACACACTTTGTGATGCTGTGTCCTGGATTTAAAAAAAGAAAAGGGTCTGTTAATTTGTGCAAAAATTGTTAGGCCTCAATCTTGCAAGGGACTCTGCACAGGGGTCACCCACACGGAGGTCCTTGCAGGATCAGGTCCTTACTCTGCAAAGGGTCTCCCATCATTTGAGTGAATTAGTGTGTTTCTACCATACAATATTTCATTTCCAAATCAAATATTTGACTGTACTTATGGGACTGGCTTAGTCTCAAGGTCTCTAGTGTTCATCTAGGGTTGAGCAAAAAGCTTCCCTGCTTAATTAATAGCTCACACTTTGAAGTTAGTGCGTTACTAATGGAAGGAACAAATGCTTCATATAATTTGGTTTCTGCTCAGTAACCTTTTGCCATCTGGGTCTAATTTAACTAATGGCCAAATAATTATTTACTCAGTAAATCCCAGGAAGCATTAACTACACTATGTCAAAGCATCTCTAAAAAGAAACTCAGAGAACTTTAAAAGACAGCCTTAACACCCTTTCTTCTCCAAGCTATGATAAGAGCTTAGCTGTGTTTTCTATCACACTAAGGGGCCAAGAAATGTAAGGCCCCCGATGGCCATGCTCCCATCTGTTGCTGTAATTTCACCATGTCCTACATCCTTACCCGCTCCATCAGCAATGCTCACTCAGGCTTCCCCACATGACACCGCCTTTGTCACAGACTGATCCATTATGACTGCCATACCAGCTATTTAGCACAGCCTGCATGCAAAATGAGGTTCCTAAACATGCCTCCAGTACTCGGGATTCCTGCTCCCATCTGAGCCAATGGCAACGCTCCCTGTTGACTCAGAATCATAGAAATGTGGGGCTGGAAGGGACCTCGAGACTTCAGATCTTTATGGCGGATCCTACAAGGTGCTATCTGCAGGCCCTCCTCAACCCACCTTCTAAGTACAGACAATGGCTCAAAGTCCCAATCTTGCCCCCATTTTTTTTCAAAATCATTTTGCTTGGATAAGTAGTAAAAACAAAAACCAAACAACAACAACAAAAACAATCAAATTTTCCTGCAAGTAGCGTTCTGAGAGCCCAGTGTCAAAAATTAACAAGCTCTTCAGTATACTGTTTTCTCTATCCATCACTGATCTGCTCCGATTGTCAATACCTTCAGGTTTCAGAGTAGCAGCCGTGTTAGTCTGTATTCGCAAAAAAGAAAAGGAGTACTTGTGCACCTTAGAGACTAACAAATTTATTTGAGCATTAAGCTTTCGTGAGCTACAGCTCACGAAAGCTTATGCTCAAATAAATTTGTTAGTCTCTAAGGTGCCACAAGTACTCCTTTTCAATACCTTCATTCTCTCTTCCAGGAAAGCATCCCTTTTAAAGTGTACTTCAAAATGCACTTTTTTAGGATCATAGGGTCATTATGTGGATGGATGCAATACTGGGTAACAAGACTAATTTGTGGTTTACATTTTTGTGAGGGAGACTTAAGAAATGGCTGAATTCATAGAAGCTCGTTATTGTCTGTAGTTAATGTGTGCAAACCTTTCCTTCCCCTTCGATTTTCCCAGCAGAGAGACAAAGAAGGAAAAGATATCTGTGGATTGTTAGATGGTATAATGCCTTCAGCAATCAAGATGTGTAATCCCATATAATGATGCATGCATTTTCCTTTCTAAATTGGTATTGCTTGTCATTAAGAATACCTTCATGCAGATAAGGTGATACTCTTCGTAGTCCACAGAGCATCTGTTCAAATCTACATTTCATTAGCACTCATGCCCACTTGAAACCGGCATATTACTGTGTGATAGCCAACTCTTAACACAATATAGCTTGTTTGTGATAATCTGGAAGTACAGCTATATTTTTAATGGCAGATTTTTGGAGCAATGATACAACAGTGGCATGGATTTTTGCATATTACTGGTACAAATCTGAAGACCTGGTTATGCAAACCCTTTCTTATACATGCAGGTAGTCCTGATAATAATGGAACTACTCATGCAGGATCAGATTCTTAAATACAGTGGTAGCAGCATGAAAATAGAAAAGGACAAATGCTCAAAACCCCCGAAACAATATTACAGTGGCAAAGTCTGATTGAAACAAAATCCCTTTTGACTTCATCTATGCTCAGTGGTAATACCATGGTATCCCAGACTGTTGTTGGCCCTGTGAGGGTGCACAGTGGGGCAGTGGAAGGAACTTTCCTTTTCCTATGCCGACATGCAGGGACTCACCACAATTGCAGCTCTTATGCAAAGCTTGCTCAGGACTAACCTCAGTATGCAATAACCATTCCAAAATGGCAGAGAGGGATCAGGGATGATGGACCCACTCCCCGTAACACCAGCCATGCAGGAAGCCCTCTCAGGGTTGTACTTATTGGAATAATCTGGATCTATTAAAAATTTCCATTTCTCCAAAGATGACAGGAATTGTTGCATTTGTAAAAGGATCTGTCTGCTTGCAGGTTTTGTATTTTTAAGTTGTGCTGTAGGTAAAACAAAGGTATCTTTCAATTTTTGTTCCTACAACTCAGACATTTGGATTGGCTTTTTAAATATTTGGTTAAGGAGAAAATTGTGAAATTAAATTTTAACAGGAATGGATTAAAAATTAGACCTTGGGTGACAGAGATGGGCTGAGATGCTACAAATCATGTACTGAACAGATTTCAGAGTAGCAGCCATGTTAGCGGATCCGATGAAGTGAGCTGTAGCTCACAAAAGCTTATGCTCAAATAAATTTGTTAGTCTCTAAGGTGCCACAAGTACTGAACAGAGACACTGGCATTATGGCTTATTACAACAATCTGTAACCCTCTAACCCCTCTTTTTGTCATATGATTGCAGAGATGTTAAAAGGCCACTCTACCTTCAATGGTCCCTTACAATATGTGCTAACTATTTATGCTAAATAATCTGTTCCACCTTGCATTTTGCGGCGACGCTGGGAGTACCTTTCCCAGACCTGAAGAACAGCTCTGTGTGGCTCACAAGATATTACTTCCCCCACCTTATCTCTCTAATATCCTGGGACACAATTACAGGGCATATAGTAATTGTAAATGGAGAATCATCACTGCGTAATTATGTTTCTAGGGGTCCTGAAGGGATCAGTTCTTGGCCTCATGCTATTTAACATGTTCATCAGTGATCCAGAAAAAAAACAAAATCATTGATAAAGTTTGCAGATGACACAAATATTGGGCAAGTAGTAAATAATGAAGAGGACAGGACAGGGATACAGAGAGATCTGGATTGCTTAGGGTGCAAGCAAAAATGTGTTTGTATATGTGACATGGGTTCTCTGTTGGGATGCCATCTGGAACTGGGATACCACTGGGCTCTCTCTTAGCAGCTTGTCACAGCAGTACAGTGTAAGTCCTCCAGGCTTCAGCCTGAACTTTCACCAGCATACATACAGGTAGAGAAACACCCAGCTGCAGTTACATGCAGGCAGGCTCTTTGACCAGCACCTGCATGGGAAGGCTTCAGCTAGGGCACCTCCCAGCTCCTCAGGCAAGCACTCCCTCTGGAGGATAAACCTAAAATGATACCATCTTGTTCTGCATAGGGAACTGTACAGCGTAAGCGCTTAAAATTTGCTCCGTCCCTCAACATGGAGAGGAATATGCAACAGCCTTCTGCCCCCTGAATTATAATTTCCATGCACTGTTTTAGATAAAGCAAAAACAAATTTATTAACTACAAAAGATAGATTTTAAGTGATTATAAGGGCTAGCAAACAGATCAAAGCAGATTATCTAGCAAATAAACAAAAATGCAAACTAAGCTTAATATATTAAATAGATTGGACATGAATAGCAGATTCACACCCTATGTGATGATACAAGCAGGCTGCAGATTCTTAAGGAGCAGGCTGCACTTGCTTACAGCTTGGAATCCCCAGGTGTTCCAGTCACAGGCTAAAAATCTCTTTAGCCTGGGTCCAGCACTTCCCCCAGTTCAGACTTTGTTCCTCAGGTGTTTTCAGGAGTCCTCTTGGGTGGGGAGTCAGTGAAGAAACCCAGGTGATGTCACTCCCCGCTTTATATAGCTTTTGCATAAGGTGACCCCTTGTGTAAAGCTTAGTTCCCAGACCGGTCTGTGGAAAAAACACTGACATCCCAAGATGGACTCTAGAGACATGTGGTCTCATCATGTCGGAATCCTAGCAGCCATTACTCAGAGGCTGTCTGTAGTGTGGAAGGCTCCCCAGGTGGGGGATAAGCTTCTCCTAAAGCCTCTTGTTTTCATAATGGACCATTGCACTCAATAGGCCCTTCCCCAACCACTATCTAGAGTAGAACACAACTTGTCTAGTGGCCATTACACATTGGCAATAAAGATACATCATCAATATTCATAACTTCAGATACAAATATGATACATGCATACAAATAGGATAATCATATTTAGCAAATCATAACCTTTCCAATGACATCTCACATAACGTATCTTGCATAAAATACATCATAATTATGTCAATCATAACACAATAATATCATTATTAAGAATATGGGGTGCAAAGTCACAGTATACATTTAGCTGTGTTAATATAGGGACAATGAACGTAAGCCACACTTACACAATGGGGAATTCTACCCTGGGAAGCAGTGCCTCTGAAAAAGACATGGAGCTCATGGTGGATAATCAACTGAACACAAGCTCCCAGTGCAACACTACCGCTAAAAGAACTAACATGATCTTTGGATGTATAAACAGGGGAATATCAAATAGGAGTAGGGCTTGGTCTATACACTGTTAGGTCGACATAAGCTGCCTTAGCCAATCTAGCTGTGGTAGCATCTTCACTTAAATCTGGCTGCCGCCAATGTAAGGGCTTCTTTGTGACGATTTAGTAACACCACCTCCCTGAGCACTGTTGAGTCACAGCCGATGTAATTAGGTCAATGCAGTGTCAGTGTAGACACTATAATGCTTATCTAAACTGCTACTGGGTTCCAGGAGCTGGCCTACACTGACAATACAAGTGCTCCTGGTGAGGACACACACCACTAACACAAGGAGCCAACTGCACATACACACCAATGATTTAATAACTGTGGCTGCTGTATGCCGATGTATGTTAGGTTGACATAATTTTGTAGTGTTGACATTGGCTAGAGAGGGCAAATTGCACCAGTGCCAAATACAACGGCAATAGCTACTGGAATGCTGTGTCCAGTTCTGGTGTCCACAATCCCAGAAGGATGTTGATAAATTGGAGAAGGTTCAAAGAGTCACAAGAATGATTAAAGGATTAAACATGCTTTATAGTAATAGATTCAAAGAGCTCAATCTATTCAGTTTTGCAAAAAAGAAAATTAAAGGTAACTTGATTACAATCACTTAAATGGGGCAAAAAATGTGATAATGGGCTCTTCAATCTAGCAGAAAAGCGTATAACAAGTTCCAATGGCTGGAAGCTGAAGCTAGACAAATTCAGACAGGAAATAAGGCACCCATTACACAGTGAAGATAATTAACAATTGGAACAACTTACCAAGAGCTGTGGTGGACTATTCATTACTGGCAATTTTAAAATCAAGATTGGATGTTTTTTCTAAAAGATATGCTCTAGTTCAAATGGAAATTAATTCTGGAAAGTTCTGTGGCCTGTATTATGCACAATGTCTGACTAGAGGATCATGGTGGTCCCTTCTGGTCTTAGTTTTATATGCCCTTGTGTTATGGGATGACCCAACCTGGGACGGGTGCCCTCCTGCAGCAAGCCATAGTACAAGAGGTAAGCCTACCTCAGTTTCTCTCCTTCAGAGTCACCAGTAACTCCCCATCAGGCTGTCTTGCCTCAATAGTGCCCCTACTTGGGGCTGGTTTATTATTAGTCCATAATAAAAGTCCCAAACAAAGTCAATTTATCACCCAGTACATGTAGTCCTTAAAATCCCAAAATACCTAGTCCCTCAATACCCCACATGCACACTCTGTCATCTTCTGCCACACCTGGGCTCTTCTTCTGACCTTATCTATCCTTTTACCAGGATACTAGCCCTAGCTCTTCCGGTTGGACTGCAATCCCACTCTTTCCAGGAGGAGCTACCACAGTCTCTCTGCTGGGAGTTTATCTTCATGAGGGGAGCATCCCTCACTCCCCCTGGCTCTCAGCCCTCTGGCTCCAGGTCTTCAGCATGGAGACTGTAGGAAAACCCTTCTGCTGCTTCCATCTTTAGACTCCTCCAGCTCTCGCCTTTGGCTCTCCATCTTAGAATGCAGCAGCAGGCAACTCCTTCTGTTGCTCTCTGGCCTTCAGACCTCTCCAGCCCTGGCTCTCGGGCCAGCAATACCTTCTTGCTGCTCTCCTGCATTCAATCTTCCTCCATGAACCAGCTACAGCTTCCTTCAGGGACCTCCTCCAGTCTCTGGCAGTTCTCACCTTCTAATTCCTGACTCTCTTGCTCCCGGGCATTCTCACCTGCCCTCTCCTGACTGAATCAGGCAGCTCACAGTTGCCTCTTTTCCTGACTGGCTCTCATTGTCTGTCCTCTGGCATTCCCCCATTTATATGGCCAACATGCCCTCTCTTACAACAAATTGGAGGGCAGCTGACAAGTCAAAGGTGCATTGGATCTTGCTTTCTCTTAAAGGACCAGTGACACCTATATTGGTGGTTCTCAATCTTTTCCATACCATGACCTCATGTTACAACAAAACTAAGTTTCCAGATCCATGCACTATACTTTTGGGATCACTCTGCTCAAGCCATAAAGAAATGGAGGGTGCTCACAACACTACAGGACCTGTTTTCAACCCCTTCCACAGATTGTGTCCTCTCGGGTTGAGAACCATGGCCTAGATGATAGGATGGAAAATATGCTGGTGCCTGATCTACACTAGCACTTCTACATTTGAAAGTTGGGTGGAGCTGCCAGTGTGCCAGACCAACAACAGAAAAATTCCCTAAAATCCTCTATGCAGGAACAGCCAGAGGATGGGAGAACACCCAGCAATTTCAAGAACATAAATTTTTGCACAATCTAATTCTTCAGTTATATTGTCTTCCGAAAAAGGCTAATTCACTGCCTGTTGCCTTGAGGAAATGATCATGAATGTAAGGAACAAAGCTGCTGCTTAGACAACAGGACTAAGAGGAGCAAGAGCAGATTAGCTAAATCTTATTCTGTTCAACAGCTCCTTTCCAGGTAGGAGTGTGCAGGTGTTGCATGTGATTGTATTCATTCCATAATGACAGTAGAAATCCCTAGGTACCATCATGTGCTATGGTAGATCTGATAATGAGAATGAGTTATTGTCACAGTTACTGCATCTCTGACCTCTTCTGGTCCTCTTGGCCTCGAGCTATCACCTGTCTCGGGGTAGAATCATGTGATTCTCCCACTCTCAGACTGGGTCCAGAACTGCAGTCTCCAGAGATCAACCATGATTACCTCACCAGGTCTGACTTATGCTCAGTATCTGTAGTTGTCTTTGGGAGCAATGGCAGTGGTATTCAATAACCAAACGGACTTCTTAAAGCAAGGTATTATATTTTTTAAACAAAAGTGTTCTAGAGAAAACAGATCTTAAAACAATAAGCCAGTCTATTTTCCCTAAGGCTTACCATTTCCTGCACTGAGAATGGCCCAACTCCTCCAGACTCCTTCCATGAAGTCTCTCTCTGGGCTTGTCTATGTAACAGTGCTGCAGCTGCACAGATATAACACTTATTACCTTCACAGAGCTTCTCCCATTGGCCTAGGTACTCCACCTTCCTGAGTGGCAGTAGCTTTGGTGATGGGAGAAGCACCCCCCCTTGTTCCCCCATTGACACAGGACTGCCTAAACCCAGGGTTAAGTCAGTATAACTGCATTGCTCAGGGGCAACAGTTATACCAACATAAGTTGCTCGTGTAGACCCAGCCTCTGTAGACCCCTGTAGACCTAGGAAGGTGGTGGAATCTCCTTTCTTAGAGGGTTTTAAGGCCTGGTTTGACAAAGCCCTGGCTGGGATGATTTAGTTGGGGTTGGTCCTGCGTTGAGCAGGGGATTGGACTAGATGACCGCCTGAGATCTCTTCCAATCCTAATCTTCTGTGATTCTGTATCAGCCTGTCCACTGGATATCACCTAACAATTCACCCCCACCTCCTCTCCTGATAAGGCCTTTTGAACTCTTTACTGTCATTTTGATGTCTGGGCTCCCAGGCTGGCAAAACAAGGCTTGCATCTTCATTGGAAACAGGATCTTCCCCCGTTGTCTTTCAAGGGTTTGCTGAGATGTTCTTATCTGGGAAGCCTTCCTGTTTGTTTTTTTCCCAGAGCCCGCTGTTAAGTTACATCAGTACATTTGTATAGGAAAGTTTTATAACCCACTGTGCAATAACTTCACCTCACTCACCACATCACAATTCAAAAAGTTATTACATCAGCCACAAACAGTGTACCCAAATGCTGCTGCCTGAGCAGGAGTGCACCCCTCTGTTGCAAAAACAAAACGTATACACAAGAGGTGACGGGCAGGTGGAAATAGATATGTGGGGGAGGACAGGGCTTACATAATGTAGTCCATTCCACCACCTCATGCTGGAATCGACTGTTCAGAACATATGGAGGGGAATAATGGTTATAATGGAACATTTTACTCTGTACTAGTGACATATTGATACCATAGCCAACAGGGTGTTACTGCAACTACCTCCTTATGACGTGAGACATTCTTATCACAAAAATGGAAGGATCTAATCACAAAAGTACATAACAGAACCAGTAAATCCTCTCTCTTCCCTTGTGCAGACACACTTTTTCCAGAATAGAAGCTTCCAGCTGGGGAGTTATACTGGTATAATTACACTGGTCAGTTTCCCTATGTAGATAAGTCCTTCACACAACTCTCATTTTAGAGCCTAGCATTTAAACAATTTAGAAAGGTTGATTAGTCAATCCCACCATAAGGATTATCAATCTTATAAACACATGATTGTCAGAAGGACTTTTAATTCCTAACACTAGAAATTTTAAGGGTAGAAAAGATCCCTGCTAAATAACATTTGGATTTCTACATATACATATTCATTATTTGTATTGCAGTAGTGGCTATAGGCCCCAGCCACAGATCAAGCCCCCTACATAAATAGCTGTTAAAATTAATTTTAAACCAGAACCTCAAGAGAATCTTAAGGAGAAGTCTAACTGCCTGGTATAAGCAGAGGAAATCCAGTCAGCCCTTCCAAAAGCTTCTGAACAAAGATGTGAGCTGGGCAGCTCCTCTTGCTGCTGTGTGACATAGTTACTGTATAGAATTTTATGCACATCTCAGGAAGCTAGTGGGGATATGCATAGGGAAGTCAGAGGTGGGAAGGCAATGGTTAAATGGGATGGTATGTGCACAAGTGGGGATGCAGTGGTGATAATTAAATGTGTGCCTGAAAGGCAAGGACAGGGACAGCATGGGTGGAAGGGGATGGTATGTATGCAGGGATGGCAGAGCAGAGGTGGAATGGGATAACATGTATGCGGGAAGGACTGGGGTGGTGGAATGAAATTCTTGCAAAGAGGGCAAGGTGAAGCGTGGTGAGGGAATAGGTTATGTGCAGGAAGGGTGGGATGGAAGTGGGATGAAGAATAGGATTCTGTGAGGAGAGAGGCATATTCATAAGGAGGTGAGTCTAGGTGCCTAGGATACACCCAGGTAGAAGGGCTGGAGACTAGGAACAGGTTATGTGCAAGGAAGGCAGGGGTGGAAGAATTATATTGGAATGGGACAGTCAGGTTGAGAGATGAAAAACTGAATTAAAACAGCAAGTTACACAGTCTCTCAAGAGGTTTTTGAAATCCTGGATAAATTGAGTGCATCAATTAAAGTAGTCCCAGACAGTTTAACCTGGCATAGCCAGCTAGCAATTGTGCAGCAGCTCCCCGGAGGTCTAACTGACAGCATTACTGGGGTTATATTTTCACATGAATAAACTGTTCTTGAACAATTTCTCCAATGTATTAAACACAAACACGTTTTTCTTTAGCATCAGGCAAGCAAGTCTCCCCATTCCAGCAATTTCCTCCCCTCCTATAATTGTATATTTGTGTTTGTGGGACCACTGAAAGCAAAAACCAGACTTCCCCTTAATTGCTGCATTCCCCATGACTCCTTCTGGTGTCTTTAGGGACAGAGTCCTTTAGTGCTCATTTTATTTTGTGGAATTCTTCCTCTTCGAGACTCCTAGAGCAACTAGTAGTGTTTATTGATCTTTCCCCACAGCTGTTCTGGTTTTTCACAGGAGGATTGAGATTGATTAGCCTCAGCCCGACATGTGAAGCTCTGGCTGAGCTTTTGTCTTGTTTCCCTGAAGAGTTTTCACTGGCACCAGTGGAGGTAGCAGCTTTTCAGGGATCAGTATTTATGGAAGCACACATGGCAGAAGTTAGACTTCAGCTCCATCTCCACCACAGAAATCACTAGGGTTTTTCATGATGACTTCTAAGATCCCTTTAGAAAACTTTAGACCCGTGGTTTTCAGCCTTTTTTCATTTGCAGACACCTAAAAAATTTCAAAGGAGGTGCAGACCCCTTTAGAAATTGTAAACACGGTCTGCGGACCCCAGATTGAACACCACTGCTTTAGAGCAATTTGGTGACAATCACTGGGGGGGTGGGGAGAGAACTGTGCTGGCAACATAGGGAAGGGCTGGAGGAGCAAACAGGTGGGTAGGATTGGAAAGAGCCCCAGGGAGCCTGAATGATCTTCTAAAGCAGATGGGCAATTCCCAGGAGCAGCTTTTTCTTTTTTACTAATTTGCTTGATATTTCCCTGTTTGCTGCATTCAACTGGTCAGATCACCCATTTGCCTAATTTACCAGACCACCGGTGGAGGGATATAACAAGAACAACATGTACATACATATTCTCATACACACAGAGTTATGGACATACACATACTATGCACATATGCAAATGACTCTAAACCAAAACCCTGGATCCAAACACTCCTTTGGGGGTATTGCAAGTCCATATTCAGATTCTGTTGCAAATTTTGCAAGTGGCTTTTATTACAGAGAGCTGAGCTCCGGAGCTGAACACCCTGAACTTTGAAATCCAGATTCAAATTTTGCAGCTTGATCTTAATTTAGCACCTTTCATCTCAAATTGCTTTACAAACTACAGAAATGCAGCCACCTCTGGGATGGGATGGCAGCAGTCAGCTGCACAGTAGTGAGGATGTAGAGTATGAATATAACATTAACAAGAGTCAGTAATTTAACAAAGGAAGCAGAAAAAGGAAAAGGAAGGGAAACTAATTATCCAAAATTATTACTGTCTTACCTCTCTGTGGATTCAAAAAAAAGTGAAGCAGAAACCTTTAAATCACAAGTCCTTTCAAGAAACAAGATGAAGATCCCAGAATGTCTATTAAGCAGCAAGAAGAAAACCTAAAGGCACTTTAGTGACCCTCCAAAACACCCAAAAAAGCTGTCCTGTTGCTAACACAGTTTACCCTTCCTAAGCCTGAGCGAAGTATAGTCTAGCTCCAAATGAGTAGCTCAAAGGATTCTCAAAGTGAGCTTGAAAGCTCAGTACACTAGAGTGTTTTCTGTAGGAACCTCCACACCAATCAGCAGCTTTGGTGCCTCCCCCTGCTCTGTGGTGGGAGGTACAGCTGGAAAAGTATGTCAGTTTAAGAACAAGAACACGCTTCATAATTTTTCCCTCAGCCTTTTTGGAGACGTCTGTCCTTGAGAAAAATACCTAAATACTGTCAGTTGTTGACACAGTAACCACACCTAACTTTTTGCTGCTTCAGAAGCCATCTGCAGAAAACAATTCATCATGAGAAAGATTTATCCAGCCTGCAGCAGTGTGGTTTTACGTGGTTTTGCTTTTCAGTAGGAAAGAAAAATACACAGTGTTTGTATTTATACACTGGAGACTTCACACCTGGCCCAATTATGTCTCAATAGGACGGGTTTACCAGTTAGAATCTAAAAATCTTTCACATCTCTTAACAGGAAATACATTACAGAGTAAAAGAAAAACTCGTTATTGAAATAAACAGTCCATTTGACAAGCATAAGCAAAGCAAAACCTTCTGAGTTTGGAATTAAGTCCTTTAAAATTTTCCCCCTGAATGGCCTAAACCAGTTGCTTAAATTCCTCTACAGAAATGTAGTAACATCTCAAAACTTCCCATAGCATTTATAAAATACATAACAAATATTTGGTGGAATAATGTAGGGCCAAATTCTGGCTTTAAGTTACACATAAATGCACAGAACTAGCCGAAGCCAGAAAACAAACCTGTGGATGACACTGTTGCATCCGGAGCTGACTTTCCCAAAATCCATGGAGCTGATGCTCCGTGCACTCAGTCCTGTTGGAGGGGCAGGTTAGGGAGTATTCCAAGGCAGGGCTGATTTTAATGCACCTCCCCATCGGCTGTCCCTGCATACCTTTTCCCTTTGGATCTTGTGCCCCTGTCACTGTGGGAGCAGGCTGGTCTCAACATAGGTGCTTTGGAAGAGTTCAGTTGAACTCATTTGGAAGGGGTGGGCAAAACGATGAGCGGTGGAATTTGGCCTATTGATTTGAAAAACCTCATTAGCAGCATTTTAATACCAATGTTGTATCTTGTTTTTATATTTTACTTTAAAAACAAACAAACATCCCATTTACAAATCTCTCAAGGGGCCAAATCCTGCATTCCTCACCAAGGCAAAACTCCTTTAGGTAAGTACTGAGTATACTCTGCAAGCCTTGACCCAATATTAAAATAACAGATCCACAGAGGGTCTTCACTCTTGGGTTCTCATTGACATCAGTAGCTGAAATGCTGTTTTAGAAGCAGCTGTGACTTGAGAAACTGATTTTGATGTTACATGAAAAAAAATCACTTTACAGAGAAGAAAGAGAAAGGAGCCTGGCTTAAGTTGTCAAACATGCCTTATAATGTGGGTTGCCTCCTTTTTGGGGCAGCTAATCAGAGACATCCTGGCTCAATTCTGAAATAAAATTCCAGCATCGATATATGGGTGAATCAATATTTCTCAACATATTTTCAATTCAAATATAGAACTCCCATACAATAGATAATATCCTAGAACAAGCTCTTTTTATTTTAGGAAACCAAAATGTATGATGATTATGAAACTATGGTGCACAAAATATTCACGAAAGCTTATGCTCAAATAAATTTGTTAGTCTCTAAGATGCCACAAGTACTCCTTTTCTTTTTGCGAATACAGACTAACACGGCTGCTACTCTGAAAAAATGTTGACCTGCAATTCATCTGGATTTTCTTGCTCCTGCTCATCAAAATCATACAGATAAAAAAAAATCTCAGCAGGGTACGTCTGGCTTTTATAAGGGGCTGGGTTTTTAAAGTTCTTTCAATATATTTATTCTTAAGAGATGGGGCCAAATCCTGCTTGATTTAGCCACATGAGTAATGCTACTGAAGTCAGTATGAATAGGGATCAGTCATATCACCTAGGTTAGGAAGCACTAGCCTAGGACTTGGCTAACTAGGAAGTCTCTGTTCCACCACAGGCTTCCTGTCTGACCTTGTGCAAGTCACTTAGCATCTTTGGGTAGGTCGCACAGCCCAGGGCACTGAGACTCCCTGCCTGGGCTGACAGAAGGGGGCTTGCAGGACTCCCACTAGCACTCTAAAGAGCTGTGCAGACAGTGCTTTGCAGTTGGGGCTTGGGCTGGAGCTCGGGTTCTGGTGCCTAGGAAGGGAGGGGAAGGGTTCTTCAGTCAGTGTAGGTAATCCACTGAATCCTTCCTTCCACCTAGCCTTAGCTACACCAGGACTTAGGTTGGCTTAACTATGCCACTCAAGGGTGGGGATTTTTCACATCTCTGAGCAATGTAGTTAAATAAACCTAATTTTCTAGTGATAGACCAGGTCTATGATAGATAGATGTGTCACATACTCTGAATTTTAATTTCAGTAGGTAATTAGAGTACAATATTTCTGATCATTTGAACCTGGTTATCTGCAGGCACCCTACATGTGTCCACTCTCCTCAGCATGGACCTATCCTGTTCTAAGAGTTGACTTATATGGGGCTTGATCCTGCTTCCATCAAACATGAAGCATATAAAGACCCCACATCAGGTAAAAAAATGATGTTCACAGAAACAAAACTAGATTTGATTTCCTTCAATGAATCCTAGTTCATAGGCAGAAAAAATATTTTGGTCTTAGCCATGGGCAGAAATAGTGAGTACAACATTTCTATAAGTTAACACAACTGACATGATACTATGAGCAAAATTTTCAAAAGTGACTTAGGAACTTTGAAAGTCAATGGCACTAGGAATATAAATCAGTTTGGTGCTTTTGAGAATTGGACCCTATGTAAATAAAGTGAATCCATTTTCTGTGCAATACAATATTAATGGACAAAAACACCATCATAAACATTTCACAAGTTACCATTAGCAGAGTTCCAGAAATACTATTCATAGTTAAGATATACACTATAGTTTTCAGTGTTTTTAGCTTTGCTTATCTGAATTTGTTTTCTGCCAATGTGTGAAGAGATCATACTGACAGTTTATTCATGTATTATACAATAATTGGAGTGCCTTAGAATATGTACAGGATTTAGAATGGGGGAGTTTAAGCAGTTTCATTCCATGGGATGTCATGACACAACTGGAGATAGCTTAATCTGGGTATTACAATTAGTCTCATAGAGCAAGAGTTTGATCATGTCGCAGAAAGATTCCATGTCATTTTATAATGGGACTTTAGAAAACAAAAGCACAAATCAGCATAAGAAATGAATTCTTGTGCATAAGTGTCATGCAAAAAATCACTAGCAGCAGCTGACTGAAGTATTTGCCAGATATCTTATTTGTGCTCTGGTTCCCGGAGAAGCACTTAATCCTCTGTGAATTCTGGCCAGAGTTTATGGTTAAGTGCAGATAGCAAGGGACAATCTTTGATTACCTGCTGTTTATTTCCAGGATCTGTTTTGTGTGACAATAGATTTTCAGCTGGATTTTTAAAGCTTAATTATTGAGACAACATATTCAGGACCTCTTGCATTGTCATATATACTGGTGACCTATTTGATGGAAGATCACACAATGGGATGAGGAAGCTTGCTTTTGTCCTTCCTTAGGATCTTTGCATTAAGGTACCAAACAAAGTGAAGTGAACGCAGCAAAATGCCTCTCTCTGTCACCTCCTAACTCCTTTAATGCAAAATTATAACCTTTCTGTAGGTTTTTGAACTATCCTATCGAATGTAATTCAGAATTATATCCCTGCAATAGAATTCTATAGGATTGCTTTAAAAATTAATGAAAAAAAGATCACTCTCTATTGAATTATATAGGATTTTAAATATTTATTTATTTACACCCAGTTGGTTCCATCCCTCTTACATTCTACAGAACTTTTCAATAAAGGGCAGCAGAATACTAAGCCAATTTTTTTTTTTAAATCTCCCATAGTAAAACACACACAGGATATTTCTGTACTAGAAATGCTACAGCAGCACAGCTGCAGCGTATACATTTACTCCAGTAATGGAAGGAGTTCTTCTGTAACTGTAGTAAATCCACCTCTCGAAGAGGCGGTAGCTAGGTAGGCATTGGGACTTTGGTAGGCTTAACTACATCTCTCAGAGGTGTGAATTTTTCACATCTCTGAGTGAGGTCAACCTAACTTTCTAGTGTAGACCAGCCCCCATACAAAACAAAGAATACTTTATGGCCTGTGCCTTCTCCTGCTAAAGTCAAAGACAAAATTCCCATTGACTTCAAAGGGAAAGAGACAAGAAGTGGCTAAGGCTATGTCTACCTTAGCATTTTGTCAGTAAAATTTTTGTCAGGCAGTGATTTTTCACCCCACTCACCGACATAAGTTTCACAGACAGAAGCACTGGTGTGGACAGTGCCATGTTGGCGGGAGAAGCTCATTGGGGGTGCTTTAATTATGCCAATGGGAGAGAGCTCTTCTGTACACTGGTTTCAGAGTAGCAGCCGTGTTAGTCTGTATTCGCAAAAAGAAAAGGAGTACTTGTGGCACCTTAGAGACTAACAAATTTATTAGAGCATAAGCTGAAGTGAGCTGTAGCTCACGAAAGCTTATGCTCTAATAAATTTGTTAGTCTCTAAGGTGCCACAAGTACTCCTTTTCTTCTGTACACTGAAAGGTCCGTAGTATAGACATAACCTACATGAAAAAGGCATGACCTGTACCCCAGAGATGGGTGAATTCAGCACCCGTAGTTGTTTTACCTGTCTCGTCTAATCAGCAAACTGTGCAGTTGGGCCCAATTCAGCAAAGTATTTAAGCATGAGTTTTAAGGTCAAGTGTTTTACTGGAAGATTCTATTAAAATATCACAGATAGACAGACAAACATACAATAACCAAGCTTGAGGCACATATACTGAGTCTCTGCTGCCTACACTTCTATTTACTGTACCTACTAGGATCATGCACAAGCTGATCTGACTGTCCCTAAGGCATAGTTTACAGGTAATCATCAGTTCAGATGGACAGCTTAAATAATTGGAGAGGGTGTCATTCCCTGTGGTGCAAAGGTGTGACGCCCATGAAAAGATTGATTTACGTAAGCCTACTGTTTCCATGGGATTGATTGACCAATGAAAGTTTGTTCTAATGATGTAATGCTTGTAACTGAACAACCTGCCAGAGAACTTTGTTGGCTGAAGTTTTTGTGGAGGCAGAGGGAGCTGGAATGCTCTCTGCAGCTTGCTTGTGCAGTTTCAGTTAAGCTCATGTGCACTAATCTCTTACTAAAATCACTTATTTTGTTAATTCAGCTCATAAATCTTAAATAGTTTTACTGTAAACACAATTCTTTCTTCATGCCAGCACTAAAAGTATCACCACCACCTTACACTTCATCACACCTGATGGCACTTACGTGCTAATAAACAAAGAGTCCCTGGGTAGCTGAGGGAAGGAATTCATGGCGTGTCAAATATCAGTATCAAGTGGTAGCACACCATAGTGTACTGCTGCAGTCACCTGTGGCATGAGTTCAGAAACATTCTAGGGATGTCGTTTCACCTTGTTTCACCCCTTAATGTGAGCGCCTTATTGCCAAACTTCCATCTCCCATTCCTTGACCTCCCGCCAAACTGGTCCCCGCAGCACAACATATGCAAGGAAAGGCTGAACATTTTGTCTGAGTAAGCTTTAAAAATCCATTGTCACCCAAAACAGTCCCTGTAGAGGAAGCTCTTTTTTATGGCATTATTTGGGTTCTTACACCATTCTCTCAAGTAAATGACCTAGATGGGGCCATTAAGGCACAGCCCTTAGTAGTGAGGATGTGGGGAGCACACACATGAGAGGATAAGGTTACACTTGTGCCTCAGGGAAGTGCAGGAGGGAAGGCTCCCTGTATCCTCCACACCTTGTGGAGCCATACGGGGTCTGCCTATTAGGCTGAATGCATTCATCTGAGTTGTAGGGGAGCTTGAATGGGGTATCCCTCCCTGTACAAAAATTGTGGGAAAAGCACTGTGACGGTGCCCCCCAAGGTTTTATGGAAATATGCTTATGAATATATATAACATAACTGGAATATGTTCTATGCTATATATGACATGTAACATATCTATGTGAAGGTTATGAACTTCTGAATCTATTAATCCTATTTGTATGCATGTATAATTTTTGTATTAAAAGTTAGGAATATTGGCCATGTACTGGCTTGATTTCTAAATAACCTTAGTAGAGCATTTGGTCAGTTCCTGGAGAAAGGAATTCGCAAAGTTAAGTGCCCAATCGAGAAGCACTTAAGAACAATGAATCTTGGAATGCTCCAATCCACATAAGAAGTCTTCCTGGAGACATTCAAGACACCATGTGGGCAATGGCTTCTGCCATAAAAACTGTGAGTCTTTCATGGACATGTGACTTGCCCAGGTGACTCCAGAACTCCATCTTGGAGCTGGACTTTGCACAGGAGAGAGGAGGGGGTCTCCACCCACAAGAGAAAGTCTATTTAAGCCTGTGGGAGACCCCTCCATTAGATCTTCAGCTGGCTAAAGAGAGAGCCTCTCCACCCCCAAGAAAGAAACTGGAACAAAGGACAATAACCACAGTGGGTGTGAGTGATTGCTGGACCCAGACTAGAAGGAGATCAGTCTGTAAAAGGAAGCTTACTGGAACTGGTGAGGTTTTGTCTGTATTCAGTTTTATTAGACATAGACTTGTGGGTTTTATTTTATTTTGCTTGGTAATTCACTTTGTTCTGTCTGTTACTACTTGGAACCACTTAAATCCTACTTTCTGTATTTAATAAAAACACTTTTTAGTTATTAATTAACCCAGAGTATGCATTAATACTGGTGTGGTGGGGAGACAGCTGTGCATATCTCTCTATCAGTGTTATAGAGGGTGAACAATTTATGTGTTTACCCTGCATAAGCTTTATACAAGGTAAAACGGATTTATTCAGGGTTTGGGCCCCATTTGGAGTTAGACATCTGAGTGTCAAGGACAGGAACACTTCTGTAAGCTGCTTTCAGTTAAACCTACAGCTGTTAGGGGACGTGGTTCAGACCTGGGTCTGGGTTTGCAGCAGGCTAGTGGGTCTGGCTCAAACCAGGCAGGGCACTGAAGTCCTAAGCTGACTGGGCAGGAAAGCAGGAGCAGAAGTAGTCTTGGCACATCAGGTGGCAGCTTCCAGGGGGTTTCTGTGATCCAACCCGTCAGAAGCACAACTGGTACATTTTGGAGTAAATTCTAAAGAAATGGAGAGAGCAACACTGTAAGGATGAAAGCCGCTCCTGAAGGGAGCAACAGGACCCATAGCACCCTCCAGAAATGCCTCTGAATACCTGAGAATCCAAAGCAGATGACCCAGTTGTGTATGACTTGTGTGTGTGGGAGGTATTATGGGAAGCTCCTAAACCCTTTCAGTTCCTGCTTTTTTCCTACCTGCAACAGCACCTCTCCTGTTGTGACTGACAGGAGAAAAGCCTTCTGGGACAGATTAACTCCTCTGGTAGCAGGGTGGGCAGTCAACGTGAAAGAACAGGTTCTGGAGACCCCAGCACAGTGACCACTTAACATAAAATCTATATTTACTTTTGCTCATTAAAGATTTGCAAGGAGTAGGGCAAAGTCTGAAGGATGGTGACAATTGTTTCCCCATTGCCTTCTGGCCAGCACAGTTCTGTTAATTATTAAAGGACACATAGTTCTGTGTTAGAATTTCGGTTTTTTGGGGATGGAGAGGGGGAGATTTAATGTCATCCTGTGACTTCTGACTTTCAGACAGGTCTCTGCATTCATTCTTACTATGTAGAAGTGTGTGCTGGGTTCTGTTTATTGTAGGGCCCTTATAGTTGTTGAGAATGTAAGTTTTGCTGTCATTAACCATGATCAAGCAATGCACTTAAGCAGATGTTTCATTTTAAGTCCCATTGATGCCAATGGAACTAATTACATGCTAGAAATTAAGCACATTCTTAAATACTTTGCTGGTTTAGAACTATAGTATGTTTTTCTTAAAAAGAAAAGGATGACTTGTGGCACCTTAGAGACTATCAAATTTATTTGAGCATAAGTTTTCGTGAGCTACAGCTCACTTCATAGCTCACGAAAGCTTATGCTCAAATAAATTTGTTAGTCTCTAAGGTGCCACAAGTACTCCTTTTCTTTTTGCAAATACAGACTAACACGGCTGCTACTCTGAAACCTGTTTTTCTTAACCATCCCCCACCCCAACTGTATAAGAATTGCTGATAGGGAGACAGTTGTACAGGGAGAAAGAAACCTTGTGGGTTAGGTTCCCTCCCTTCTTAAAAGGAAAAACCTGTTACCATGCCTAGAATATTAGTATACAAGGCTCTTGTCCAGTTGGCCTAATAAGTTGTAAGACCAGTTTGCATTCAGCTTTGCCTGACAGGTTTAATTTCCTCCTTTACCCATGAATATTCCTTATGGCTGGAAAGGGTGCTGACAGCAGTGGAGTTTGCAGGCTGTGTGCTTTCTCAGGCATATCCTCTTGTGGGACGGGACAGCATTATTTGATCAGAGCTACTATGTCATTTTTGCAATATGTTCTTCCCTAGTTTAATCCAATTTCTGATACTAACAGTGGCCTTGGGCAAATAACTGTACCAGAATCTGCCACCATTACTCAGGCTGAGTAGTCTCAAGAAGAGCTGGCTACTAAGCTGCTACTCAGTGTGACTGTGTCAGAATCAGGCCCATAGAATTTTGGGTCTAAATCCCAGGAATACCGGGGGGGGGGGAGGGGATATCACCTTCTCTCCCTCTCTCTTTCCTATACACATAAAAATGGTAATAACTACATAAACTGTCATGTGAGTTTTTGTTTTTCCATCCTGAGTCTTTAAAGGTTTAACCCCAAAATGGGTGCAATAGGATACGTTATTTTGCACTTGTATGCTAACCAGTCTTGGTGTGCGCAGACAGCACCCTGTAGAGCTATCTATTGATGTTACTGTTGTTAGGAGCGTAAACAATCCATGAAATAAAAGGCTGTTCCAAAGCTGTGGGCAGACCAGAAGGATATGCATTTAATGGGGATTTTAATAAGCCATTCCCTCTGAACTTACAGCCCAGCCCTTTGACATTCCCAACCCATTGCTATGGGCTAATGCATAAAGGTACTGCAAAATGCCTTCTAATTGTGAACTCTGAAGTTTGGAGGAGTCAGGGTGTGACAGTAACACCCCCACATTTCTACTCCTGGCCCTGGCTTTCTGAATGCATGTGTTCAGGTCCTAGTAATAATTTTTTTTTAAAAGTACTAATTAGTCTTGTTTGCTTATTATATTTCCAGAAATGTGGTGGGACTAATAGTTAACTTGCTCTTAAGTTTTTTCATTTTATGCAGATTTATCAGTATTTTTACATATTATTCAGTGTAACTAACTTATTCCACAGTAGTGAGTGCCAAGGAAAGGCCAGTTTATTAACTGAACCACTTTTCATATTTTACATGCCGTCTTTTGCTAATAGTCCTTAAGATTTGAATGTCTGGAAGGCAATGGAACATTCTCAGTGGAGAGCCCTCAGCGCTGGAATTCACTATCCCATTGGTTCATCAGAATCTGAGTCTGTTGACTTTTTTTTTGCTTATCTATTCACTGTTGGCCAGATCCACACAGGACCACTTATGTGGTATTTGGTACTCAAAAATTCTGAGGGATGACAGGACAAAAGCAAATGTGGACAAAGGGGGACTGATTTGGATGTACTCTGCAAGAACTAGGAACCTCCAGACTGCAATAACTTCTGAGAATTTACCAAGAAGAGAGGATTTGAGGGACCTGTCCCACTCATGAGATTGTAAGGGGATAAAGGGAGGCTGGGCTGGGCTTTCTTTCCTCTAGCTATTGAGAGAAGTCTTCCCTTTTGGACCATATTCTTCCAATTGAGAACTCTGTTTTAGAACTCACAATGTCTGGGTCACACTATGCCGTTCTGTCTTCCATCCACAGGTGATACTAAGCAGCTACTTCAGGGCATTGTCCCAAAGCTATACAGCTGTGGATCTTGACTAGGCAATTCAGCTCCAGCTCTTTGCCATAGCGTGAGGTCAGAATTTAATCAGATGACTTTTGCCTGATAGGGGGCAGGTGTGAAGAAGAAATAAGTCTCCTATTTGGGAGAGCACCCCTTTTAGTTTGACACTTCCAATAAGTCACCTGTATTGCTTATCATTTGCAGCTCTGTTGAGAGCCTTCTGCATGAGTGCACTAATTTAATTTTGGATTTAATAAACTCTGATCTGCTGGAGACATTTACTCCTACATTTAGGCCCTCAGTTACGAAGGCGACAAATGCAATGGCAATGCCAATGCATTAAATAAACTGAATCACTAACAGAGCTACTTATAGATAATAAAAATAAGATTGTGCCTTAGGGGTAGATGAACCCTACCATGTTAGGGTTCAGTTTTGGACCAGATAGGTGCCATGATAGAATCTGGACCTTGGCCTTCCTCTTCAGCCCATACTCTTAGAACTAACTCCCAGGAACTCTTCTTACCCTGCGGTGGCAATGTAGCCAATTAGTCCTCCTATGTGCATTTTGGAGAGGATCCTGTGGAGTATTGGGGGTTTTTTGCCATCCACTTTTCCTTGAATAGACTCACTGGTGTTCCTCTCTGCTGATCCCAGCTCACAAAAGCAAGATTTGGCTCAGCAGACTGAGATTGGTCTAGATTTCTGCTTCAACTCTTTTCCTAGCCATGTGGTGATAATGACACTTTGACCCATGTAATAATATAATTCAATTTTCTTGAATTATTGAGGATATAGCTCTTATAAACAATAGGCTACTGTTGCAGCTATTGCTTAGTTGAATACTGTAGCTATTTGGTTATAAGAGAAGATGGTATCCCCACAATCAATCAAATGTTAGTAAAGCAGCAGAGCATTTCATGTCCTAGAATCATTATTTCCTTATTTTGTGGAAAACCAGCTTT
This sequence comes from Dermochelys coriacea, assembly GCF_009764565.3. NCBI lineage: Eukaryota > Metazoa > Chordata > Testudines > Dermochelyidae > Dermochelys > Dermochelys coriacea. The sequence continues at coordinate 42,450,047 of NC_050068.2, forward strand.
CTTTCTGCTGAAGAAGCCCAGCATATGCTTTAAAGACAGAGGAAACTAGGCAAAACCAGTGTTTATATAAAAGGATTAAGTTTGTTTAGGAAGGAGACCTGGCCATATTTCACACAGAAGATCTTTTTAAGCATTAATTCAGCACTATTTATTTTGCCTTGACTGGCATGCCTGAAAGTTGTTTATGAGTAAGGACAGGACAGTTTAAACTGTTGGGGCGTCTATAAAGAAATGACTGTGACATAGATCAAGCCATTTATGCTGCTGTACTTATGGCAGTGCAGTTTCCTCACAGCGTTGTATTTTGTTTTTAAGCGAGCAAATGGCAATCCCCTGATACAAATAGGAGGAGGATGGCTCAGAGGGGAGATTGCACAGATCCTATTTATGTATCAAGTGTAATATACCTTGGGATTCCAAAGCAGCTAACTTAACCCCTATGGAAACCTAAAGGGGGATAACTTAAAGACTGGTACAGTAGAACAACATTCACCTGTCTAAGTTTTCACAGAAAAAAATAATTTATCTGCTTCTTTGGATCCAGGCCAAACAGTGCATTTCATAATATATCAATCAATTTGGATTCAACCTGCCTGAATTTCTGGTTAATATTTGCTGATCTTGGCAAATATGACACCCATTTCTATTTTCTAAGTGAGGGATTTGCCAAATAAATTCATTTCCATTTGTACAAAACACAAACATCTGAGCTGGATCTACAAGCCTTTTCATGGCTTGATGGGCCTCTGACAATGCCTCTCTTTCAGACCTGTGCAAAACATTTGACAGGCAGACAGTGGCCAGTTTTTGAAATAAGATTTATTTAAGGGAAAAAAGTATATGTGCATTTTGATCTGACCCAGTGGTATGAACTTTGCTGCAAGCAAAAATGAAAGTCATGTATCCAAGAAGACCTGAATGTTGGATGCCTTGCATCTAATGTTCATCTAGGTGCATTGCATAATCTCACCCAGAATCTTACCTACCTGATAGGCAGCTCCCTGTCAAAGCATGAAGCCTTCAGAGACTCAGAAGCAGGGCAGTCATTTGAGAAATGGATGTTTTTCCCCCTTGAAAATACTTTAAGACCAGATTCTGGTCTTTATTTATTCCAATGTATAAATACGCAATGAATGGCTCTGGGTGCTGTCACATGGTTGAAAATGTATGGTAGCGAACAAAGTCAGATTGAAACTGCACAATAAAGTGCAGTGTAATTGTCACATTCTGGGGTGCAATCCAGACCTGTGTGGGTTGTGTCACCACTGCCCTACAGCCCTGGGTGCCTCCCAATGCTTTGTTGCTGTATCTCCCAATCTGGGCCCCTCACAAACAGCATGCAGGTCATACCCTGAATGTGCATTGTTGTGGCCTGCCAGCATTATCCAGCCACACTCTGGCATCCACCAGCCTAGGTTAGCACTTGCAGGGTGGCCCTAACACATTCCCAGTCCTGAATTTTCCCCCAAAATGTATGTTCTGCACTGTCCAGCCCTTTTTTGGACAGTTGAGATATTTTAGGTCTGTTGCCCATGTAAGGGAACACTGTCCAACAGTTTGCTACTTTAAATGGAGTTACCACACAGCTCAGTTTAACCACAACACTGGATTAGTTTTGATTACAGAATAAAACAAGTTTATTTAATTACAAAGAGAGAGGTTTTAAGTGAGTACAAGTACAAGGCATTAAAGTCAGAAATAGTTGCAAGAGAAAAAAATAGCACTAGAAAGCATTGTAATACTTAACAAATTAGACTTGGTTCAAGGTGAAATCTCTTACCATATGTTCCCGGTAACATTGCTAACCAAATTTCCAAATCTGTTTCTGAAGTCCAAAGGCTGTTTCTTTTGTTGTCTTAAGTGTACGTGAGAGAGAGATGGAGAGGGAGAGACACCTTGGGGTGTTTTTTCCCCAAACTTCATAGTCTAGTCACCCTTTGAAAGGCATTTTCCAGAAGTTACCCCTAGATAAAGTTCATTCCTGCTGTGAGGAGACAAGACATTTTGTGGTGAAAGAGGTTCCATGTTGTTGTTTACTAAAATGCAGATCAGTTTGTTCCTGCCCCCTTCCCTGCAAAGAATGGCCGCTTGACAGGTGATTGCCCATCAACTTTGACACCTGGCAAGAGGTGTCAGTTTGTCCTTTGTCTTTGAAAAATGGGTTTACCCAGACTTTTCTTGTAGCCACCTCTCAGACATGATTTCAGCTTATGTTCATAACTTTACATATAATGTTGCTACCCACATTTCATTACGATATTATTGACCAGCAAGTTATTAATTTTCAAGTGATACAGCACAAGGCATATTTTGTACAAAGATAATTAAAGTGGTGTAATAGGCTGTGAATACAGAGGTGCATTCAGTCAGAGTCATACAATCATGCAGACAAAGGCACGCTGGAAGGGGCCATGTTGAAGCTGGAGCTCCCAGGAAGAATTCTGGGAGAGTTTTGCAGAATTCCTCCTCGGGACTCCTGGAGAGCACATACCAAAGCAGCATCTTCATCTTCCTACTCCCAATCCTTTCCATACTCACCTGTCCCTCCCTACTCTCTTTTCAAGCAGCTAGCGCACATGGGAGGAGTCACAGAGAGCAGAAGCTGGACTCCCCATCCATGCTCTGGATGGCCTTTTATCCAAGATGCAGGAGTTGGATGGGGGTTGTGGGGTAGGCTCCTTGCCCTATTCTTCCTCTTGCCACAGTCCTACCCTTCTTCTGTATAGCGACCTTCATGCAAATGCTTCATGGAACTGGATAATACAGTCCCAGAGCTTAATTACAGAAGGGAGAAAAGGAAATTAAAAGGAATAAGCAAGATAGAAAAGGTTTATTATTGAATCAGCAAGTATATGCGTCAATATGCCCCTCAGTTACACAGGTGCACTTTCAAGTTCACTTCAGTGAGCTCAGTAGGAGTTGCCCCTGTGTAAGTGAGGTCAGTATGGAGCCGGTGAGAAAGGGATGCAAACTTTTAACATGGCATCTGGAGGGCTAGAATGAGATGGAAGTAATGGGGGCAGAACCTAAAAAATGTTGCATTGTCTTCTTCGGAATCTGCACATTGCAAACTAAATGGATGCTGAAAATTCCCACCAGAGCTGCTGCTTAAAACCCACCCTCTCTTCTCTACGGTGTAGACTACATGTAAGCACTGGTGAGGGACTTGGAGATAGGACCGGATTAGAAATGTGAGAAGGGGAATTCCTACTGAAGTCAAAGGAGCAGCAGCTGGATTAACTAGGGAAATGCAGATAAACAGATCCAAGATGCCAAATTTGTATCCAGATTTTGAACTTCTCAAAGTTCAGGGCTCCTTAGAACTAGGATTTCAGGCCAGTCCATTATAGAGAAGAATCAGATATGAATTTAGGATTAAAATCCAGATTGTGGCTCCTTTCTCTCTCCTCCCACGGTCTGGGGACAGCCAGTTCCGGGCATGTGGTCTAGGGTCATCATTAATTAAATGGATGTGGATGGGCAATTAGTGCCTTTTCTGGCAGAGTCCCTATTGTTTTCTACTGAAAGGAAATAATGAGAGCCAAGGTAGATGTCACTGGAAACCCCCTTTCTCTTAACACAGTCATCTTGTTAATCAGAACAGAATTTCTTACTTCATCTGAGTCAGAGGTCATCACTGCCAGAAAGGACAGCAAGAGGGGCAGCGGGGCCAGCAGTGCTATTGCTGTGGGAGGTGAATAGAACTGCCTTTACTGCTGGTTATTTCTGTAACATTCAGAATAGATCCTTTTGTCACATACAGAAATGCACTAAGAGAAGCACAAGAAACAAGCAGAACAGAGAACGGGACAACCAATATGTGTCGAGGCAATGTCAGAAGCCCAATTCTGTTTACTTTACTCACATGAAGAAGCCCTCGGATTTCATGAGTATGGAAATCAAGACTCAGCTCCATATCCCTTACTGACTCCTACTTCTAGAATTGCCATGTCTAAGAATATGATAATGGAATCAAGTTAGGGCAGCAGTGCTCAACTAGGGGTCAGGGACAGTGTTACACTTGCTGGGGCCCAGGGCCGAAAGCTGAAACCCCGCTGTGTGGGGCTGAAGCCCAGGGGCTCCCAGCCCTGCCACCTGGGGCTGAAGCCGAAGCCTGAGCAACCTAGTTTTGCAGGGACCCCTATGGAAAGGGGCACCGGGCAATTACCCTGCTTGCTAATCCATAATGCTGGCCCTGGATTTTATATGCAGAAAAACAGTTGTTGTGGCACTGGTGGGCTGTGGAGTTTTTATAGCATGTTGGCGGGGGGCCTCAGAAAGAAAAAGGTTGAGAACCCCGAGGGGTAAATGATGAATAGATCCCCTTGGACAGACACAGGAAATGGGCAGTGGACTATTTTCCCACACACCTAACTGCTATGGCCTAAGGTAATTAGGAAAACCCAAGTTTTAAAAAGCATCCTGCACTTCCTGATTGAATCCTTCCTGTCATCTTGCAGTGTCATTACTGGATCCAACTTTCTGTGCAATTATACCAATGCATCACTTGATGTTATAAATCCAAACACTCTACATTTGTGCTTTTAAGTGGCAATGGTTGGTGACAAAAGTACTTTCATCTCTACTTCAGCTGCCCTTAAAACAAACAAACAAACAAACAAACAAAAAAAACCAAGACCCAAAAACCATCTGTAACAAAAAGCTTGCTTTCCATTTTGTCACATTTCTGGAGGATTCCATGGAAACAGAGGTTAGAAGCTATTAAAATGCTGAGCATGTAATTAGAGAGACAAGATGGGTGAGGTAATATCTTTTGATGGACCAACTTCTGTTCACATAGCTGGCACTCAACAAATAATAAATAATAATAAAAAATTGAATGAATTCAGCACTTGCAAAAAGTGCCAGACTCTCTATTTATCTTACCCAGAAAGCAATAATAATACCAGCAGTGGAAGTTCAAGCTTCCCCCTGCTATCCAGTGAGCTCTAGCCAGGCCTGGAGGGGCCACCTGGAGGATAATGAGGTTTATTTAGTCATTGGCCTGTCTGCTGGAACTGCCAGGGTGATGAGTGGTTTTGTGATGTGGAAACCTCTCTGCTATGAACTGAGTAATGTCACATGGTCTCCTAAGAGCAATCAGACCCTGCTTCCTACCAGACCCAAAGTATGTAAGGCTCCAAGTGTCATTGCACAGGCCCTGAGAAAGTCACTCTAAGTTCATTGTGAAGCAAGTTTGAGAAAAACAAAGGAAAGAAATAAAAAGAAATGATTCTCTGATCTTCTTCTCTGCCCAGGACCCGGCCACCGGCATGAAGAACATTATCAGTCAGAGCCGCAGTTTGGCTCAGAAAACTGAGGTTGTACCAGGCAGTGCTCTAGTGCTGGATTATTTTAATTAATCGGCTCTTTGGGGCTTGTTTGTGATTTCACAAGCCATGTGCTCACAGCAGCTCAGAAAACCTCAGGAAAAGGGTGTTTATAGTCTGTAGGGCTATATATTGCTTTTCCTGGGAACTTGTGAAGTCTCACGCAGAGCAACTGGAGTCCTGATCATGGGAGGTTACTCCAGGCTGCTAAATACATGCAAGGTGGGGCAGGGAACAAAGAGCAGAGTAAACCCACACTAGAGCAGCCAGAAGGGTGGTGGGGAAAGACAGGAGTAAGAGCTCTGTCTTTCTTTAAGAATAGCTAGGAGAGAGGGAGATATAGGACTAGAGAAGAAACACCCTCTTCCTCCCAGTAGCTAAAAGCCACAAAATAATTGCAGTGAAATGCCCTGACATCACTTTGCAATATTCAAGCTGCGATGTTACATCAGTACTTAATGATAGCACGTCATAGTAATGCAATAACCAATGTAAAGATGGCAGAGGTTGGATCTTGCCATGGTTATTTGTAGCTCTCTCTGATTGCACGGCTCTCCAGCTTGCCAAAGTCCAAAACTATTGCCATGGAAAATATTATCTACAGATGTGTGCACACCCCCTACCCCACACACAGAGACACAACAGTTATTAATGACAGGTTTCAGAGTACTCCTTTTCTTTTTGCGAACAGTTATTAAGTACCTCTGTTGAACTCTATCTTGCAGAGAAAGGAGGAATATTAAGAAGACCCAATGTCAAACTCTTGAGGGGAACCCTAAAAAGTCAGGGTACATTCTACTCTCTCACGTTGAAGTACAGGTCAACCACAAATAAAATGAGTATATTAAAATATTTTTGTAAAAAAACACACACACACCCCAAATCGTGAGGCAATGAAAATCTGATACCCTAGTGCTCTGTATGGACTATTTTTTGGCATTCTAAATTTCTAAATTCAAATTCATATTAGGCACCTTGATTGCACAGAAAGGCGCAATAGGTTTCTTGTCAGCTTATTGGAACAGCCTGCATGCTACAGCCAGGATGGATTACAAGCTCAGTTTTCAGACATCTGCAGACCCAGAGAGCCATTGGAGAGTATTCGTCTGATCTTAATTACAGAGGAATACATTCCTCACTTGCGTGCTTAGCATTATGTAATACACAACAACGAATGTTTTGCACCCTTACACTCCAGCCTTGCTTGAAACAGCAACTGGCAAGCAAAATTAGCATCTTGATCTCTCTGACTGACAATCCGTTCTGTTTGTGCCAAGCATTAATAGCAATCCTGCTGGAAGGAAGTTTCAGTGGGTGGCCTATTCCCCATGCAGCAATAACCCAGGTGCTGATGGCTATAAAGTCCAGGCCTTGCTGAGATAGGCAGATGTCTTGTGGGCAGTAATGTGCCATTAAGACTGTAATTATAATTTTAAAAAGAAATGCAATTGTACATAAACTTTCCCAACCTGGCATCAGAACTTCCCCAGAATAATTCCTGTTTGAACTAGAGCATATCTTTAAAAAAAAAATCCATGCTTTGTTACTTTCTGTCTCACAGTTTTGTTGCCTGAGAGACTGATGATGATCTTTCTGGTTTTGTTCACGTACAATACTTCAAGGAAACTGTGGGCTCAATCCTCAGCTGTCTCAAATGTACCCCTGGAACAGATGAGGAAAGTGAAGGGCAAGCTGGCTGTAAGGGCAAGCTTTCTACTCCCCTGATCCTGCCTGGCAAGGGTTTAAACATTGTGCTACATCAGCTGCAGCAATCCCACAGGAGCCACTGTGCTGGCACAGGGTAAGGTGAAGAGCTGTGTGATCTGTCCTGACCCAGCACACCCTCTCCCGCTCCATCCCCGACTCCTACATTGCGGGCGCAGAGTGGGAATGGGTGACTGTATGCCACCTTCACTGGAATCACGTATGCAGAGGCTCCTCCTGCGTCAACAGAATCCTCACCTGTCTCTTTAGGAAGTTTTCTGGCTGCATTGCAGTGAGGTAGGGCAAGTCAGACAGTTCTGGGGTCAAGGACTGAGCCCTATAGTTCAGGTGTTTTTACCACAAGGTTCACTTTTAAATATACTGCACTGACACATGCATTTGAATGTAACATTCAATTTTCAGGCATAATTTAAATGTTAGTTTGGAAGTGAGGTGCATCACCAGACAGTCCCAGGTTAATAGTTATTCTGTCTTAGAGCAAAACAGCATACACCTTCCTACTGAAAGGCGAACTGTCAGGTTGGAGGGAGGTTACCAGTGGAGTTCCTCAGGGATCGGTTTTGGGACCAATCTTATTTAATCTTTTTGTTACTGACCTTGGCACAAAAAGTGGGAGTGTGCTAATAAAGTTTGCAGATGATACAAAGCTGGGAGGTATTGCCAATTCGGAGAAGGATCGGGATATTATACAGGAGGATCTGGATGACATTGTAAACTGGAGTAATAGTAATAGGTTGAAATTTAATAGTGAGAAGTGTAAGGTTATGCATTTAGGGATTAATAACAAGAATTTTAGTTATAAGCTGGGGACACATCAATTAGAAGTAACGGAAGAGGAGAAGGACCTTGGAGTATTGGTTGATCATAGGATGACTATGAGCTGCCAATGTGATATGGCTGTGAAAAAAGCTAATGCGGTTTTGGGATGCATCAGGAGAGGCATTTCCAGTAGGGATAAGGAGGTTTTAGTACCGTTATACAAGGCACTGGTGAGACCGCACCTAGAATACTGTGTGCAGTTCTGGTCTCCCATGTTTAAAAAGGATGAATTCAAACTGGAGCAGGTACAGAGAAGGGCTACTAGGATGATCCGAGGAATGGAAAACTTGTCTTATGAAAGGAGACTTAAGGAGCTTGGCTTGTTTAGCCTAACTAAAAGAAGGTTGAGGGGAGATATGATTGCTCTCTATAAATATATCAGAGGGATAAATATAGGAGAGGGAGAGGAATTATTTAAGCTCAGCACCAATGTGGACACAAGAACAAATGGGTATAAACTGGCCACCAGGAAGTTTAGACTTGAAATTAGACGAAGGTTTTTAACCATCAGAGGAGTGAAGTTTTGGAATAGCCTTTCAAGGGAAGCAGTGGGGGCAAAAGATCTATCTGGTTTTAAGAATCTACTTGATAAGTTTATGGAGGAGATGGTATGATGGGATAATGGGATTTTGGTAAGTAATTGATCTTTAAATATTCAGGGTAAATAGGCCAAATCCCCTGAGATGGGATATTAGATGGATGGGATCTGATTTACTATAGAAAACTCTTTCCTGGGTATCTGGCTGGTGAATCTTGCCCATGTGCTCAGGGTTTGGCTGATTGCCATGTTTGGGGTCGGGAGGGAGTTTTCCTCCAGGGCAGATTGGAGAGGCCCTGGAGGTTTTTTTGCCTTCCTCTGTAGCATGGGGCATGGTTGACTGGAGGGAGGCTTCTCTGCTCCTTGAAGTTTTGAACCATGATTTGAGGACTTCAATAGCTCAGACATGGGTGAGGTTTTTCATAGGAGTGGTGGGTGACATTCTGTGACCTGCGCTGTGCAGGAGGTCGGACTAGATGATCAGAGTGGTCCCTTCTGACCTTAGTATCTATGAATCTATGAATCTATGAGTCATGATTGCATTAGAACAAGGAGTCATTTAATGATACCTCTGCAGTAGGCGAACGGGATTCCCCATTTCTAAAGTCGGTATGGGCTAGAGGGGGTTGGGATGTGGAGGGGAGGCTGAGGGCTCTGGGCTGGGGGTGTGGGCTCTGGGTGGGGCTGTGGATGAAGAGTTTGGGGTGCAGTCGGGGCTGGGAGCTGCAGTAAGCGCCACCAGCACACTGTACCCTCTCCCACACTGCAACCCCCTGCCCCAGCCCAGACTCACCTCCTACCCACAAATTCCCTCCCGGAGCCTGCACACACCCCCAACCCCCTGCCCCAGCCCCCCTGCACCCCAAACTCTTCATCTGCAGCCCCACCCAGAGCCCACACCCCCAGCCAGAGCCCTCAGACTCCCCCCACAAATCCCAACCCCCTGCCCCAACCTGGAGCCCTCTTGTGCACCCCAAACCCCTCATCCCTGGCCCCAGCCAGAGTCCTCTTCCCCCCCACCCCAATCCAGAGCCTTCTCCCACACCCTGAACCCCTCATTTCTGGGCCCATCCAGAGCCTGCACCCCCAGCCCAGAGCCCACACCCCTCCCACCCCAAGCCTCTGGCCCAGCCCAGAACCCTCTCCTGCACCCCATATCTCCAGCTCCACCCAAGAACCCACACCCTGAGCCAGAGCCCTCACCCTCCACTCACACCCCAACCCTCTGCCTCAGCCCGTGAAAGTGAGTGAGGGTGGGGGAGAGTGAGCGATGGATGGAGTGGGGGATGGAGCGAGCATGGGTGAGCCTTGGAGAAGGGGCGGGACAAGGACTTGGGGAAGGGGGCGGGGCGCAGGGCAGAGATGTTCGGTTTTGTGTGATTAGAAAGTTGGCAACCGTAGGAGTATGTGTGAGAGAGAGTGTGGCACTTAGGCTATATCTACACTACATCTTATGCCAGCATAATTTATTTTGCTCAGGGGCCTTGAACAACATAAATTATGCTGGCATAAGCACTCATGTGCACAGCGCTACCGCTGCTCGTTGAGGTGGTTTTCTTATGCCAATGGGTGAGCTCTCTCCTGTTGGCATAGAGCCTCTTCACTACAATGTGTGCTGTATTGGTACAGCTGTGCCACTGCAGCGCTGTACGTACAGACATGGCCTTAGAGAAAGGTTCTGGGTCAGGGGTGCTGGCTGAAAAGTTTGGGCCTTTAAGCTAAGAAATTGCTCCTTTTGCTTTTGGTTCCTTCTCAGTGTGGAGATGCAGAACTTTATACATTCCTTGTAAATAAAGAAGATTGCACCAAAGAAAATACCAGACTCCATCATCAGTTTCTACTCCCAACTGGATCATTCCCTGGTCCCTGAACTTCAACTAGTCCCTAGGGTCAAAAAAGGCTAACAATCACCTTTCATGAGACTGGTGTAACGACTTCTCAGGCTGCTGCTTCAGAGATACAGTAGCTTTTGAAAATGGAGATATTTACTATCAGTTTCTGTAATGCACGTGTAGAGGTATTAGATGTAGTGACAGGGTCACACTCTGGTCCCTGGAGGAAAAAAAAGATTTTAACTTCAGTTACGCTACCATGCTCCTCTTTCACAGATGCTCAGGGGAAGGACAATAAGAATGACTGTTTGACAGAGAAGGGAAACAATGCCTTTGAGAAGGACGGGTTCTGTGCCCAAGAGACAAGAAATGCTGTGCAATATGGGTTTATTCCTCAAGTCCTTAGTCAAGCAAAACTCCCATTTGCTGGTCCTTTAAAGGTAAGAGGATAATCTCCATGCCTCTTTTGTGAGATTGCCAACCATGAAGGCCCACTGTAATGGCAGTATCTGCAATAAATATATGATATTTATATAATGCTTTATATGTTCAAGTGTTTTGCAGACATTAACTAATTAATGCTCACAGCACCCCTGTAAGGTGGGCAAGTAGTATTACCCCATTTTACACAGGAAGAAACAAAGATGATGTGATTTGCCCAAGGCTACACAGTGAGTTGGTAGCAGAGCCAGGGCTACAACTCAAGAATTCCTGACTGCCAGCCCTGTGCACATCTGTCCCCTAGCAACTTTACTGAGGCTACCAAGCCATTTTTTCATAGTTACATAACAGTTACATGGTAACAACTTCAATCACTACTGACTTGTGCCTGATTCAAACCAAACAATTCAGAGGTAAAGGACTGTATCAGCCCCCTGAAATATCTTTCTCCTCACTCTGTGGTATTTCAACATACACGACTACACCCAAAATATGCAGGCACCACTTCACAAACAAACTAGTGTTCCTGAAGATTGCAAGTGACAAGAACTGCCCCATTGTGTAGTGATTAGTGAATACTTCCTTCCCCCTCCCCACCCCAGATGAGAAATGGACTGTGTTTCAATTTGATTTTCAAGATGTGACAAAACTATCAGAAATTGCTTTCTAGAAATATTCCAGTTCAGGAAAAGAGGAGAAGAGATGCTGTACCCGGGCCACTCTGAAGAGACAGACTGTGGCATTCCCACAGCATCTTTCTGAGAGTAACCAATACAGGCTGCTTTGGAGTGTGAATTCAGTGAGTTTGGATGATCTTACGTTACTGATAAAAAGCTTAGTGAAAAATGTAGACCTGGAGACAAGTTGTTTCAGTCTAATCATTCCTGGATTAGAAGATACTGTATTTCTGACAATGCTGTTAACGGCCCTGATGTTTCTTGCCTCAGAGAAGATACTGAGTGAGCTGCAAGTTTTGAATCTATTTTATGAAGATCTGAGATGTTTGCATGAATAATGATTATATTATATACACACACACACACACAAAATGCATCAAGTTTATCTTGTCTATTGCATTATGCTTGCACCCTACAGCCTAGGAGAAAATTGTAAGTGTCCTTCTTTCATTCTGAAACCAGTGGAACTCATTGAAATTTCTCTTTTACACCATTACTAGAAACAATCAGCCCATGGCTAATAACCAAGCAGTTACGGTCAATTTACAATTCTGACAGCCAGTGCTGTAACTGTGCATTTCAGTGCCCGGGGCGAGCAATCATATTTGTGCCCCTATTGGCCACCCACAATACCTACTCTCACATTGCTTGTTGAATTTTTATCCCACTCCTGCTATTATGGCCATGGTTCTGCAGAACCCATAGGATTCCAGTCCCACTGCAGGACTTTACCCCCTCCTGTTTTTTTTTTGTCCACCCCATTTTTCTGCTCCCTTCCTGCCCCGGGTTTGCATCCTGGGTGGCTGCCCTGCTCTGCTGACAGCTAATACTAATGTTTCCCTAGTGTCTATTACTCCAATAAGAGCTGGAGAAGGCAATGATGAAGAATATGGTTTCATTTTGGGACCTTTCCAGGCCTAGATGCTGCTTTAGTAAATGTAGAATGCCTGTTACCTCAAGATATTTTAAAAAGAAAAGTTAATAATGTAGGGTAAGATTTTAAAAAGTGCCCAGTGCTGGCAGCAGAGCTACCTGGGGTGTCTTGAGGACTGTGTCATTTTAGTAGCAAGAAGTTTTCTGGTCCTACTTGCAGACTAGGGGGCTCTGCAAAGCAAAGCATGGGATCAGAGTCAATCTGAAAAGAGACAGTTTAAAGCCAGGTAGGGGGAGTATGTGCCTCTCTGCCTTAGGGAGCAGCCTCCTTTCTCTTTCGCTGTTGTTAGATTTGAGTGTTTTCATTTTTTATTGTAAGAAACAGTTACATTGCAATCTTCCAGCAAGAATATTTATGCTTCTATCTAATTTCTCTGTGTATGCTGTGAACATAACAATGTTGAGCACTTTTAAAAATTCCACCGGTAGCAAACAAACCCCACCTATCCTCAAAGCACATTCTCCACCTAGTTTCTGGACAAAAGGAAGGGTCATATTAATAAATAGACAAATGCTATTTCCTCCTCTGTGGCTGTGCATGTAACAACTCTGGTAAGTGGAGGGGCAGGAATCGGGCAGGCTACACAGAGGGTAAAGACCACTTGTGCAGAGCCCACTGCCAGGGACTCTTCCTGTGTGGTGCTGTGCAAGGGAGATCTGGGGTTAGCTAGAGGTGGGACAAAAAAGAGGTTGGATAGTGTGGGAATGGAAGAACTAGTATTATATGTATTGTGAGTCCTTCCCATTTAGGTGCAAAGTAGCTTCATCTCCAATCAGTGACTGGATGCACAACAGATGGTGGGGGAGGACTTCTCTTCTTGTCCCCCAGAGATTCCCTATGTGTAGTCCACTTCAGGGCTGGCCTTACAGGTGCACGATCACCCAGGGCTCCATGGCCAAGAGGCAAGGAGCATGGCAGACCTAGGGTGATGGAGGGGATGGGTGGAGGACCTGGGCAGGCAGTGGGGGCCAGAGGTGCCAAAATACAAGTTTGCCCAGGGCACCATTTCCCCTAAGGCTGGCCCACATCCCCTTGGGTGCTACAGGGAGGATTTGAGCCACAGTAAAGAGGATTTTTTTAAAAGATATCAAACTTTAGCACATTTTCTCTCAATGAGAATAATTTTTATTACGTTCATTATCTCTTTCTCACATATGTCCATATGTCAAGGCACTCACAGGAGGGAAAGAGTATTACCCATAAGCCTGTGAAATATATGCACACAGATCATTCATGGGATTCCAGTGAGGATACTGTAATCAGAGAAGTATGAGATTTGTATATATTTGACTTAGGGAAGACAATGCACAAAAATAGTGAGAAATGCTATATATAGATCTGTAACTCTGATGGCATTACAAAGCCCTTAGACGTCAAATCTGATGATTAGAGAGTTAGTGGAACTAATTACTTATGTTAACTTTAACATATGTGCAGATATCTGTGATAGATATGCAGATGAGTCACTAAAATAATAATATTGTCCATCTCCCCTATTGAGGATTTTTAAGTTGTCTGTGTGTGAGACATAAGGCAGAAAATTTAGTGATGTTTACACTACATTTACTGGATGGTTTCCTTTAGGTGAGGAGACTCTAGCACACCAGTGTCATACGTTTTTATTTCTGAGTGTTGGATGAAGTCGCCCGTTGCATTAAATTGATGAAAAATGGACAATTGTACAAACTCCCTAGAAGCGTATTGATATTTTGAAACCATTAAAATTCTTAACCTTGAAAAGATGCATGAAATCAGCGATCAAATCAAATTGATTAATTTCAGATACATGAATTAGTTTTCATCCATCTGCCATACTAATGAAATTGATAGCCTTATCCAATTCACCAATTCAGAAATAAAAGGCTTACTCAGTTTTTCAAACTAGTAAAGACAACTGAGAGCTGAACTTCAGTGTGTTTATTACAGATATTCACTAACCATTTCACCAAAAGGATTACAAAACTGTGTAAGGATCCATCAGCATATCACACACACTTCAGCATAGTTTTTTTTTGTAATTTATTTTGCAATACAAGAGTGCTTTCTGCAAAATGGCTGCTGTGGAAAGCTAAATTGGTGAGGAAATTAGAAACAAGCTGTCATCACCACTGAAGTCTACTGGATTTACATTCATTTTAGAAAGAAAAGGAGTACTTGTGGCACCTTAGAGACTAACAAATTTATTAGAGCATAAGCTTTCGTGAGCTACAGCTCACTTCATCGGATGCATTCATCGGATGAAGTGAGCTGTAGCTCACGAAAGCTTATGCTCTAATAAATTTGTTAGTCTCTAAGGTGCCACAAGTACTCCTTTTCTTTTTGTGAATACAGACTAACACGGCTGCTACTCTGAAACCATTCATTTTAGAGTATGTACTCTGTAAAGTTTCTTTGATTCCAGACACTAGTTTGCCAGCAGGTGGGGGGGGGACTCCCCTTGCATCTGCATGCATAATTTTAAGTAACTTCAGGATATTTCATGTTTTTTGTTTTAAAAAAAATTGGAAACTTTTGTTCAAACTGTAAAACAGAGCTCTGAAAAGCTCAAGTGGCAGGATCTAATCTTATTTTGATTATTTTATGCCTAGAGAAATTTAAACTCCTTCCCACCCCCACAGTAATACTCTTTGAATAACTTCTGAGGATTTGTCTTAGACTTTTTAAAGTGGGATCAGTCTTGCACAGGAAAACAGAACACATTGTTTCCAAAAGATCAAAAGATTACAATAAAGATCTCATCCCCATCCCTTCTTTTCAGCTTTGCTAAATGGGCAAGCACTCCATGTGACAAATTGGTTTGGTAACTGGTAAATGAATCATTATGGGGCTCCCCAAAGCTAGTTGCTGGTTTTTCCTAAGTAAATAATGCACCTTCTTGAGTCAGAGTTTTATTTGTACTCCATTCAGATAACGGGATTAGGAAGAGGATTAGTAAATAAATCAACCCTGGTGCTTTTCTTTAGAGAAGCTATACTTGAAAATACAGCATTTATTTTAAAAATACTGGGCCAAACTGGTTTTAGTTAATGTGTTTAAACCCCTAACTTCAGGGGGTTGCACTAACTCAGCCCAGACAGAATTTGATCCACAATGTGCAAAGCCTATTTAATTTTTGAAGGTATAATAAACACAATTGGTTGACCATAAAAATTGCCATAGAATAGCTATAAGACAACAGATAAATGGAATAATGACAGTGGTTTATGCAAATGCAGCAGTTTTATAGAATTCTGGTCCATTTTGGTTGCTTATGGTCTAGACGATGATTTTGGCACATACTGTGGCCTGTTTCTGCATCATAATAGGGAGCATGTGGTACTGTACTGGCTCATGGCCAAACAAAGCTGACGGTGGAGTAAAACCATTATCATATGTGATCACCAGAAACCTCAGTAGGTTACTGAAATGAAATCCTTGGAATTTGAGTCATTGCAGACAACTTTAAAGGTCTGTAATATTTTTCTATAAAATAGACTCAACACAGTTCCATATAGTTAATAGCAATGAAGATTTATAGCCCTTCAAGACTCATGTATGTTTCTTTGTAAAGGGCATACTGCCCTATGATACTAAAGCTGAAAAGATTTGTTATGTATTAGCATGAGTGAATCAGGTGATAGGCTGCTAAGCTTAAAGGATTCTTACTTGAAACGAAGGAAAAAACCCACCTTATCGCTATAGTAACCAGCGTTAAGAGCTCAGTCCTGTGAATGTGCTGAAGACATCTTAATTCTCAGTGTGTGCTGCTCAGCATCACCCAAGTGGTGCTTAGCTCTTGCAAGATCGAGCCCTTAATTCATATCAGTGACATGCTCCAAAGTAATCTAATATTGCAGAAGCTGAATGCACACCAGAGTCTCCACAACCAGGGAGGCAATTTTTTTTGTAAAGTTTGTCTTATCCCACACCAGCAAACAGCACACAGAATATTGTGTACACAGTATGGAATTTGTAATTATGTCACGATCCTCAAAAGAATTCCCCACTTATTATAGAATCTACTGCTGAAATGCAGAAAGCAAACAGACTATTGCTTTGGTTAAACAAGATTTATCTAAAATACATATTTTTCATTACTAACCTCAATTTGGTGGTATATCAAATACACAAAATATCACACTATAAAATATTAATTTGTCTGATTGAAAAATATCATCAAAGAACCACTTTTTTTAAAGCTCTCCAAAGTGCATGCACCCTAAAATTTGTGTGCACAGAAGCATATCTCTTTGGGATGCAAAAAATTTGTATACACTGAAATGCTTATGTCTACACAAAGGTTACTTTTTTTTGTACTCACACAGGTGCAGGCCCTTGCTGGCTAAGTGAAGTAAGGCCCTACATTCAACTTGATGGAGTTTCTCTGTGTCTGATAATTTTTGAAAAATATACTTGATCAATTCCAAAATTTCAGGGAATGGTCTAGATATCAATGGGCAGAACCCTATGGATTCTGGTGAAAATAAAAATTGTGGGAAGAGCTTGATTTCCACAAAAGTCACCATTTTGTCACTGAGTGGGGAGGCAGACACTTCACTGGGAGGGGAGCAGAGTCACCCTGATTACAGGGGTGAGGCATTGACCCTAGGGTTAGGATAATGGATTACTGTTAGAGTCTCAGAGAGCTTCTTCTGTTTGCAGCACCAAACGGGTCACTCTGTGACCCTGATTTTAAATCGAAAGGAGGATGGTGAAAGTCTCTCTGGCCAGCTCCTGGACTCCCCCTTGTTTCCACACTAGTTAATCCCCCCCGTCAGGGCCAGCTCTAGGTTTTTTGCCACCCCAAGCTCCGAGAGTGCAACTGCCCAAGCAAAACAAACAAAAAAGCCATGGCCAGAATGCTGCCCCTGGAATTGTGCTGCCACAAGCACGTGCTTGCTTTGCTGGTGCCTAGAGCCGGTCCTGCCCCCTGTCCTGCTGTGCCCTTGTCTCCCACTCAGCTCAGGACCCCACCCAAGTGGCTCCTTGTCTTACTCTGGCCAGCTGTCCCTCAGCTGGGCTTACCTCACAGGTTTGGCCAGCTCCTCCAGCCAGACCTCTTACTGCCCCCCATCTGGCCAGGCCTCTTGCTCCCCCACCCCCAAACTCTGTCAGACCCTTTCTGATTTTCACCAAAATCAGCAGAATACAAAAGCCTGTAAAATCAGGCTTCTCCGGTGTTCAGAGGGAGGGACAGGCCAAATTGGAGAGGTGGGTCAAGAGTCCAGCTGTTACAAGCTCAGCCTACATAAGCAATGAAGTGGCTGACCCTCTAATTTTACATGCCCACAAGTTGATGGCTCTTAGAAAATCTGACCCATAGTTTCGACCTGGCAAATAATATATATAATACAAGCATATAATACACAGCTAAGACTCGATAGGTAACCAGATAAATATTATGCTTAAAAATGTATAACTAGAGCAAACCAGGTGGTTTAACAGCAGCAAAACAGGAGGCTAATTTTCAGGTCTCTAGTTCTGTCCTTTTATTCTAAACTAGCATGGGCTATTCTACTGCAGAGAGTGGGGAGGTTTGCCTAATGTTGCATTAGCAACCCCAGGATGGTTTGGGGAATCTGCCTATGTACAGTTTGTGAATCCTTGCTGAAGCTATGAAGTTCTTACTATGAAATTGTTGGATCACTGAATGCCTCAATGTGGCTGTGGAGTCAGCTATGGCCTGTCAGGGTTGTCCACCCCAGACACAATTGTGGGTCCTTAGACCTTTAATGGTCACTTATTCAGGGGCAAGCACCTTGGTACAATGGGTTGACTGAAGCTTAGGGAAACAAGTTTGACTAAAAGAAAAGGAGGACTTGTGGCATCTTAGAGACTAACAAATTTATTTGAGCATAAGCTTTCGTGAGCTACAGCCCACTTGCATCCGATGAAGTGGGCTATAGCTCATGAAAGCTTATGCTCAAATAAATTTGTTAGTCTCTAAGGTGCCACGAGTACTCCTTTTCTTTTTGCGAATACAGACAAACACAGCTGCTACTCTGAAGTTTGACTAAGTTTCTCTGCAGGGGGCTGGGGAAGTGGGAAATCCCTAGCATCTGAAAAAAGAAACCCAACTGTTGATGCTGGCCTTTAAAAGCCAGAGGCTAGGTGGGTCAGAAAAGACACAGACACAAAGGAGACATGGGCAGAAGAGCAGAAGGAGACTGACTGCAGAAGTCGGAATCAGAAAAACTGTGTATGCAAGATGGGGAACATGGACTCCACAGAGGACTCTTCCCTAAGCTCAAACTATCCAGTGGGGTGAGGAAACTAAGGCAGGGAAATGCATACAGGTGTGCTTATTTTATCTACTTCTGTGTGTTTCTCATGCTAAGTAGAGTAGTGGTGTTTAGAATCCTATGCAAAGTCTGTCTGTGCGTCTGTTTGCTTTCACTGTTACTTGACCTCAAAGAGTTAAACTGTAAACTCAGAGCACCACATGCTTGGAGTGCTGGGAGAGGTTGTGTCTAAGAGCTATGGGGGAGCTTCAGGGAACCAGCTCTAGTCTCAGGGTCTAGGCTGTGGGATCATAGTATCTCAGAAAGGGGTGCTAGACAGACACCGAGAGAGAGATGATTAATCTCAAAGCAGTTTAAAGGGCACACAAGGCCAGTGAGGTAGGCCCTGAACACAACAGCCAAAAGGGAGCTCTACCAGGGCTGTATGTCTGACAAACCCCCAACTAGGCCAAATGAAGGACTAGCTCAGGATACAGCTGCATCTTACTCTCCATGACACAAGGAACATTGCTGCAATATGGACAGCCCTTGAGGCAAGAAGGAAGTAAAATGTGAAGATTCCAGAGGGAAATTGCCTGAATAAATATTTGCATGATAGAGTTTAACTAGAGTTTGGTTTAACACATCACCTTTCACACTGAAGCATTTCAGAGTAGTTTGAAATGAATTGAGTTAAATACATGCATTGCAGTAACCATCTAGGCCAGCGTTTCTCAAACTGGGCTGAGGGTACTCCAGGGGGTCCATTGGCTTTGCTGATCAACTCCTCCCTCCCAGTGCCTCCTGCACACACTCCTGGAACAGCTATTCAGTGGCATGCAGGAGGTGCTGGGAGGGAGAGGAAGGAGCCGGGAAAGGGCATGCTTGGAGGACGGGGTGGAAAGAGGCAGGGAAGAGGAGGGGCAGGGGTGGAGTCGGGTGGGCAGAGATGGGGCCCACCCATCTCTTGGGTGGGGCCTTGGGGGGAAGGGATAGAGTGGGGGAGGGGCCTGGGGCTGAGTGGGGAGCTTGGGGATCCATGAAAAATTTTAAATCAAAATGGGGGTCCTTAGGTTGCTAAAGTTTGAGAACTGCTGATCTAGGCTAATATGATAAAACATTATGGGACAGATCCAGCAATTTTTATTCACGCAGAATCCCCATTAGAGTCAGGGATTGTGCACAAGGACAGTTTACACTCAACTTTGGACACTGAAACCTTTATTGAGAGAGAATAATTTAGTAATAATAATTTACTAAAGACTTTGGGATTACCCACTTTCCAATACGGACATGTGAATTTTCTTCCCAGCCAGCTGGTAGGCAGGAGGAATCTCAGCCAAATGTGTCACCTGAAGGATAGTGCCTTTATCTAGCAAACCTGCAGTTCCTCATAGCATTCCACTATACTTACACTATCAGATACCTCACCTTAAAAATCTCATCCCGTATGTCAAATAACTACAAAACTATACCTCAGTGTTTATCATATTCTCTTACTCCCTGGGGTAAAAGTAGGAGAATAATAGGAAATACTGAGGTAACCTTATTTATTGGCAAGACGAGCAAGGTTGGTGGTGACTTAACATGTTATCAAGTCTCGTGGAAGTGTTGAATCTATGACTTCACTCTCAGACAAAAGAACCTGAATGTGACTCATACAGATACTAAATGTAGTGGCTCTTTTCCAGTATTCTAATTGATCATGTAAGTATCACTATCTTTTAAACCCTAAATAACATTTCAGATATGGATTTTGCCCATTCCAGGCTCTAAGGGAAATGTGAGTCTAACAGTACAGATGTGTTTTCAAATAAGGCAACTTACAGAAAAAGATATCATGTAGTATCAATATGGCTTCTGATTTTAGGTTTTAATTGATAAAATACCCCCAACACAAAAAAAAATAAAAACAAAAATGAAGTCAGTGCTTATCCAATAAATGCCAGAAATTGTTAGTTGTGGGCTTGTCTACCAAGAGTAGTAATGCGAATTTAGGGTGTTGTGCATTAATTGGTCCGTGTAGACCCTGCTGATGTGCACTACAAGTTCTCTAGTGTGCTTTACCGTAGTGCTATTTCAAACAGCACTGTGTTAAAGTGCACTGGAGAACATTACACCTTAGTGTATACTAGTGTAATCTTTGTAACGAGTAATTTATATAAATTACTCATTAAATTATATACAAAGAAAGCATTGGTCCCCCTTATTTTTTGTTATCTATATAACAACTCCAAACATTGCTAAAAATAAACCCAGCAAATTAAATAAATAAACCATGAAAAAGAGAGGCCTTAAGTATAAATAATGCTAAGGTTGTGATACAAATACCAAATTTCAAAATTAGAGTTAACACGCCTCTGGGAAAAGCTATTGTGCTCTTAACAATATCCCATTTCCCCCACAAATAGTTGAGGATGAAATGCCTCATCCATAACTTTGATTTTCCTGGCTTATGCTAGGTATGAGTCACTGATGTTACTTGAGTATAATATTCTGAATAAGAGATGTGTTTGTCAAGAATCTTGCTACAGATACAGATGAGGAAAAAGAAAGGATCAAACATGGGAACGTAGGGATTAATGTGCAAGTCTGCGGATGAGAAACCTAGTGGGCCTCTCCTTTCCTCCCACACAGACAAATTTCCCACTTTGTTCTTTGAGTGTTGGCTGTGCTCCTGACCTCTCAGCTCTTTTCTCTTTAACCTGATCCTAGTATAGAGAGGTACCGTTCATCACCGAAGTTTTCATCCATTCTTTCTTTTCAGCCCACGCCACCCACACTTCACATGACAGCTCTTATCCACAGAAGTCATGTAGATCTAGTGAACTGTCTATAATGAAAAACAGATGGGGCCTAATTGTCATTTACATTAAGGCTCCTTTACACCACAAAGAGTGTAAAGGGGCCGATGAAGTGAGCTGTAGCTCACGAAAGCTTATGCGCAAATAAATTTGTTAGTCTCTAAGGTGCCACAAGTCCTCCTTTTCTTTTTGCAAATACAGACTAACACAGCTGCTACTCTGAAACCTGTCATTTTAAATCCAATGACAGTCAGGCTCTCTATGCTGTGTCTGTATATCAATTGATTTCTACAGCTACTATCACTGCGGGACCTAGAATTTCAGGGCTGGCAAATTCATTTTGTCGAGCGTGCTGAAATACATTTTTAATTATGGGCAGTGAGCAGGGATTACAAAATTATAGCTATGTTACCCTCAATCCACAGCAGATCTCGCTCCGTTTCAGTAGACAAGGGCCCTTATGTAGTAGCCACATTTTTAGCTAATAAAACTACCACTGCATTTAGCATCACTCAATGGGGAAAACATTAAATTTCTAAGATTTTTTTTTGTCCATTTGCGTAACAGAATTCATCACATGGTTCTACAGTTTATCACAATGTCATGTTTTTTATAAATTTCATAATCGACAAATTAGCTATGCAACTTCATGTTTATTTTTAAACAATTGCCCATCTATTGTTTTAGGATAATGGGGCCTTGAAGGCTCATTATTAGTTTTGAAGGTAACAACTGAGGGGCAGTTTTACATCTTGCTTAGAGCTGTTGTTTCAGTCTAAAGCTACACTGGTTCATGTAACAAGTAAATTAGGTCTAGAAACTTTTTTTTTCTTTCATTCTGCAAAACAGCATGGCAGGCCAGATAAATACATCAAGCATGCTGGATCTGGCCCCTGAATTTGACATCCTTGATCTAGGCATATAGATATTTCTGTGTTTGAGTTTACTATTCCCTTCACTTAAGGAAGACAGGATTAATCCCAAAAAGAAAAACCCTTTCAGCTGATTACTGTAAAATATAACTTGCACATATGTGGCAGAATCAATGTTCAAATTAGGTGTGTCTGCTTGAGCTTTACTGGTGTTTAACTATAAACGCTCCAACTTATGAAAAAAAAATTACGCCAAAGAGCAACTTCAACATTCAGAAACATTCTAGTAAACTCACCTTTTTAATTCTAATGCCATAATGGTACTATTTTGTACCTATGGAAATTAAAAACAAACAAACAAATCTATGAATTGTTAGAATTAAGGCTTCATAGCTCCTCTCCTCCAGTTCTGTCTCTTTCCATCCTCACCTCTCTCTCTTTCCCTTTTCCATGCCCTATGAACAGCTCAGCTCATTGCTTAGTGGTGGCATTATGTCGTCAGCCATCATCCTTTTTTCTCATGTGACATATCTGCATTTATGCCATCCATCTAGTGGTGATGTCGTTATGATCAATTGAATTCACCTTGCAACTTTTACTGTCTCCCTAAACTTGGCCCACAAATCCATCTCAGCTAGCATGACTTCAAACATTGTAACACAGCATTCCTGTGGGTTCCGCCATTACAACAGACCTCTGCCAAAGACCGTTTTCAATGGCAAAAAGAATCAAAGATTTAAAAAACTGCCTTTTCTAAAAATCTAGAATAGGATTGTCTCACTGTAGCAGATGGAGAAATGAAAACCCTGACAGATTCATTCCCCAGTGCCCTCTCCCAATCAATGAATTCTTCCAGGAACTAAAGTAAAAGACTGAGGTGATGCATCACTTGTGCTCAATGCACTTTTCAGTGTATTCCGCAGCCTTTACAGACATATAAATGGGATGTGTGATTTGCAGACCTTGTGTTTTCAATTACTAATGCTTTCCAAAACAATTTCACAGCTACTAGGGGAGGGTGGATGTTGGTTCTCAGCCATTATTATGTTAGTCATCTCCATTTATTTCTTTAGTTTAATAATCTGCTGATCTCCTTTATCCAGAGTATTTATAATTTAAAAAGAAAAGGAGTACTTGTGGCACCTTAGAGACTAACACATTTATTTGAGCATAAGCTTTCGTGACTACAGCTCACTTCACGAAAGTTTATGATCAAATAAATTTGTTAGTCTCTAAGGTGCCACAAGTCCTCCTTTTCTTTTTGCGGATACAGACTAACACAGCTGCTACTCTGAAACCTACAATTTAAAAAATACTAGATCACATCCTCAGCTGCAGTAAATCTGTCTAACTATTGATTTTAATTGAGCTCATTTACACCAGCTGAAGATTTCACTCACTCACAGTATCTTAATAAACTTACTCAAAGGAATGATTATATATAAAAACCTGGGAATTAAAACAAACTTTATTTAAAAAACACAAGCTGGAGGCCTGAACCAAAGCCCATTGAAGTGAATGGAAAGCCTCCCATTGATTTAATGAGCTTCGAATCAGGCTTGGTAAGGATAACATTCATTTTCTTGCTTTTAAGTGCTTGGGTTTTATGAATAATGTATGTTTCAGAGTAGCAGCCGTGTTAGTCTGTATTTGCAAAAAGAAAAGGAGTACTTGTGGCACCTTAGAGACTAACAAATTTATTTGAGCATAAGCTTTCGTGAGCTACAGCTCACTTCATCGGATGCATTTGGTGGAAAATACAGAGGGGAGATTGATATACACACACAGAAAACATGAAACAATGGGTTTTATCATATACACTGTAAGGAGAGTGATCACTTAAAATAAGCCATCACCAGCAGCGGGGCGGGAAAGGAGGAAAACCTTTCATGGTGACAAGCAAGGTAGGCTATTTCCAGCAGTTAACAAGAACATCTGAGGAACAGTGGGGGGTGGGATGGGGGGGAGAAATACCATGGGGAAATAGTTTTACTTTGTGTAATGACTCATCCATTCCCAGTCTCTATTCAAGCCTAAAGTTAATTGTATCCAGTTTGCAAATTAATTCCAATTCAGCAGTCTCTCATTGGAGTCTGTTTTTGAAGCTTTTTTGTTGAAGGATAGCCACTCTCAGGTCTGTAATCGAGTGACCGGAGAGATTGAAGTGTTCTCCAACTGGTTTTTGAATGTTATAATTCTTGACGTCTGATTTGTGTCCATTTATTCTTTTATGTCCAGTTTGACCAATGTACATGGCAGAGGGGCATTGCTGGCACATATCACATTGGTAGATGCGCAGGTGAACGAGCCTCTGATAGTGTGGCTGGTGTGATTAGGCCCTATGATGGTGTCCCCTGAATAGATATGTGGACAGAGCTGGAAACGGGCTTTGTTGCAAGGATAGGTTCCTGGGTTAGTGGTTCTGTTGTGTGGTGTGTGGTTGCTGGTGAGTATTTGCTTCAGATTGGGGGGCTGTCTGTAAGCAAGGACTGGCCTGTCTCCCAAGATCTGTGAGAGTGATGGGTCATCCTTCAGGATAGGTTGTAGATCCTTGATGATGCATTGGAGAGGTTTTAGTTGGGGGCTGAAGGTGATGGCTAGTGGCGTTCTGTTATTTTCTTTGTTGGGCCTGTCCTGTAGTAGGTGACTTCTGGGTACTCTTCTGGCTCTGTCAATCTGTTTCTTCACTTCAGCAGGTGGGTATTGTAGTTGTAGGAATGCATGATAGAGATCTTGTAGGTGTTTGTCTCTGTCTGAGGGGTTGGAGCAAATGCGGTTATATCGTAGAGCTTGGCTGTAGACAATGGATCGTGTGGTATGATCTGGATGAAAGCTAGAGGCATGTAAGTAGGAATAGTGGTCAGTAGGTTTCCGATATAGGGTGGTGTTTATGTGACCCTCGCTTATTAGCACCGTAGTGTCCAGGAAGTGGATCTCTTGTGTGGACTGGTCCAGGCTGAGGTTGATGGTGGGATGGAAATTGTTGAAATCATGGTGGAATTCCTCAAGAGCTTCTTTTCCATGGGTCCAGATGATGAAGATGTCATCAATGTAGTGCAAGTAGAGTAGGGGCATTAGGAGACGAGAGCTGAGGAAGCGTTGTTCTAAGTCAGCCATAAAAATGTTGGCATACTGTGGAGCCATGCGGGTACCCATCGCAGTGCCGCTGATTTGAAGGTATACATTGTCCCCAAATGTGAAATAGTTATGGGTGAGGACAAAGTCAAAGTTCAGCCACCAGGTTAGCCGTGACATTATCGGTGATACTGTTCCTGACGACTTGTAGTCCATCTTTGTGTGGAATGTTGGTGTAGTGATCACTTAAGGTGAGCTATTACCAGCAGGAGAAATGGGGCAGGGGGGAAGAAACCTTTTGTAGTGATAATCAAGGTAGGCCATTTCCAGCAGTTGACAAGAACGTCTGAGGAACGGTGCGGGGGAGGGGTGATCACTCATTATAGTATGTATGGTAACACCCATTGTTTCATGTTCTCTCTCTCTATAAATCTCCTCACTGTATTTTCCACTGAATGCATCTGATGAAGTGAGCTGTAGCTCACGAAAGCTTATGCTCAAATAAATTTGTTAGTCTCTAAGGTGCCACAAGTACTTGTTTTCTTTTGTGAATACAGACTAACACGGCTGCTACTCTGAAACCTGATTTCTGTCAGTATGCTTCCAGAGTACTATCATATTCTTTGTTACATGCCTTTTTATAATTTCCAGCTAAATGTCCTTAATATTTAGTGATGGTGGCTGGAAAAGACCTACTCTCCCTGTAGCACCAGATTTACTATAGAGATGATTGGTTAGTCAGTGAAAAGTCCTACAGTTGGCTGGGAAGAATTAAAAAAAAGGATAGGACTTCTAGAAAAGATTCAGTGTGTGTGCGCATAGGGCTCACATGTAACCTTGTGGATCTCTTATGTGTGACTGCTGCTGACCCAGCAGAAGAGTTCAAATTATATGAATGATACCCAGATACTGAAGGGACAAGGGCCAACACAGTACATACATCAGAATATTTGATAGGAGGATTCTAGTCGTTAAAAAAAAAAATACTCAGAAATGTCTCTAATTCAGGATGAACTTATCCCAAGGTATCCTGTTAAACATGTGCTGAAGACACAGGTTCAAACGAAACATGACTCAGATGGAAATATACTTCATAGAAATATGAAAATCATAAATTTTCCTTCCACCATGTCAAAAAGATTTTCCCTGGAAAGGAGCCTGCAAACTTCTCCAAAAGGAATGTTGTTGACGTTAGTCCACATTTAATAAAGCAGCTTGATGGTTATATAACTGTCAGTTTTATAAAGAGTCTAAATTAGTCTTCCTAAAGTACATAGTACTTAGGCTTGAAAAGCTTGAACATGTTCTACTCGGAGTCTGAACAGATAGTGCCAATGCAAGAGATAAATGTTTCAAACAACTCAGTGCTGCTATTTCAAGTCCCTGCAAAAATAAATAAATAAATAAGTAGCAAGAAATTTAGCTTGTGTGTTTTGCTTTACATTGTAAATCTAATTTACGTTCAATGGTTTTACATCAATAATGGATTATCAAATATCTTGTAGCTAGACTAACAGAACTGGAAAAGATAAGCATTTGACTGTAAGCAACTGAGATGGGCTAACTCAGTGTTTCTCAACCTTCTTGACACCAGGGACTGGCTTGCTGCCTTCCTAAACTGTGTGAGGGAGATCTCAGGGATTGGTGCCGGTCCATGGACCAGTCATTGAAAAACACTGGGCTAAATCCTGTCCCCATCACAGTTAAGTTCATAGCTGACAAGGTACTTACTATAATAATTTTTTTTAGAAGAGAACAAAGGAAGATATCAAAATAGAACTGCAACTTTTTTTGCAACCAAACATGCTACAAACAATTATTAGCTGTCAAAGTATTCCAAAATAGCACTTGGTATCTTCTCTCAATGGTTGGATTTTGGAAAGGCGTATAACTAATTCCAAAGGGGGGGCCTCACCCACTGCCCATGCTTGTGGGTGCTGCTACCCATCTCTGGTTGGCTAGGACACTGGTGATGAAGAACAGGCCTTGGTTATACATGACTTCCCATCTCCCATATAGACTACAGCAATGCAACATACCTGGGCATTAAACCAGGCTTTAGTAAACTTCAGCTAATAAAGAACAGAGCAGCTCATTTCCTTAGCAACACGAGATAGCATGAGCACATCATTAAGAGCTCAATCTGTTGAGCTTATCAGAAAGAAGATGGACAGGTGACTTGTTTATGGTGTATAAGTACCTTCATGGGGAGAAAATACTGAGTAGCGGAGAAGAGGAGGAAAAAAGGGAGCCTCTTCATCCACTAATGCTCGACCACAGGAAGCACCCATTTTGTTTTGCTGCTTCTGCTCTTGAAGTGGAAGGCCTTCTTGGGATATGGTTAAAATAGGGGTCTGTGTTCTTTAATATTTAAAACTAGAGTTCTAGTTTTGTATCCTAATAAAGTCACTTCACATGACAATGGGTAAACCACTTGCCTAAACATAAATCCAGTAACTGCCATTATTGTATGTATTTCATCATCTTTCACAATTATGTTACAATTAAGAAGATCTTTAAAAATGCTGCTTGACAGAATAGGATTATTAAAACTATTTCTTGGTAGCAGACTTGATTGAGAAGTCTAATTTGGTCTCATTAGGAATATGCAATGCAGGGTAAAATGCTAACTTGCACAATGATATTAATCCCGTAGATGTATATCTCTCACTGTGTTAAGTACACAAATTTGCTGTAGTGCAAAACAATGCTTCTCCCAATAATACGTTTCAGAGCAGCTTCCAGGCAGCTCCTGGGAAAGTACTCTGCATATGAATTGCTATTGTTTCTTGCTCAGGGAGTCTGACAAATCCTACTTCTGAAGCAGTGATTTAGGCTGCTATTTCTACACTCCTCTTATTCAGACATGGCAGCATGACCGGGGATATGAACTCTGTACATTTGTAGTTAGGAAATGAAATTTATTAAGACAAGTACTCTGTCAGTAAAAGTAACAAGTTGCCACTTGGATGTATCAAACTGATTTTTGTTAAGATCTTAGTGGATGTAAAAATAATTTGCAATTGTTTTAAATATGGTGTTTTGTTTAGGATGAGAACTGCATCACACTGTTTTTAAAAGGATATTGAAAAATTGGAGAGGATGCAGAAGAGCACCACAAAAATTATTCGAGGGCTGGAGAAGATGCCTTATAGTGAATTTTAAAGCTAAAAATGATTAAACTCATAAAAAAGAAGACTGAGTGCTGACTTGATTAAAGTACCTTCTTGGGGAGAAAACACCAGGAGTGAAAATCCATTTCCCCTTTCCCTCCTTGCCAGTGTCTCCCACTCCTCCCTTCCCAAGGGCTCTATGTTTGCCTCCGTTTCCCTACCATTTTCATTTCTTTCTGTCTGGAGGAGAGATTGTCAGCACTTTACACTGTATTGGAGAATGGTGGCAGAGTGATTAATGTGCTTAACTACAAATCTGAAGAGTGTGGGTTTGAGTCTGGCTCAATCTCACACTGAAAGGCCACCTCCAGTTCACCTAGCAGCAAAACGGATATCTGATCTATGGGGTTAAAGCAGTCAGATGTGATGCTGGCCACATCACTTCCCTGTGTACCCTTGGCTATGAAACTGGTGTGCCTTAATGATGTCAGCTGGATGGGAATTTATCTTCATTTAAGGAAAATAAATTATTGGGTGTCAGCATATTGACAGAATCCATTTAATCTTACTTCCATTTACATGACATTTTTTAAAAATTAAATATCCACCTCCAATCTTCCATAGTGTTCATTTTAAAATTCCACGGAGACTATTTGTACGACAGCCCTCCTGCTGCAAGTATGCCTGTCTCTGGACTTTCTCTTGGAAGGAGAGATAATAAAAACAACAAATCAAACTGCTGAGAGTGAATCTTTTCAGAGTGGTAGGGAAACATATTTCCTTGGTATTTTCTAATATGCTCCTACTACGTAGCTATTCTTGGCAATTTAAACAAAAAAACAGCCAGTCATCACTGTGAAAAGTGCTGAAATCATCCCTAATTAAACTCCTACTACAAGTTCATAAATCTGAGGATATTGAATTGCTGTACATTAACAGATGTTGATCATTTTTATTACTTACTCCCTAGGAGTAAAATAAGGCTCTTGACATCGACCGTACCGGGTTAAAAACATTCTACAGAAACCAAGTTATAGAATCTGAAGTAAAAGACTAATGATTACCTTAAACTTAAGATACATGATATCTACAAGATTACATTCTGATTAATTATCCTCAGAATATGCTGCCTGTAAAACCACTCACAGCATACCAGCAGAGGGAGTGATCAGAAACAAACCCCAGAAGAGGCCTAGGGATGCCTGGTCATCCTTCCTCACCTCTACACAGGGGAAAGACACTATCAAGGAGCCGCTACACTGTGGAAGGTGGACAGGCAAAGAATTTTCCCCAATGGCAAGATGTTAGTGGGGCGGTGAGGCAAATGGGATGAACAAAACAGTCAGACTAAAGGGACTAGCTTTTCCTCTCATTTACACTTCTAATGCTCAGAGGCAAAAGAAAGTTAGTCTTTCTGGCCACCCCAGTTCAGAAGAACCTGCAATTGCACGAGGAAATCAAAGGAAATAGAGTGGGCACAAATTTAATCATTTTTTTCCACCTTTTCCATCAGAAGGGATGTCACTAAACAATTACAGCTGAATTCCTTAAACTAGTGGTGGGGAATACTGCTAGAACCAGTAACAGCTCACCTACCAGTCAAAAACTAGAAGAAACCTTTTTAACTATACCCGGGGACACAGACTTACCTGTATGTATAAAGGAGTCAGCCTTTTTATTACACGCAATAGAATGAATCAGGGCCCCATTCACCAATGTGCTAAAGGAGGGAGGGAGCAGGGAGCTCCTTTTCTGCCTCCCCAGCACACCCACAGGGGCAGTCATGGGCACATGGCTGTCAGAGTTCCAGGAGCACTGGAGAGGCCAGGCAGAGCTGAGAGCTGCACTTGAGACCCCAGCATGGGAGTGCTGGCTGGAGAGAGGCCAAGGTCATGGTCCTGCTTCTGCTTCTCCTCAATACTGCCTAGCAACTACAGTGTGACAGTGAGGGGAGCACACTCTATACCTGTGGAACAGATGTAGCAACTGCTATTTAAATGCTTTATTCCTCCAGTACCCCAGAAGGCATCCAGAGGCTTTTGCTCAGGTGATGTTCCTCTACCTCCTCTCTGAACGTGCCTCTGGTTCACAGAGCCATAATACAGCCCAACAATCACATTTATACCACTTCCTTCTGAACTGCAGGAACTCCGAAATCAGTGGCCAGAGTTACAGAATCCCCTGTCAAATTTTATCTTGACTGAATTAGTCACTTGAATTTATCCTAGTAAGTCATATGTGGCCTTCTGAAGTTTGTTTGTTGTTGTTTTTTGGTGGAGGAGAAGGGGAGGGAGGGGAAGAGGGGCTAATTCATATCCTTAGTGGACCTCTTCTGAAGGCAATGGAATTTCCTCAAGGGATTAATTGGGCCTCAATATATTTCCTTAAAAATAAAAAAAAAAAAGACAGTGCAAACTAAAAAACAATTATTCAAAAACCAAAAAACCCCCATATTCCAAACATTGTCAGTTAACAGCCATATGACTGCCCATGAACTCTTTTGCGTCAAAGCTATCTGTGCCTTCAAAAGACCTAAGCTGTTCTGTTTTAAACCACCCACAAAAAAGAGAATTATGATATTTCTATAGCAGTTTTTTTTTTAAAGTCTTGTCCCTGGTGAAAAGATCTGTTCCCTAATCCAGTAATTCAGAAATATTCTCTCTCATTGAAACCACTGAGACTATGCAAATGAATAATGCAAGCAAGATGAGACCATCTAAGGATCCACTACAAGTACATTTACTTAACCGTAGGTGACTTTAGTGGTAGAATATTATAGCACATTACTACTAGACTTCTGAATATTGATCCAATATCCTCAAAATATTACAACCCATTGCTAGGCTGACTCCTCAGTAATATAAAATGAGTCAGCAGCATGATTAAACTGACCATGTTATTTTAAATGAGAATTAGGACACTTCACTCCTCACCAATATGACCATTAGAATGGCAAAGTGAGACTGTTCTATACACCGAAAATGTCTGAGAAACAGGTCTGTTGCATAACTTTTTTCAAAGTTAGGAATTCACTGTCAATCTAAAAAGAGAGCTTAAACAAAGGAATTCATGCTTAGAAGTGCTGTAGGTGAACTGTATCATCTCTGTCAAGACAGGATAATTAAGGAAGCAGTGAAGGATAAACTATGAAAAACTTATTGGAATGCCTGTTAAAAGAGGCTGTCAAAAGTTGGTGTGTCTTGGATTATGTTCACACAAAGGCTGTCAAGGGCAAGAACTTTAATGGAATAAAAGCATGGTGGGGAGGGGACAGAACTTTTGAGCCTTTGAGAGCAAAAAGAGCATATGATTGCTACTAGCAATGGACAAGCTTCAGAAGTTTTTGATGAGCATTCAAAAGTTCAGATGTTGCTCTACAATGTATCTTACCCAGTCTTTGGGGGTCTTCAAGAGTCGGCTGAAAAACCCCATTTCCACTTCTACTCTTCACTGTTGATTGTCTTTTTATATTTCACACACACACACACACACACACACACACACACACACACACACACACACACACACACACACACACGAGGTAGGCTAAAACATAGGTAGTGACCTGGCTGGCTGGCATCAGGACAGCATAAGTCAGTCACAGGCACAGCTCAAGAAGATTCTCGTTAAGCTCAAATGTTTTGGCTCTGTGCTTTTGGAAATAGAATATTTGAGTCCTCTCTCCATTGTTGTGGAGTTCAAAAAGTGACCATGATGTGTAGCATAGTCATATTCTGATGTCCCAGACTGCACAGATGTGTTAGCATGTGAGAGAAGTGTCACATGATTAGTACTTCCTCTGGGTAGCCTGGGTTCACTACTTCTGAATTAACAGCAAGCAATCCAATTTTTAAAGTCTTCACTCAACCCTTTTTCCTTTTGTACAGTTTGTGTAGTCAAAATCTTTTTTTTTTTTGACATTTAGTTTCAAGACCCATGCTTTTCCTCCAGGTAAAGTTTATACAAAATCGTTAAATATGCCTTAAGAATTTAAATGAATTTATTTTAGTCATTGGCTCACATGCTTTGAATATCATTACTAAAGAGCAATCCTAGCAGACTTACATTTGGAGAGCTGAAAGCCTGTCATCTTAACTACATTTTCATATCAAAATACTGAAATGAAGAATGTACTGAAGTCTCCTAGATGGCTGACTACATTCTTCCATTTCGCAATGTTAAACACTGTTAGAATGCAACCTAATACAAGTCTCTCTCTAGTGCTCACAAAATACAAAACGTGTCAATGATCAAGATTTGATAGTTCCTCTTTAACAAGCTATAATAATGATCATCAGGACAAGTTGTGTCATCTTGGAGTTTTGTCTTCTGCTACATGCAGATAGAAAAACAAACAAACAACAAACAAACCCAGGCACTTACTCCCTAAGCCTGCGGCTATGCTAGTCTTTTCCCACTAATATTTTCCACTGTTGATGCCACCAATTCACCTCAGAGGCTAAAGTAGACAAGGTGGCATCTATCAGCCTTTATGAATACTATAAAGAAAAGGAGTACTTGTGGCACCTTAGAGACTAACAAATTTATTTGAGCATAAGCTTTGGTGAGCTGTAGCTCTCTAAGGTGCCACAAGTACTCCTTTTCTTTTTGCGAATACAGACTAACACGGCTGCTACTCTGAAGCGTAGCTACTGTTTGTCAGCAGGAGAGAGCTCTCCTGTCGACACAAAACTTCTCACCCCCACGAGCGGCAGCGGCTTTGTCGGCAGGAGAGCGCTCCTGCCGACAAAGCGCTGTTCACACCGGCACTCTTCCTCGGCAAAACTTTTGTTGTTCAGGGGGTGCGTGTGTGTGTATTTTAACACCCCTGAACAACGAAAGTTTTGCCGAAGTGCCAGTATAGAGAGAGACTGAGAGCCACCATGCTACCCCCTGCCTCCATCTAGAGGAAGAATTGCTTGTGCTTAAATGGGTGTCAGCTCCTTGAAACCAGCAGTCTGTTACCCATGCAAACAATCTCCTCATGGCAATGCTAGCCCTCACTATGTTTTTCAGGTTAACAATAGGTGTACCTCAAGGCCCTCTGAAGCGTTCCTTTGTGGTATCCAGCCAACATCACTGGCTAACAGAAATACTAGGTTTGCTATTCCCAGGCATGGGCGCCGACTTCCCTGCTTTCCTGTGGGTGCTCGACCCATTCTCTGCCCCTGGCCCCGTCCCCACTCCACCCCTTCCATGAGACCCCCCGCCCCTGACCCCATTCCAACCCCTTCCCCAAAGTCCCCACCCCAACTCTGCCCCCATTCCAACTCCTTCCCCAAATCCTCACCCTGGCCCCGCCTCTTCCCCACCTCCTACCCTGAGTGCGCCAGGTTCCCGCTCCTCCCGCTCCCTCCAGGAGCATGCTAAGGCTGCCAAAAAGGAAGCGCTGGGAGGTAGGTGGAGGAGCGGGGATGCAGCATGCTCAGGGGAGGAGGTGGGGAGGGGGGACTTGGCTGCCAGTGGGCGAAGAGCACACACTAATTTTTCCTCATGGGTGCTCCAGTCCCAGAGCACCTATGGAGTCAGCGCCTATGTTCCCAGGGGGACAAGTATACACACCATCTTGTTTGATTCAACTGAGGATCAGCTTCTATATATCACATCACAGCACTGGGACACATTATTGGTGAAAACAATCATAAGTTTATCATCAAAGACTAAAATTTAAGAGCTAGTGGGTAAGGATAATAATGGAAACAAAGTTTTGTATAAAACCAAATCATAACACTTTCTACAGATTAAATTTAAACAGATTAACTACCCATCTAAAAGCAGCCTCTCTCATCTAAATGTCCTTTACAGTACTTCCAACCAGGACAGGTTAGGATCCCATTTTCATGGATGTAATCACACTGCCTGCTTACTTCCTAGAGGTGTCCTTTTGCCTTCTCCTTATATTCCCCCATGATACTTAGGATTACTTCCCATGGAAACAGAGCTTCAGCTGTGTTGGTTTACAATGTTCAATTTACAATAATGCCTTGATTCAGACTCAAACACACACCACCACCCACCCCTTCTTACATAGCATTTGTACATAAATTTCACAACAATATTAATGACCAGTGTGATCATTTAAGGTCTTGCAGGATATTTTTTTATGGATAAATACTATGAAAGCAGTGTGCTAGTTATAAACAGTTTGTCAGGCCTGTCAGAAGTTAAAAGAACAGGGAACCCTTTGGGGCTCTTAGGATAACACTAACCCAGCTGAAAACTGGGTTAAACTGCCACTGAAATCACTGGCAACAACCATGGAAAAGTGGGGTGTGGGGGGAGTATAGTGTAGACATGGCCATAGAGACATCTCCAAACTTCTGTAATTCATGCCCCCTTCATTGTCATCGCAGCTAAAATTTCTCATTTCTCCAGTCTACCAGATATAGATAGAAATTAAAAAATAGCAGGGGGGAGAACAGGAGTTATAGTGAGGCAAGGAATTAGTGTGGAAAGAGATGCAGAGGGAGAGCTAAAATATTCCAAATTTTTTTTTTAAATAAACTTCAGATTCTTCAATCTCTAGTATAAACCCCACCCCAGCCACTGTAAGACCTACTCTGACTGGTATTAAAAAGTTTGCCAACAGTTACAACATGGTCGTGCCCAAGAAGCCAGTTTCCCCTTATGGTTAAAAGAGGAAGTTTGTGGCATCATGGATAATTAATCTGTTGTAACTGTTGGTGAATTTTGTCTTTTTCATGGCCACCACTGTCTCAGTCTAGGAACCTTTATGACCCCTATCACTATAGTATCTGAGTACCTAGTAAGTATTTAATCAATAATCTTTGAGTCAGCTTTGTTTCTAGTCTGCAAACAGGCATGTGTAAGATATGTTGACCTATGTATACACGTTACAAGCTGTCCCTTCACTTTCCCTGCTGAGTTGTGGCCAAGCAGGGCACGGAGTCTAACAAATCCTTCAGAGAGAATTCCATCAAAGTTAAGCAGCTGTGGTAGTTCTAAGATGGGAGTTATACCTACATGATTGAGAGCATCAGAGATTATGTAATTAATTCTCCCCATTAAAACATCCCTGTCCTTGTGTGCCAATTTGCAATGTATCAACTGGAGACATATGAAGTTGAATACAACTTCAAATACTGGGATTCTTCTCCAAATTACTTTATACCAATTATCAGCAATTCAAGCACCATTCTGAAGTAAATTGAAACAAGGTCTCTTAGCAATTAACTGGGGGAGAGGGGGAAGGACAGAAATGTGGATGTATTGGTAAGAGCATTGATGCAGATTCCAATTCAATCATCCTTAGGTGCTTTTTCGGAAAGCCAAACAGACAGTTTACAAGAGACAGAACATTTATTTTTGATTGCTCTGGGCTTGGTCTCAGGTTACTAGTGTTTTCTCAGGGATTCACTGCACATGACTAGAGACTACAGATCAAATTCACAGCCTGATTAAAAAAAAATAAATCAGTGGAGTTGTGCTCGTGTATACCAGGAGGTGAATTTGTTCTGATCTTTTGGAGAGGGTTTTTTTGGGGGGGGGGGGAGAGAGTGGGAGGTTAAAAGGAAGAGAGGTTTAAACTGCGTGAAATAATGCAGAAGCAATATTGAGTTCTCAGTTTAAAGATTAAACCTCATCACTAGAATGAAACAAGAAAAAAAAGAGGCAAGATTATACTGCAAGAACAAAGGTACAGTTCAATCACTGGTACTTGCCAACAAATGCCATTTGTTCATATAACTGTATGGTCTGGAATGAACACACATACACACACTTCTAGAATGTCACTTGCCAACTATCTTTCCCAATTCTAGGCCCCTTGTGACTTCAGGTTTCAGAGGAGTAAATCTGAACCAGCCCTATAAAGAAGTTTGGATGGAAACCAGGGCTTATCCAAATTTAGCCATTTGGAACTGGATTTCCTTTTGCAACAACTCTAAAGAATTCTGCCCCTACATATGACCTATATCATTTCAATACCTTTAGTTTATCGATGCATTATAAGATCACTTTGTGCTCTCAATGAAATTTATATGGAGCATAACATTGCTTTTTACTGTGATTCACCTGCTTTATTGTATTAGATCTTTCCACACCATAATAGGAAGGTTTATCATATGAAATGTATATCAGAAAATTAATTTGATCTGAAATGGAGATATGCTAACAGATTAGCTATTATATAGTTTGTCTTCTGTAAACAGACTTGAGGGTTTCACATCTTTCATGGAACAATAGAACTGAAGAGACCATGGGATGATCTACTGCACTGAGTTAGATTTTTCTGTTAGTGTTTATCTAACCCTAATGTATCCATTAGAACTTAATGACTCTGCCTCTACCACTTCTTAGATATACCATTCCATTGCTAATTGCAAGAGGAAAGGGGAGGATAAGAGTGAGAACTAGCCACGCATAACAGATGTTGGTCATGTTGCTTACTGCACTACTGGAAAGTACTCCGATACTATGGTAATGATGGAAATATAAGAACCTATAAAGAATAGAATTACCATTCTGAAGTGTTTCCTAGCCCACAGTATTTTCTTTTTAATTTCAAATCAGTTCCTGCTCTGATAAACCATGGTAAATCACACATCCCTCTGTATTGTCACCTCTCAAGTATTTCTAGCAACATGTAATATCAATCATTGCTTTTCTCTTCTTTTCACCCATGATTTCTTATATGAGTAAACTCAATCACTCTCATACTGAAGTCAATAGCAAAACTCCCTTTTGAT
The DNA here is from genome assembly GCF_009764565.3 of Dermochelys coriacea. NCBI lineage: Eukaryota > Metazoa > Chordata > Testudines > Dermochelyidae > Dermochelys > Dermochelys coriacea. Next base: position 42,487,115 of record NC_050068.2, read on the forward strand.
AAAAAATGGAAAACAGGCTTGATTTATCAGGTTCCCTTAACTCCTTCTTAGAAGTTAAATCTTCTAATTCTTTTAGTGTTTGTCATTCTTACTCTATTTCTTTTTAGATTTACTGATGGCTTTTGATTTTTAAATGAGACATCCAGATTACATTCAGTACCTGAAGTGTGGTCATATACTGGCAAATTATGAACAAGCAAGTCTTTTGTATCATGTCACACCAAGACACCTCATTTTATTCACATGATCTGATTTTACTTCATAGGGAAAAAGTGAAAAAAAGTTCACAGTGAATGGTATAGTGATTTACAAAAGCCTGCAACTTCTATATAAACTACCTTAATCCCACGCTTTCACTGGTTTTAGCTGTGCTAGTGCTCTTTTCAAGAGATCATCTTCCTTTAACCTAGCAATTGTTTTCCAGCTAGTCACAAAGGGATATACAAGGGCCACCCAGTGATATCTGTAGCTTGTGTTGACCTTCTAACCCTGACAACCACCACTCACTTACAAAGAGAGTGAAAACAAGTTACTTTACTAAGCAGAAAGCAAACATACATGGTATAAATCTTCATCACTGCGTCACTATTTTACCAAAATGCTCTGGAAATTACATTAGTTTCTCAGGTGTTATATCCTCATTCCAAAGAGCATACCTGAAAGAAACTATGGCTTTGGCTTTATTGGACAAATGACAATGTATTTTACAACCGCTTCAAGCGAATATTTTCTAAATAGGAAGTGACTGAGTGAAACTGTAAAAATATTGGACCATATTTTCCACTGGTGTAAATGAACATGACCCCCATCTTCACCAGTTGAGGATTTGGCCCACCATGGGGTCTGCTTCTACTAGTATTTCTGATGTAGGTTTATATATAAATGCACTTTACAAAACCTGATCAAACTTATACAGGATATCTGAAACAACACTGTTATTGCATTAGATGACAAAGATCCACTGCATGACTATAAGTTAACTAATAACTCCAAATAAAGTTAATTAATAATATATCACACATCTATTTCTGTGATAAAAACTTGAATTTTTAAAATTTGATTTTTTTTAAGTCAGCATTAATGGATGTGATCCTTTATAATCACCCTTAAAATATTTCCAAACCATTAAAAAGATTGCTAGGGTAAAAGTCGATTTATAACTATTGTAGCAGTCATAGAATCACAGCGATTAGGTCTCTCTCTGAGACACACACACCTCCATTTAATTGTACAAGTGTTCCAGCAAGGAGTCTAGAAAATTTGTCCATTACCCTAGTGAGCAGTGGGTTAGAAATACCATTGCTAACTCTAGACCTATGGCTCTGCCCACAGAATGTTTTACAAAAATCTTACACTGTACTGAGCTGCCTCATTCCCATTTAGATATTTTTTTTCCAGCAAGAAGAGCAAGAGAACAAGCTAAACCCAAGAAGCCAGGAAGAGCCCATGGGCATATTCAAGTCCCTCTGTGGGGAAGCCAACCTCAAACAGCCCAGTGGTACTGAGATCACGTGCAATCACATTTTGAACGTTTGCACAGCATACTGTGAGCAAGGTCTCATTTTGGCAACTCATGTAGGCAGAACGAGAAGTATCACAATTTTTTGCCTTCAATCTCATGCATGGGTGGACCAGAGCATGTCAGTATTTCTAATCTCTGCAGGCTACACCCCTTAGAAGCAGGTGTAAAGCTGTCCTGCAGAGGCTCAGGAGCATGAATACCAGGGTCTGGAGCATGTGAAGAAGCAGGGCACAAATCCCAAAATGACTATGACTTCCAACCAATCAGATTTCACCAACCAATCATCAAGTGTAAACGCCTCGGGTGCTAGAACAGCCTTAACGTGGAGTCCCAGACAGTCCCCTTGAGTACTCCGATCCATCTTGCCATCCAGATAAGCCTACCTTTGTGATAGATGGTCTCTTACATCACAAATCACAACAATATTCAGGTTATTCCCAGTCACTCACCTCAGGTCCATTGCACTTTAGATCTCACACCAAAGACAACACTTGTAGCCAATCCTATAATAAACTATCCAAACGTTATTAAATGGGAAAAGGAAACAAGTGTTATTTACAAGTTAAAGCAGGTACACACAGGGCCATCCCTAGCTATTCTGGGGCCCTATGCAGCCCCCCCGCGGGGTGTGTGTGTGGGGCCTGCCCCCAGGCCTCCATAGTGGGGGGCTGGCCCCAGGCCTCCATAGTGGGGGGCTGGCTTGGGGAGCAGGAGGGAACTGCCCCCCCAGCACTCACTGGCAGCATGGCTGGGGCCAGGTCGCTGCACTTCCCACCGCCAGTGAGTGCAGGCCTGACCCTGCTGCAGTCCTCAGGGGAGTGGCGGCGGGACTGGGTCGGAGCAGAGAAGAGGCTGGGCAGGGGCTGGAGCAGCACAGAGCACCAGGAAGTTTGGTGCCCCAAATTTCCTGGTGCCCTATGCAGCTGCATACTTTGCATATGGGTAAGGATGGCCCTGGGTGCACATACACATACAAATGAGTTACAGTGTTAAGTTCAAAAGGTAATAGAAGCTTCTAGAATAAGCAAGCTCTATCTCCCCCTTAGGGCAAACCCAGGCTAAACAATGAAGGATCTCTTGTTTATGCCTGGAAAACCTTGCCCTTGAGAGTCCAAGCAGCATAGAAATAGTTTCTTGTTTGAGGTTTTATCCCATTCCCTGAGCTGCCAGTTCAGCTGATGAGAGTTCACTTGCATGTCTCCTCTTCATGGCAGGGGGCAGAGCAATCAAAGTCTGTTGTTCTCGGATGTTCAAAAGACAGTAGATCCTCAGAGTTACTAACACCAGAGTTATGAATTGACCAGTCAACCACACCCCTCATTTGGAACCGGAAGTACACAATCAGGCAACACACAGTGCTGTGTTAATACAAACTACTAAAAAAATAAAGGGAAAGTTTAAAAAAAGATTTGACAAGTTAAGGAGACTGTTTCTGGGCTTGTTTCATTTAAATTAAGATAGCTAAAACCACCATTTTTCTTCTGCATTGTAAAGTTTCAAAGCTGTATTAAGTCAATATTCAGTTGTAAACTTTTGAAAGAACCACCATAACATTTTGTTCAGAGTTACAAACAACCTCCATTCCTGAGGTGTTTTTAACTGAGGTTCTATTGTAGTTCTTCAGGTGTTGATTGGCCTTCTTTGCTGGATAGGAGATAGCACCTCCTGTTGAAGACTAGTATTTCACACATTAATGCTTTTCTCCTGTCTGATGATTTACAGAGCAAACACTTAAATATTACCTTTTAGCACAGGATACAGATATTATAAGCAAGATTAATGCATGCAGCAATTTACAAGCATTCCATAAAGTCTACACTCTAAGCACATTTTTATAAAACTAATACCAATTTTAACAATATTAAACAGGTGAGCATGATGGTTCCAGCTATGTATTGGTCAGCATTCAGTTGACACCTAGAGGCATTGGTATGAGCTGGCACCTGGTCTGCCAGTATCGCAGGGGTGTTTTATTTGCAAAGCGTGAAGCTGAATGTAGGTTAAGTTGAACAAGTGGAACTTTCTTAAAACCTGTGAACTGCTTTTCCATGTGGCTGAGTTGCTTCCAGCCTAACTCCCAGCATTTCCTATTTTTCTGGTGTCTCATCAATAATAGTCCCTCCAGGGCACATGGGCCTTCTGACTCCAGTACATGATGCATCTTCCCTATTTTACAAGCTTTTTAATATAAACATTAAACTAATAATTGATGCCCAGACCCCAATCCCATGTCTCGTCAGCCAGAGGTTGCTAGCACATGGCTGCATTGGAGTCTTGTCATAGCCAGGTCTGTGTACAGTTGGAACTCCTCCTTCCACTACATCCATCACTGGGCTAGGTTAGTGTCTGCAAAATCCAGGGTTCTGAGGTGCTTCAAACCAAGTTCCATGGCATCTTGTCAGCTGCTTCAAACTCAGAGCTCAGACACTGTTGCCTTTATTTGCAAAGGGTGAAACTGAATACAGATTAAACTGAAAAAGTGGAACTTTATGAAACCCTGTGCATTGCTCTATCCAGGTGGCTAGGTTGCTTCCAGCCTAACTCGCTGCTTTCCCTATTTTTCTAGTGTCTCATGAACAGTCATTCCAGGGACAATGGCCATTTCATTCCAGTCCCATTTATGATACTGAGGTGCAACAATTTCCAGTTTAAGACCAAGTATCAGAGGGGTAGCCGTGTTAGTGTGTATCCACAAAAACAACGAGGAGAAACACTAACCCAGGAACCAATCCCTGAAACAAACCCCATTGCCTTCTGTGTCCACATATCTACTCTAGCGACACCATGATAGGACCCAACCACAGCAGCCACAGCATCAGGGGCTCATTCACCTGCACATCTACTAATGTGATATATGCCATCATATGCCAGCAATGCCCCTCTGCCATGTATATTGGCCAAACCGGACATCCTCTACATAAAAGGAGAAATGGACACAAATCAGACATCAGGAAGGGTAACATACAAAAGCCAGTAGCAGAACACTTAGAGTGACCAGATGTTCCAATTTTATAGGGACAGTCCTGATATTTGGGGCTCTCTCTTATATAGGTGCCTATTACCCTCCACCCCAGTCATGATTGTTCACCCTTGCTACCTGGTCACCCTAAGAACACTTCAATCTCCCTGGACACTCAATTAACAGATTTAAAAGTAGCTATTCTTCAATAAAAAAAAAAACTTCAGAAACAGACTTCAAAGAGAAACTGCTGAGCTACAATTCATTTGCAAACTTAACACCATCAATTTGGGCTTGAATAGGGACTGGAGTGGCTGGCTCACTACAAAAGCAATTTTCCCTCTCTTGTTATTGAGACCTCCTCATCAAATATTGGGAGTGGACCACATCCATCCTGACTGAACTGGCCTTCAACATTGATTCTTCACTTGTAAGGTAACTTCTTTCTCTTCAGGTGCCAATATATATTTATGCCTGTATCTGTAATTTTCACTCCATGCACCTGAAGAAGTGGGTTTTTTTTAACCTATGAAAGCTTATGCCCAAATAAATCTGTTAGTCTTTAAGATGCCACCAGACTCCTCACAGTTTAAGACACTGATTCTAAAAGTGCTTACATACGAGTCAAATAACGGACGTCAATAATTCTTTATCACAGTCAGCTGCAGCGGCACAGGAGCTAGCAAACAGAGCTGTAAACAGGGGAGTTTGAGTGGAAGTTTGTATTGTGGTGCTTGTTTGGGGTTCATTTTTGCTGTGGGGGGTGGTCTTTTGGTGTGGCTTGTGTTTCCCAGATTAACAGGACTTAGGTGGGAAGGCTATGATGGATACGGAGGCAGCTGTGGGAGTGACTCCTGTAGGGGAAGATACAATGAGTATGACTGGATGTGGAAGTTGTGGTATGTACATGATCCTGGAGGGGGGTAAGAGTTTTTTCTGCATGAAATGCCATCTGATAGAGCTGATGGAGGAAAAGATCCGAGGTTTGGAGATGCAGGGGGAAAGTCTGGTTGAGTTTAGGAAGGGGTTTGAGCAGATGATGGAGCAAAGACATGAGGTATCTGAAGGGAAAAGCTCAGACTTACAGATGGAAGCAGGGCTGGAGAATTTTGAGGGGAGACTGGGTGAGGAAAGTGGTCAGTGGAAGCATGTGACTAAAAGAACCAGGCAAAGGAAAAGACAAGCTAGTGAAGGAGAAATAGAGCTTAGGAACAGGTTTGCAGAGTTGGAAAATGCAGAAGGGGCTCAGCAGGTAGTCGCTGAAGGTGGAAGGGAAAGGAAGAAGAGAAGAGAGGCTAGTTCTATGGGAAGAGTCAAGGGAGACTACACCAAATATGAGCCCCAGGAGGATACAGGATGGGTTGAAGAGGATTATAAGGGAAAATAGGAATGGAAATAACTTGCAGCCAGAGGGAACAGGAGAGAGACTGGAGAATAGCACTGTCACCAGGAAAAGGCAGGTCTATGTGATCGGGGACTCTTTATTGAGAAGAATAGACAGGCCTGTAACTAGAGCTGATCCAGAGAATAGAAGGGTGTGCTGTCTTCCAGGTGCTAAGATACGGGATGTAGACCTGAGGTTGAAAAGGATCCTAAAGGGAGCAGGAAAGAATCCCCTAATTATCCTTCATGTGGGAACAAATGATACGGCTAGATTCTCGCTGGAAAGTATTAAGGGAGACTGTGCTAGGCTGGGGAAGACGCTTAAGGAAATCGAGGCTCAGGTGATCTTTAGTGGGATTCTGCCTGTTCCTAGAGAAGGGCAACAAAGCTGTGACAAGATTATGACTGTCAACAGATGGCTTAGGCAGTGATGCTATAAGGAGGGCTTTGGGATGTATGGCCACTGGGAGGCATTCATGGACAGAGGACAGTTCTCTGGGGATGGACTTCATCTGAGTAGGGAAGGAAATAGACTTCTAGGATGGAGGCTGGCACAACTGATAAAGAGAGCTTTAAACTAGGAATTTGGGGGAGATGGTTGGGAGATGTCCAGGTAATCTCCACGCCAGATTTTAGCATTGAGAGGGAAGAAGATGAAGAAAGGATACAGCCATGGGTAGGAGAATGTATATAAGGAGCGAGAGCAGTGTGGATACCAGCCTAATAGGTTATACTGACTGTAGAATGACTGTGCCTAATAGGGTACAAAACGTGAGCGAGGCCAAACAGCAAAAATTAAGGTGTTTGTACACCAATGCGAGGAGCCTAGGTAACAAAATGGAGGAACTAGAGCTACTGGTGCAGGAAGTGAAACCAGATATTATAGGGATAACAGAAACATGGTGAAATAGTAGTCATGACTGGACTACAGGTATTGAAGGGTATGTGCTGTTTAGGAAAGACAGAAATAAAGGTGGTGGAATAGCATTGTATATCAATGATGAGGTAGAATGTAAAGAAATAAGAAGTGATGCAATGGATAAGACAGAGTCCGTGTGGGCAAAAATTACATTGGGGAAGATAACTAGTAGAGCCTCTCTTACGATAGTGCTTGGGGTGTGCTATAGACCTCCAGGATCTAATTTGGATATGGATAGAGCCCTTTTTAATGTTTTTAATAAAGTAAATACTAATGGAAACTGCATGATCATGGGAGACTTTAACTTCGCAGATATAGACTGGAGGACCAGTGCTAGTAATAATAACAGGGCTCAGATTTTCCTAGATGCGATAGCTGATGGATTCCTTCATCAAGTAGTTGCTGAACCGACTAGAGGGGATGCCATTTTAGATTTAATTTTGGTGAGTAGCGAGGACCTCATAGAAGAAATGGTTGTAGGGGCCAATCTTGGCTCAAGTGATCATGAGCTAATTCAAACTGAACGGAAGGATTAACAAAAATAAATCTGCAACTAGAGTTTTTGATTTCAAAAGGGCTGACTTTCAAAAATAAAGGAAATTAGTTAGGGAAGTGGATTGGACTGAAGAATTTATGGATCTAAAGGTAGAGGAGGCCTGGGATTACTTTAAATCAAAGCTGCAGAAGCTATCGGAAGCCTGTATCCCAAGAAAGGGGAAAAAATTCATAGACAGGAGTTGTAGACCAAGCTGGATGAGCAAGCATCTTAGAGAGGTGATTAAGAAGAAGCAGAAAGCATACAGGGAGTGGAAGATGGGAAGGATCAGCAAGGAAAGCTACCTTATTGAGGTCAGAACATGTAGGGATAAAGTGAGACAGGCTAAAAGTCGAGTAGAGTTGGACCTTGCAAAGAGAATTAAAACCAATAGTAAAAAGGTTCTATAGCCATATAAATAAGAAGAAAACTAAGAAAGAAGAAGTGGGGCTGCTAAACACTGAGGATGGAGTGGAGGTTAAAGATAATCTAGGCATGGCCCAATATCTAAACAAATACTTTGCCTCAGTCTTTAATAAGGCTAAAGAGGATCTTAAGGATAATGGTAGCATGACAAATGGGAATGAGGATATGGAGGTAGATTTTACCATATCTGAGGTAGAAGTGAAACTCAAACAGCTTAATGGGACTAAATCGGGGGGCCCAGATAATCTTCATCCAAGAATATTAAAGGAATAGGCACCTGAAATTGCAAGCCCATTAGCAAGAATTTTTAATTAATCTGTAAACTCAGGAGTTGTACCGAATGATTGGAGAATTGCTCATATAGTTCCTATTTTTAAGAAAGGAAAAAAAAAGTGATCCGGGTAACTACGGGCCAGTTAGTTTGACATCCGTAGTATGCAAGGTCCTGGAAAAAATTTTGAAGGAGAAATTAGTTAAGGACATTGAAGTCAATGGTAAATGGGACAAAATACAACATGGTTTTACAAAAGGTAGATCGTGCCAAACCAACCTGATCTCCTTCTTTGAGAAAGTAACAGATTTTTTAGATAAAGGAAACGCAGTGGATCTAATTTACCTAGATTTCAGTAAGGCATTTGATACCGTGCCACAAGGGGAATTATTTGTTAAATTGGAAAAGATGGGGATCAAAATGAACATCAAAAGGTGGATAAGGAATTGGTTAAAAGGGAGACTGCAACGGGTCCTACTGAAAGGCGAACTGTCAGGCTGGAGGGAGGTTACCAGTGGAGTTCCTCAGGGATCGGTTTTGGGACCAATCTTATTTAATCTTTTTATTACTGACCTTGGCACAAAAAGTGGGAGTGTGCTAATAAAGTTTGCAGATGATACAAAGCTTGGAGGTATTGCCAATTCAGAGAAGGATTGGGATATTATACAGGAGGATCTGGATGACCTTGTAAACTGGAGTAATAGTAATAGGATGAAATTTAATAGTGAGAAGTGTAAGGTTATGCATTTAGGGATTAATAACAAGAATTTTAGTTATAAGCTGGGGACGTATCAATTAGAAGTAACGGAAGAGGAGAAGGACCTTGGAGTATTGGTTGATCATAGGATGACTATGAGCTGCCAATGTGATATGGCTGTGAAAAAAGTTAATGCGGTTTTGGGATGCATCAGGAGAGGCATTTCCAGTAGGGATAAGCAGGTTTTAGTACCATTATACAAGGCACTGGTGAGACCTCACCCGGAATACTGAGTGCAGTTCTGGTCTCCCATGTTTAAAAAGGATGAATTCAAACTGGAGCAGGTACAGAGAAGGGCTACTAGGATGATCTGAGGAATGGAAAACTTGTCTTATGAAAGGAGACTTAAGGAGCTTGGCTTGTTTAGCCTAACTAAAAGAAGGTTGAGGGGTGATATGATTGCTCTCTATAAATATATCAGAGGGATAAATATAGGAGAGGGAGAGGAATTATTTAAGCTCAGCTCCAATGTGGACACAAGAACAAATGGGTATAAACTGGCCACCAGGAAGTTTAGACTTGAAATCAGACGAAGGTTTCTAACCATCAGAGGAGTGAAGTTTTGGAATAGCCTTCCAAGTGGGGGCAAAAGATCTATCTGGCTTTAAGATTCTACTTGCTAAGTTTATGGAGGAGATGGTATGATGGGATAATGTGATTTTGGTAATTAATTGATCTTTAAATATTCAGGGTAAATAGGCCTAATCCCCTGAGATGGGATATTAGATGGATGGGATCTGAGTTACCCAGGAAAGAATTTTCTATAGTATCTGGCTGATGAATCTTGCCCATATGCTCAGGGTTTAGCCGATTGCCATATTTGGGGTCGGGAAGGAATTTTCTTCCAGGGCAGATTTGAAGAGGCCCTGGAGGTTTTTCACCTTCCTCTGTAGCATGGGGCATGGGTCACTTGAGGGAGGATTCTCTGCTCCTTGAAGTCTTTAAACCACGATTTGAGGACTTCAATAGCTCAGACATAGGTGAGGTTTTTTGTAGGAGTGGGTCAGTGAGATTCTGTGGCCTGCGTTGTGCAGGAGGTTGGACTAGATGATCAGAATGGTCCCTTCTGACCTTAGTATCTACGAATCTATGAATCCCAGTGGAATGATCCAAATGAGTAAATTTACATACACACATGAGTATATATAGGATTGCGGGTTGCATGTGGTGCATAGGTTCTTGTCAAGTTCCTAGTGAGGTCCTAGGTTGAGAGAACTTTAGACTCTGCTGCTTTCCAGTCTATGAAAGAATTCATACTGTGGTCTTCTTGGTCAATCCTATGGCAACGTTTTTAGATTTTCAGATGTATCATTGTATTTGTCCTCTAAAGCTGGAAACAAAGCAAAAGCAATTGTGAGAGGGACAAATTCATTGCTAAAAAAGTGTGTGTGGGGGGAGGGGGAAATCAAGTCAAATAAAATAGACAAAGGAAATCTAAATACAGAGGTGGGCGAAGAGGAGTTCCATATGGGAGGCTGACCACTCAAGCGATTTAAATGCCAGGCAATCAATCATGCTATATAAAATTCATGAGTGTAGTAATTCCTCAAGCCATCATGCAACAATGCAATTAAGTAGTACAGTATCAGTGCCTTCACTAAATATAATTTTACCCAATCCACCTTTTGGATCTGAAACTTATTATTCAGTGCTTGAATTAGACAAACTGTAAAATGTTTTCCACAAATATGTATTCACATGTAAAGAAGATACCTTTGTTTCCTTCTGTGTTTTCAAGACTAGAAAGCATTATATAAGACCTACATATTATTATTCTTGCAAGGAACTGCCTGAAACAAGCTACAAATCAACAATTTTCAAAAGTCATTCAACAAACAATTTTGAATGAGGAGTACAGCCAAGAAAATTGCAACACGTCCATAGACAATTTATGATCAGCAAGGGGGAATATTTGTCACAAATTATTTCTTATTGATTATTTACCCAGCTCTATTTAATGCATGCACTTCTGGGATTGACCTTTGATTGTCAACTTTGGTAACCAAGCTCTTTGTACACAAAAACATTCTCCCTTTTCTAAGTATAACCATCTGAACTCCTTTAATCCTCAGGCAGTCGCTAAATGAGAAATTCTAATTTGGTAATACTAAGTACTAGCGAACATTCTGGTGTTATACTGTAGTTTGCAAAAGTTGTGGGTCTCATATTAATAGTAATTTCAGTTCCCATGTTATTCCTGCTGTTGCTTTACACTTTCATTTTGGCAACAGAAATCAAAATAAATTTTTCCATCGAGACCTGCTTATCTAGAAAAATTCTGGCTGCTGAGGAACCAAGATCCCCTTATTTTAATTGTACTTTTATGTTGCTTTTTAGTACCCACAAGAATGATAAAGCATCTGTCCCAAAACACTTTTAAAACTAGAATGTATATTAGATACCCAAACTCTTGAGCACTATGGTATTAGTCAGGGGGCCCCCAGCCAAATTTCAAGATGGGCGAGTTAAAACTTGCGGGAGGAATTTAGGCAGAACATAAAAGGGTACCTTATTTTTCTTCACCTCCTGTGATTATCTGTTTTTAATAGTGTTGAGTGCTGTGAAACGGCTACTATTTTCCAACAACGGTGTGTCAATTGTGCATGTTTCAGCTAATGTGTGCACTCAGGCTAACACCCAAACTGTTGAGAACAGTGATATAGAATCCTCAATGACCAAAAGTTATCAGGACATTGGGGTTCTGGATCTTCCAAAAGGTGGAGCCTTCAACAGCCCAAAACTCCCTTACACTATACCAAGGCATTGACTCCAAAGGGAGATGCCACCTTCCGAATAACTGACACCACTTCCTGCTGCATTATTGGGATGAATTCCTCACTTCACGAAAATCAACAGCAAAACATCCATCAACATCAAAGGGGCCAGTATTTCACCCTTGGCATTTCTTGATGGTATGCTGTTTAAGTACTGACCCTGAATAAACTTGTGATCTCTGACCATTGTAGCCTGGCTGTAGAGTGGTTCACCGAGGTACTAAATTATGTATGATACACTACACAGTCACTATCACACAGGAACTTTTGTTTGTGTTCCAAGTGTGACAAGTAGAAAGTGTTCCCCTAGGTCCCTCAGATGGTTGCAGTTGTCATAGTTCATACATAGAAAATACCAGGGCCAGCATGGCAAATATAAACATCTTTTCATATCAGAATAGGCCAAAATGTCTCCCCATTTTCCTGCTGCTCTTGGAAGAAATCAACAGGCAGGGAATATTGTTACAGAGGCTTGTCAGTTTTTCAAAACATGCCTGTAACTAAGCATGACTTGATTTGTTTTTTATTCTAGTCTAATGGATTATTTATAAAGTGTTACAGAAGTAACACTGATCACTCATTTGCTGGTACAGATTACTTAATAGCGTCTCTTATTCTACAGGTTTCAGAGTAGCAGCCGTGTTAGTCTGTATCTGCAAAAAGAAAAGGAGGACTTGTGGAACCTCAGAGACTAACAATTTTATTTGAGGTTTCAGAGTAGCAGCCGTGTTAGTCTGTATTCGCAAAAAGAAAAGGAGTACCGGTGGCACCTTAGAGACTAACAAATTTATTAGAGCATAAGCTTTCGTGAGCTACAGCTCACTTCATCGGATGCATTTGGATGCAAATGCATCCGATGAAGTGAGCTGTAGCTCATGAAAGCTTATGCTCTAATAAATTTGTTAGTCTCTAAGGTGCCACCGGTACTCCTTTTCTTTTTGCGAATTTTATTTGAGCATAAGCTTTTGTGAGCTACAACTCACTTCCTCGGATGCATCTTATTCTACAGCGAGTTCTCTCAGCGTAGCCCCAGTAACCCCTAGACTAGCTACTCATTATATCCTGTCAATACAAATCATACCAATTCAGTCTTCACCTTCTTGTGGCACTGTGTGGGGGACCGCTACAGAATGAAGCCAAAACAAACTCCTGCAGTTTAGACCAATTTTACACAAACAGGCTGATGTGATATAGAAAATCCATATTGTGAACTCCCACACACATAAGTAATGTACAACATGTACAGTATGACTAGTGCTCTAAGATAACAACATGTAGGCAAAAGGCCCGCAGTTAAGGCCCTCCATAGCATGGTGGGATCAGACACTAAGGTCTAGTCCCACCATCCCTTTTCTTCTCCTAAGGCAGGATCCACGGGCATCCTCCCGTCCTCCAGTCTTTTCTTAACAGGATCCTCTCAATACTCCTTTGAGGTAGGGCAGCACTATTATCCCCATTTTACAGATAGGGAACTGAGGCACAGATACTAAGTAACTTGCACAAGGTTACATAGGAAGTCTGTAGCAGAGCAGGGAATGAAACCTGAATTTCCCAAGTCCCAGGTTAGTGCACTAACTACAAGATCATCCTTCCTCTCTTCAACCTGGCCATGACTCCTTTGTTTTCAGTTTTGATGGATTACCACCATCTGTGGCCAAAATGGCTTCTTTATCCCTGGTGTCGCTAACATTGCACTAAAGTGAAGAAACTACGAGCCCTATGGTGGCCTTCCTAGTCTGCAGAAAAGCCTGTAATATTATAACCACAAGCAAGAAATCTCCAAATTGCTACATTTGTTTCACACAAATGTGAATGTGGGAAAGATTGGCTTAGGTGAAGGCCACAGCCCTTCTGTCAAAGACAGTGGCTTTATTTACCCATTCTACAACCAGGGAAAACTACATTTCAACACTAGCTCAAAGAAACAAGCTGCAACTTAAGAGGAACCATAGAATGTTCTCAAGTCATTTTGGCTTCACTGCTCACCCTTTCTTTATATAGTTCTGGTTCATAGCATGCAAAGTGAAGAAAAGGTTGGTACAGGACCTAGGGTCTCCAAAAATCTCTTTGTTTTTCCATATAGACAAAATTGTGATACAATATACTGAACTGGAGAGCCCAGCCCAACTAGGACTTTTGTAAAAATAAATTTAAAAGTTCTAAGGTATTTCTGAATGTTCAAGGAAAATGCCTGACTGCTCTGAAAACTGAAGCAATTCACTTGTCCCCTATTAACTTAGCTGACAGCATCAATTCATGAGACAGAGAAGGTGGGTGAGATAATCTCTTTTGTTGGACCAACTGCGGTTAGTAAAAAGGACAAGCTTTTGAGCTACACTGGGCTCTTCTTCAGGTCTGGAGAAGAAAACATTATGCCCAGACCTGAATAATAGTCCTGTGTAACTCAACTGGCCCTTTATACCAACAGCAGTTGGTCCAACAAAAGAGATTACCTCACCCACCTTGTTTGTCTCCTATCCTGGTGTAAGCAGGGGAATAGTTCCGCTATTGTGGGGAACTTTCCTGGCTTCTGCACTACCCCGGTGAAGGGGGCTAGCGAAAGGATCTGAGTCCTCGCTCCCACTTCCTTTACCCAGAGGTCTCCCTGCCCTTGAGGACTCCCCTTCCACTCTCCTGTCTGGCAGAGTCCTCGTAACCCCAACAAGGCTGGGCCCAGGAGTCCTGGGGGACTCAACCCCCAACCCTGCTGTGGTCACCTAGGACAGAGGCTAGGGTGTCCCTACTCTGGGGTACTCTCTCTGCACTGGGCACTTCTCTGACCCACTGACCATTAAATACAAGTTAAAGCAAATGCAAGTTATTTAATCAACAATTAATTTTAAAAAGAATAAGGGGAAATGGGAAAGGTTAAGGAAACATCACCCCGCTCTGTGGCAGGAACCACCACAAACATGTCTCTGGAATGTCAGGGCAGTTCACAGTCTGTTTCTTGCAAGTCCCTGGCCTTCTTCTCAGGCCCTGGCTGTGCTGCAGGGATGCTGTGAGTTGGACACTCGCTCTGGTGGTGGCCATAGGCTCTAGGTGGCACGGCCCTTCTTCCCCTCACCCTGTCAGGGTTACCAATCTCCCCCACAAGTCTGGCCTGCAGAGCCTCCTGGCTGAGGCATCTCCCAGTGCTGGGTCCACGCCCCCCCACCCCCGCTCTCTCTACCTGCTCACAATACCTGGCTCCGGACTGCTCCAGCTCCAGCCCCAGCCCCACTCTGCCTCAGCACAGCTGCTGCTCTGCCTCCAGCTTCCTGGGTTGCTTCTCTGGTCCCTCTGGCTCTGGAGCTCTGCTCCCAGGACAGGGTCTGTTCTCTCTGGGCTGCTTTTCTGGTCCCTCTGAATCTGGCACAACTCTGGTCCCCAGCTCAGCTTGGGCCCCTGCTTTCTCCTTAGCTCAGCCCCACTCTGTCTGACCTAGGCAATTCCAGCTCACACAGAGGATGGGACCCACCCTGCCATTCAGGCTGACCTGGAGCATTAGCCTCTCCCCATTGTTCCTGGGGACTATCAGTCTCAGGGTCCTGACTTCCCATCGACCCTTCCCCTTTTAATACTGGGAGATAACCAACCAAAACACCCCCACTGAATGTTAATAAGAGGGAAACAGTCCCCTTACACTGGGATCAACACTGCAGACATCATCAATTGATTTCACATGAGCTATCAAAGAACAGATAATTACCAACTTGCAGCCACTATTGGACTGGTCCAGATTCAAACCATGGCCCTCCCACTTAGTTCAGGCAGTTCCTCATTATGGCATAACTAGAGATATTGGATCACAGCTTTCACACTCAGATACAAACGTGCATGGTAAAGATGCAGCCACTGAACTAACCGAAGTTAGTTATTAAACAAGCAGAGCTCTTAAGCAATGAAATAAAGTATGTAAAATAGTCTGTAATAGGGCACACTCTATCCCCAGACACCCCAGGAATCCTGGGGCATCTGAGGATAACGTGTGCCCAGGAACCTCTCAGACTCTCTCTGTTGAGTGGCAACTTTGCATGATTTATTTACATTCCCATCACCCCATGAATACAGTCTCATATTGCAATATTACACATAGCACTTCTCTAGCTTTAGAGGGGCCAGTCAGGAACAGCAAAGTTTCTACTCCTTGAGATCTAGGGTCAGCTAGCACTGATTATTCCCCAAGGTCCTGCCTGTGCCTTTCTTATACCTCTCAGCTGATGGGCTAATTGGTTCATCAGCCCTCCCAGCATGATCAGCTAGCATATCCCCAGTCAGCCTTCTCCAGGGGAACTGATGGGTGCCTAAGGGTATGTCTAGACTGCAATTAAAAACCTGTGGCTGGCTTGTGTCAGCTGACTCAGACTCATGGGGCTCAAACTAAAAGGCTGTTTAATCACCGTGTAGACGTTCAAGCTTGGGCTGGAGCCTGGGCTCTCAGATCCTGCATGGTAGGAGAGTCCGAGAGCTAGGGCTGAAGCCTAAGCCAGAATGTTTACGCTGCAATTAAACAGCCCCTTAGCCTGAGTCAGCTGGCTTGGGCCAGCTGTGGGTGTCTAACTGCAGCGCAGACATACCCTAAGTGATCAGAGCACTGGCTCTCCTGTCAGCTTCCAATGCTCCGTCACACATTTATTTACACACATTAATCTGGGATCTCTTTGGGATGATGAGTCTATACAGCTCCAGCTGCTGTCCGCATCCTTTATCCTTATTCTAATAGGTACTATGGCGATATTTTAATATTTATATCTAGAGATGCACACACTCAGGAAACTGGACTGGGAGTCAGGAGACCTGCATGATATTCCTAACTCTTCTCTGATTTGTGTAAGCACTAGTCACAATCGAGCCCAGGGATGGGCAAACTTTTTGGCCCGAGGACCACATCGGGGTTGCAAAACTGTATGGAGGGCTGGGTAGGGAAGGCTGTGCCTCCCCAAACAGCCTGGGCCCTGCCCCCTCCCACTTCCCACCCCGTGACTGCCCCCCTCAGACCCCCAAACCCATCCAATCCCCCCTGCTCCTTGTCCCCTGACACCCTCTCCCAGGACCCCCCCCACCCCTAACCAACCCCCTGGGACCCCACCCCTGAGCCAACCACCCCTGCTCCCTGTCCCCTGACTGCCCCAACCCCAGCCACATCCCCGCTGCCTGACAGGCCCCCTGGGACTCCCACACCTATCTGACTACCCCCTGCTCCCCATCCCCTGACTGCTCCCCCAGAACCTCTACCCCATCCAACCCCCCCTGCTCCTTGTCCCCTGACCCCCCCAGGACCCCACCCCCTATCCAACCACCCCCTGCTCCCTGTCCCCTGACTACCCCCTGGGACCCCTGCCACTTATCCGACCCCCCTACTCCCTGCCCCCTTATCATGCCGCTCAGAGTGGCAGGATTGGAGCCACATGGCAGCGTAACTACAGGGGAGGGGGGACTGCAGGGGACGGCCGGGGGCTAGCCTCCCCGGCCGGGAGCTCAAGGGCTGGGCAGGACAGTTCCATGGGCCGGATGTGGCCCGCAGGCTGTAGTTTGGCCACCTCTGGTCTAGCCTCAAGTTTTGCTGGCTAGGATAGAAATTCAGGGCCAGATTTCGCCAGTCACGCTGACTACTTGCAGAGCACTTGCACTCAGTGTGAGCTGGGCGGCAGAATTGTGTCATCATTGAGATGTATTAGAATGTTCTAATTCAGTGGTTCTCAATCAGGGGTACGTGTACCCCTGGGGGTAAGCAAAGGTCTTCCAGGGGGTACATCAACTCTTCTAGACATTTGCTTAGTTTTACAACAGGCTACATAGAAAGCACTAGTGAAGTCAGTACAAACTAAAATTTCATACAGACAAAATGAGAAAGTAAGCAATTTGTCATTAACAGTGTGCTGTGACACTTTTATATTTTTATGTCGGATTTTGTAAGCAAATAGTTTTTAAGTGAGGTGAAAGTTGGAGGTATGCAAGAAAAATCACACTCCTGAAAGGGGTACAGAAGTCTGGAAAGGTTGAGAGCCACTGTTCTAGTATATACAAAAGTCTTCCAGGTCTTTGGCAGAACTAGCTGGATGTTGTTCCCCAATGGCAATTACCTACAGTAGAGATATGTAAGGTTTGAAATTCCTGAAATCAGATGCTTGAATTTGTTTTAAAAGCTTCTACAAGCTGGAAGTTCAGGTCTGTTTCAAAGTGAGATGGATTTTTAATCACTACAGATAGAGTTGTATATGACTCTCTTTTTCTTGACTCCCACATAGTTCATTCCCTCTATGATCAAAGCCTACATTTCACAGAAAGAATAAAAATGAGTAAGCTTGAGAAGGCCTAATTTACAAAAAATCTGCTATCCCGTGCACCTCCCGTCACAGTCTCTGCAGCGCAGTGTCAGAATTTCTGCAAGCACATTGATGTGGGCTGAGGGACCAGAATCGCAGGTATAGTGGCGGGGAGGGGAGGGCAGTGCTCACGGGGTGCATCTTTCCATTCCCCTCCCAACCCTGGCCCTTCAGTGCTGTGGCCTGAGGGCAGGTGCCACCCTTCCTCCCCAAAGGCAGTGCACCCCAGTGATGCCGAGCATCCCTTCCCTTTCAGAGCCAGGGGAAAAAGCTCTGACCTCACCCCCCACACACACCAATCGAGGCAAAGCTCCATGTCCCCTCCTTACCATAAGCAAGGTTCCCCTAGCCTCTGCTCCCCAAGGCAATGGTGGGAGAGGGTGGCTGAGGTCCCTTGGTGTTGCCTGTCACCAATTAGGAAAACAGCTGAGCAGGCCCAGCCCCTGGGGACAGGCTGAGGATGCTCCCACTGGCAGCTCCATGCTGCACCCTGGCAAGGGCTGGCTGGGAAGGGCACCGTGCACAGCCTGCAATGGAGGGGGGGGGGGGTGACTCCTAGCACAGATAGCAGAGACGGGAGGGGAGAAGGAGGCAGGTCCGTGCACTGGGGAGGAGGTCCCCCAATGCAAAACAGCATACCCACACCCTGCCACCAGCAACCGAGATGGAGGGGATAGCTCAGTGCAGGGGAAGGTGTGCCCAATACTCCCCAATGCAAAATAGCAACATCCCCTTCCCCCACCTGCAAGCCAAACGCTGAAGAAGGGAGGAGGAAACCTTCCAGCTGTGCTTCACCCCCACCCCGAAAAATTCCTCTCTTCCAGACCCTCCCCCCAAATTTCCCCTACGCATGCTCTCCATGCTCTCCACGCAGGCTCTGTCAGGCAGGACAAGTGGATGGGGCTATGTGCCCTGGAGCTGTGCTGAAGGGCCAGGGTCAGCAGGGGAGTGGAACGATGCAGTTTGGAGGGGGTGGCCAACTCCCCTATATGACCCCCGCCAATCTCCGCCTCTGACCAGAATCTGTCACAGTGGTGCAAAACAAATGCCTGTTGTGACATGAAAACATTGTTTTGGAAATTACATATTTATTTGTCAATTCTACCTTAGAACGTCATGATTCCTTTGCTTGCAAGACTGTAGAATTAAAGCTCCGATCCTGCAAAAACTTAAGCAACTTTACTCACATGGAGTATCCCTAGTGAGTTCAAAATACTCAATATTTAATACGGTTTTACTAGAAAGCAAAAATTGAACTACCAGCAGCTGCAGCTATACTCGCATCACATCCTAAGAGCAGTGTGGAAGCAGGAAGATCTTTCAGTCTCCCTTCAGCTAGTGTAAATTACTCTGAAGCTTAGTGGAATGAAAGCTGCCTTCCAAGCTAAGGCCATGTCTACGCTACAGTTTATGTCAGCATAATTTATGTCGCTCGGGGGTTAGCGTAGTTAAGCTGAGAGGAGAGCTCTCTCCCATTAGCTTAGAGCAGCTGGATACATTAGAGAGTTTACAGTGGCATGGCTGCACACCGGTGCAGCTGCGCTGCTGTAAACTCTCTAGTGTAGCTGTGCCCTTAGATTGTAAGCAGGGGCGTGTGCTGGAATTTAAATGTGACCCCCCACATTCTGTGCTCCCCCCTCCAGGAGCTTGCTCTCCCCTCCTCCTCCCCCCCAGCTCCTGCAGGAGCTTGCTCTTTCCCCCGCCTCAGCAGGAGCCCGCTCTGCCCCCCACACAGCCTCCACCATGGTGGGAACTTGCTCTACCCTCCCCTAGCCCAGGGAGGAGCTCGCCTTCCTCCTGGCCCAGCAGGAGCTTGCTCTTCCCTGCCTCCGCAGCCCTGGGGCAGGAGAAGTTCTGGGCCCTGCATGATTACTGGGGGGGGCCGTGCCATTGCAGGGTCGTGGCACATTGTTAGCACCTGGGGCTCTCCCATTCTCTTCTCATGGCACACAGTTTAGTGTCCTGGGGACCAGGGCCATCCTTAGGATTTATGGGGCCCTACGCAGTATTATTAAACTGGTGCCCTGATGCCCGACTTGGGGCACAGCCACCACCCCTGCCCATGGACCCCCTGAAGAACCCCCTCCCCCGCCATTGCTCACACACACGCAGCAGACACTGTGGCAGCACACAGGAGGAAGGGGGATGAGGCAGCAAAGGACACCGAGCCGCCCGGCCCGCCTCATGGCGGTGGAGAGTCACAGTTCCCTGCAGAGACGCCCGTATCCTCTCCCTCACGCAGAATGCACCATTCCGGCGCATTCGGCTCTGTGAATGTGGCCCCTGCCTAAGGAGACAGCAGCACGCGCCGGGTGTGTGGGAGCCGACCGCTCTTACCTGCTGTCCCGGTGATGCCCCAAATTTTTGGGTGCCCTATGCAGCCGTGTATGCCTAAGGACGGCCCTGCTGGGGACTGGAGTGCTTTAGTCTAACTAAAGTCTTTGTGTTTAATATAGGGCTATGCGGGTGACAACCAGTGGCCTGTGATGCACAGGAAGTCAGACTAGATGATCTAATGGGCCTTTCTGGCCTTATTTCTAAAAGAAGCAGAACCGTCTGTGCAGACATGCATGAAACATGCTCACTTCACTCCGTTTGTGAAGGTCACATGTGCCTAAGGACATGCGTGACAGCACATGCATATTTTTTCCACACAAAAATAGCATGTGACATTTGGGGGGAAAAAACAAAACAGCTAGCTCAAGTGCTTCCTTTACTTTTCACACTTAATCCAGATTTCTGATTTTATACTCCAGCCTTCTTCTTCTTCTTGTCAAACGTGTTGCTAAGTAACAGTATAAAACAAGTGATTTAAAACAGGTTGGGGGGAGGTGGAATCTGGCTGTTGTGAAATATCACAACTCTAGTTACAATCTGTTTTTCTTTCCTCATAAGAAGAGGAAAAATTCTTTTCGAAGCATTAGCCAGGAAAACATCCTCTGTTTAGATAACATTATACAGATTTCACATAGATAGCTGTGGATTTACTCAGAATGGCATGAATCGGCTCTGTGGTAGACCATTATAGAACACTTTAGAGAATAATTAAAAGAAAGAAGATGGCTGGGATTTTAATTGGATCTCTGTACTCCTCCAAAAAAAGCACCTGAGTTTATTAGATGATTACTAAACCAATCATGTTATAATGGAGGAGATAGAACACAAGCAGTTAAATGCCAACATGCTCCAAGCCACAATTCAACTAGCATGCCACTCTAATAAACGTTTGGCTGATTACAATATTTCAAAGTAGACGACACAAGCTTTTGGTCTTGTGGCTCAGTGACTCTTTTTGATGTCCCACAGTTACTCAGGGCAGCTCAGACGCAGTTGCATTTTAATCCACATTGATTAATGGTACAAAATGAGTCTTTCTGACATCTGTAATTTTGCTCTGCCAGGTAATGATTGAGGAGGAAGGGGTTTCATCCCAACATTGCAAACACCCAACAGCCCACTACAACAGAGAGTTAACCTTCTTCTCCAGCAGATGAGATAAGACCTTAACTTGTTTTCTTTAATTAACTCCTCACTAGGTTGTTCCACGTTCAACTGGCACCCCTCTGGTCCAGGACAATAGAAATGCTCTCAGCTCGGATTGGGTTTCTGTTGCTCCTCCCAAACGTCTTTGGAATAGCAGTGCTCCACGCTAGTCAGGTCACAGTTTTCTCACACTGACTGTGAACACTTTTGGAAAGATTGATTTGCCTGACATGGGCAATGAAAGCTGAATATACCAGAAACCTGCAGAAGGACTAAGCACGCTAGTGAGTCACAATCATCAGCAAAGATAACATATTGGCAGCCCACACCATTCTCAGCTATTCAGAATAAATGCCTTTCTAGGTTTCCTTTCCATTGTTTACTCTCCTGGATTTCATAGTTTATCATTAATGCCTTCAGACTTCCAGTTCCCCATTTACATTTGTTTTTGCCCTACGTGGGCGTAGTTTCTTCTTGTCCACAGTAAGTGCTTAGACTGCACTGCAGACCACAGACTGCTTATAAATGAGCCTTTAACTTACAAGGTTGCCCTGTTAAAATAGCTTATTTAATACAAGACCACACAGAAACATTGGAATGTTTTCAGGGGATGGGACTGAGAGTTGGCTCTGTGGTTATTACTACCTAGTGCACCATCCCCGTGGGCTAGGTCTCTACAACAAAGGCCACTGTACACAACTGAGGATTAACTCAAAATACCAGTATAGCCCCAGTGCAATTATGAAGACGTTAAAGCAAAAATTAGGGGAAAAGCTTCCCAGGTAGGGATAGATTGAAACCCACATTAGTCAAAAATACAGGACACCAAAATGGCTCTTGGGAAGGAAGGGGCCAGGGTGAGGAGGAGGAAAGTAGGGAAGCTGGGGTAAAGAAATCCACACCCACAACCTTGGGTGTGTGTGTGTGTGATTCTGAAAAACAAAATCCACAAGGAGAAGAAGAGCGTACCAAAACATGTTTGACTTGATGGCCCCCTTCGGTGCCCTGGGAGCCCTTACCAGAGCACATGGGCAGAAGCAATCAATTTGTCTAATCATGCCTTAATCCATTGTTGTTCTCAGGCTTTTCACACTGACCCACAAGTTCTCAGCAGTGCTGAAGCAAGCAACCAAGTCTTGGAAAAATTAACAGAATTTGGACTGACTTCTCCACTCATTTATACTTGTGCCAACTGTCCTCTTATCCCCATTGTAGCTGTACATGAGAACAGAATTTGTCCCCAATCAAACATAGAAAGATAATGCAGAACTCCTTCAGATGGGGAAGCTTGCACATTATCAGATATATAGAGCCTGATCGAAAGCCCAGCAAATTCAGTGGAAGTCGTTCCATTTACTTCAGTGGGCTTTGAATGAGGTCCATAGTCACACTGGAGCATGTACCATCTTACCATGAATTACTGTGAAATCCTCACTGGTTTCAAAAGAGCTACAAATTGCCAGCTGATGCAGAACACAGTGTGGTAGTTTGCAGTAACGTGTTATCCATTTATTCAAGTGGCAAAGATTCATTCTTATCAGTATCTTGCCGACCAGAGGTAGTGGAATCTCAGCGTCTATTAGTATAGGCTGAGCTATAGTAGTAGATGCTGATATTAGTAGCAACCTATTAGTGCCCTTTTGGTATGTTGTTCCTAAGCCAGAGAGTGTAGGAGGGGAACATCATATGCAAAGCTAGAAGTGTCATAGGCATGTTTGCTTTGAAATGCTAATACATCAACATCGCCCATTGATCAGTCTGAACAACAGCTGGGTCAAGTATGAGGCAAAAATGAATGCGTCACACTCTTCCAAAACTAATGGCAACCTATACAGGGCACTTCACTCAGAAGCATATCATTACACGCCACTCATGTTAGCACCTTGGCCTTGGCACCTCTCAGGATTTGCCTCACGCCAGCTTGAGACAAAGACTATCCCCTGTGGTAGGTTTGTACAGTCTCGTAGGTATCATCTACACCACAAAATGTCTGGTTTCAGAGTAGCAATCTCCCCTCTGTATTTTCCACCAAATGCATCTGATGAAGTGAGCTGTAGCTCACGAAAGCTTATGCTCAAATAAATTTGTTAGTCTCTAAGGTGCCACAAGTACTCCTTTTCTTTTCACAAAATGTCTGTGCTCACAGACCTCATTTGAAAAACAGGCTCAGCCTTTGTGAGTTTAACCCAGTGTATGGTCAGCATGGACCAGGGAAAGACTGTTAAAATCCCCTATTGGCACACCTCTTGAATTATGCCTAGTTTCATGAATGAAAGTTTTGGTTGGTCCGTGAAGGTCAAGGAAAATGTTTTTAACCAATGTTAGGATGAATGTGATTTTAAAAATGGTTTAGCAGCTAACGTGATTTTGGTTTTGTAACACAGGCAGGATTTTAACCTATTGGCTCCCCACCTTTTCAGGCACCCATACCAATTTACCAGACTAACATCCTCATTGGATTAACCAGTCCGTGATACCTTATATTCAGTTGTAAGAACTCTAAGATGCAATGGAACATGGGCTACTCTAATCTGATTGCGACAGTCGTGTGTGGAGCATTCCTCACTCCACTGTGGCTCAGCATACGAACGATCGCATGAGAGATGTATGGTGGCAGCTCACTAGGAAACATCATCTTTAAGTCAGGGAGCAAGAAGCTTGAAGTAACAGTTCAAAGAGCCTGAAGCACCAGTGCTGATCTCTATAACAGGGTCAGGAGTCAGTATTTCATTTCACCATTATACCAGAGAGCTTTACAGCCAAGAATGTAATTCTGGATGCAAAACAGAACCTCCCTCTTTGAGAAATCAAGCTTGAAATTGTAAAACCTTTATGCCCAGAGGCCTGCCTTTTACTAATGACTCCCTATTCCTTTAACAAAGGTAGGTGCCTCTGTTCTTATAGTGACAGCAAACTACATACAATATCAGTCTATCTGTCTAGGTACTTGAACTCTGTAATATCAGAGCGTAATAGAGACGCTTCTTGAAATGATGAGACATGGGAGCAGAAAACTTTTCTGAGAAGCAGTGAAAAGAGCTCACTAATGGGCTCCCCAAATCTCTGACATGTAAGACTGTTTAGAAAGCACTTCTTTAAATTGGGGTGCCATCCTTCCCAAAGGAGGGTGATGGCATTGGTAAGAATCTGACCTTGGCTACACTAATTCAATAAGCATAGGGGGTTACATGGTCCTGTATTAGGATGTATCCACTGCTTCAGTTTCTCCTCTGGCTAGGCTGGTGCACTGATAGCTGAATGACAACTGAGCCTGAAGACTGGACATTGCTTTTTGTTTGGACTTCTTGTTGCCCCAGTGGATAATTTTTGCTTAGGCCAGAGTGCCTAAGTACTAAAATCACCATCTAAACTTCCAAATCAATTGTCTACACAAAGGAAAATTGAGGCTCCAAGTAAGAGGAAACAGAGCCACAGCCCCATTGTGACACCAGGTAAGCTGCTGCTACCTCACTCAACTTAAAGCAGGCCAACAAACATCTTCACCTAGATTTTTGTCTTCAAAAGCATTCTGCATCACCATCCCACATCTGCTAAGTGTATAGGTGAACTGGGATCTCTCTGGGAGGGGTTTCATGAACAATGGTAAAAGTGGCTATGCAGAGCCATTCAGAATCAGAGTGCTAATGTACATGTTTCACAGTAAGAATAGAGAGCCCCTCTACCTGATCCTGAAAATTCTATCATCATCTACTTTGCACACCACATTAACACATCCAGGACCCGGCCCCCATGATCCATTAGGATTTGCATCACCACTGGGTAGTAGCACATTCTGCAAATGTACATCTGGGCTTATTGGGGGAGGGCACAAGATGGGCACATCAGTTCCTTTGATGGCTCCTGAACTATTTAGGAATCCAACAAGTTGAAATCTTCCCTTAGTGATCTTTGGCATATTGGCCACTTTGATCCAATGCCCCTGCAGCAGAAGAAGTATCACCATTCACTCCCCCATGGCAAAAGCACCTACCATTGACTTCCCAACCTGACATTCATGCCCAAGTGACTGGTAATTATGCAGGAATGGCAGCTTCTGCAGGACTATTGCCAATCTCATTTCTTTGGGAAACAGTGCTCCCATCATGGTGATCCTGCAATGAAATGTTGGGGCTGGATCTTCATAGAGTTACAGAAATTTATTTCCCTTCATTCTGAAGTTATTCAGCCACTGGTGATTGTCCAAGGTACAAAAAAAGTGTCCAAGGTACACTTATCCCATGAATCTGTCCAGACCTAAATGCGTGCTAAACCCAGCAAAAGTCTCCCTCAGGTGCATGGAGCTGAACAGGATGCAGTAAAACTGTCAAATGCAGATATTGCATTCCAACACTGTACAGTTAATTCTAGAACATCCTCAACCAGCTTGCTGCAGCCATTTCAGCTCTCTTGTGACTGCTTTCTAGAAGCTCCACCAGAAACTTTTCTTGTTCCGCAAAGAGCAAGTGTTGACTGTTCAGCCTGGTCTCCGTAAAAAGAGGATTTGGAAATAGTGCCTTATCCATGGGCTAATGGGACTTTCCCAGGCAATTATGGCCTTTTGACCTCTTTTGCCCCCTGTGTCCGCAAGGGCTGGGGGGAAGATACCAGCAAAAGGAGGACACTCAGGCCTAAGAATAGTAAACTACGCTTTATTGAAGGAAGGAAGGAAGGAAGGAAGGAAGGAAGGAAGGAAGGAAGGAAAGGAAGAACTTATGCTCCAATCTGCGCAGAGAGCCCCTAGGATGCACGGAGGGGCTGCAGGGGACTCTGGCTATTCAGGACAGATGACCAGGCAGGACTCTGCCGGGGGGGGAGTCCTCTGCGGCGCTATATTCTTCATACTTATCACAGGGTTACATGGGGTCAACAGCTGGTTACAGTCTTATATGTATGATTTATGCTTATTACATAAACTAACTTGTTTACAGGCAAAAATATGCTGAGCTATGCTACAATATCTTTTGGCAGGGTCTGTTGGACAAAGTTCATTGAAACTGCCTGCATCCTCCGCTTACATCCAGTCACGTACTCAGTCTACCACTTAGCTCCTTGCCAATCTTCTGCAACCTTGCCCCTACACCCCTGTAGTCTCCCTGTATTCCTAGAAGGTCTTTCAAAATCTTCCAGGAGCCACAGCTTCAGGGAGCTGGGCCAGAAGCTGTCAGATAGGAACTCAGCAGGCTGTAACAGCAATAGTGTAGTATAGCACAATCATGAATGCTGGGCAAGACTGAAGCAGAACAGCCCCGCTAGCGTGGACAGCCTGCAATGTTGGTGCTTACTTCACTGCTATCCCACTGGCTTCCTGTTTCTGACCTTTACTTATGGAAACATTATGGGATGGGAAGAGATCACCAATGTCTAAAACAAGTCCAATTTTGGTGGAGGTATTTTTCTGTTTCACTCATTCTCAGCAGTAAGACTTGTGATGTACCATTCTGCAGTTAGGCCCACATAAATAAATAAAGCAAGGCCCAAAGAGAAGAAATTTAAACTGGAGCTAAGATCATCACAGGAAGCAGCTGCTTTCTGTGATGGTCTTCGCTCCATTTTAATCAGGTGAATGTTTACTGGCAAATTGTGTTTAATTCCAGAAGGCAAATTTCAACAATAAATATTGATTTAACCTGTAGTCCATACAGACTTCCTCACTTCTTATTGTAAACTGCTATGTGTTGTTTGACAGTTGTAGTGTTTCATCCCAAAGGAGGTTATGTTTTCAGATGGAAATGAACCTTTTGTATGGTTTGTCTGTCAGTTTAATGCTTTGATGTGCTATAGGATCCTTCTGAGTGAAAGGCACCATGTTAATAATGTATTATTAGTTATAACTCACAATTAAAGCTGGAAGAAAAACAAGGGTTTTCTTCAGCAGAAAATGTTGACAATTTTTTTTCATGTCATCAAAGTTTTCATGGAAAATGACAAAAAAAAATATTTTGGGTTTCAACAAACATGCTGCAGTTTTCAGGCTTTTTTGAACCCTGTAAACAAACAAAAGGAACTACATAAATTCATGGAGGATAGGTCCATCAATGGCTATTAGCTAAGATGGGCTGGGATGGTGTCCCTAGCCTCTGTTTGCCAGAGGCTGGGAGTGGGCAACCAGGGATAGATCACTTGATGATTGCCTGTTCTGTTCATTCCCATCTGGGGCAACTGGCATTGGCCGCTGTCAGAAGACAGGATATTGGGCTAGATAGACCTTGGTCTGACCCAGTATGGCTGTTTTTATGTTCTTATCTGTTGGCTGTTGACTACATATTGAAATTTTCTGCAGACATCAGACTCTTTTAATTAAAAATTTTGTTTTGGCAAAAGCGCAATTTTTCATCAAAAACAATTTCAGTGGAAAATCTTCTACCAGCCCTAGTCAGAATACAGGTAATTTTTCCTTTTTCTTTCTTTTTTAGTTGAAAAATGTATTAAGGAAAGCTTGACTTCAGAAATATAAAGTCCAATAGAAAGAGTATTGATACAAATAATTATCCACCCCACAAACAATTGCAGAGGTTAGCATTTGGTGAACATTTCAAAGATGCATAGTAACTAGAAGTAAGTATATAAAACCTACTGAACATACACCATGGGTTAGTACATCACTATGTAAATGTATCTGTAAAGAACCTTCCACCTTGGCCTACCTACTTTCTCTTCATAAACAGCAGAAGTCTGATAAACAGCAGAAGTCAGTCCACTTCCTGATGCCTGTTCAGGTCAGTCAAAGAAGAAGTGGAAGAACCTTCACCATCTATCAAGTAGTTTATAGGACAATACTTGCTCTCTGCTGGCTTCAGCCTGGCTCAGAGTATATAGGGTTCACTCAGTCATCAATTAAATGCATCTGTTTTTTTGGGGTGGAACAGGATAGACTTCTGTACCCGCAACACAACACAAAAGTTTTTGGCAGGGAAATCAAAAGAATAGCGTTCTCAACTAAAACTACAGGGATAGATAAATACATTCCATATGTGTTTGTTTAAGCTGAAATTTAGCCAGGTCCAGGCTTAATAATACCCTTAATCTTGTAAAAAGTGCTATGGGTTCCTTGTTGACTACAAGTGGGCACGCAGTCAGTTTCATATCTCATCCCAAAGCTGGCACCTCCAGAAGCATGATAGTTCCCATGCTTGTAAACTCATCCATGCATCTACATAGAAGGAAACTTCTTTGTTGCCTCAAATACAATTCCTCCAGATAACAAACAAGAAAATATTAAACTTCTCTCTGACAAATGCAGCAGGATCTGTTATTCGTTAGCCAGCTTGTATATTACACCCCAGGCACACCATTCATTGGTTTATTACTTCCTGTCATAAGCTGAAAAACTGGCCTGACAGAGACAGCTAATGTGGTCCCAGTTCTAATACAAGAGACTGTAAGAAGAACTGTGAATTATTAATGTTGCACCCTCCCCACTAAACTTTAAAGGAGACACAGAGCTTCAGTTTCAATATTCTCTGCCCACACTGCATTCTTGTGAGCTTTAAAAAACTATGGTAGAGTTCATATTTCCATTAAATGTGGGGTGAGAGGGGCAACTCAAAACATTAAAGAAGGATTCAAACACAGCAACTTGTTTCTGGTTGGTGATTAACAGATGTTAACCAAAGGAGCAGAATTTTTTTAAAAAACACTTTTTTAATATTCTTAAATATCCAAAAACACTAATGGACCAAAGTCTAGTTCCACTGGACCCAAGATTTGTCCTAAAAGACGTGTAGAACCAAAATTTCTAATATAGTTACAATTTAAAACAAAGTATTTCAAAATCATTTCTTCCTTTACTTACCTACCTAGAAATGTATTCTGGGTTTCCCTTGAAACATCTTTTACCATTTAAAATGGTACAGGCACTAGTGCTGGTTCAGGCGGTCATAATCAATGATGGGTAAACCACCCAAGGGTCAGAGCTTGTGTTTGTATTGGACCAAGCAAGAATGACTTTATGCATAGTCTGCCAAGTGGCCACCTACAGCTCCACACATACCTCTGGGATACCAGAATGGCACTAGAATACTCACGGTCATTCACCAATAGGCCAGTTCCAAACTGCTTTTCTCTAATGCAGTTTCTGTTCACTTCTTCTCTGCCTGGTTGCTACACACATGTGATCAGAAACTGGAGGAAGAAATTATGTAGATGGGAAACTAAGTGGGACAGTAAATTGGGGAGGAGGAAGGGAGAAGACTGTAATGGGGGAATACCAAATGCTATCTTCACTTAGCATGTGCAGGAACCTAGGGCCAATACTGTGGATTAGCAAAGGAACTGGACAAGACTTAACAGTTCCACAGAGGTTTGTGTAAACAATTTTCTTGCTTTGGCTTCCCATTGGTATGAGGCCCTTGAGTTCCACATTGACTTCAGGATTCAGATAAAGCCAAAAGCTGAGACTAAAACTCAGCTGAAATCACTGACTTTTGCAAAATTCCCACCAAAACCTTTGTGGCATTCAAAACTCATCCCAGTTAAGGAAACATTTTTATTTGTAAGAACATAATGTAAGAACAGTTTCATTCAGACAGACTTTGGACTTGATGTGAAGGATTGGGCTCCATTTTTATTTTATCTGTACAAGTACAGTCACATCTAGTTAAGATTAGATAGGGGACCAAACTGAACTTCATGGCAGGTCCCAGCTCTAAAAAGGACTTAACAAACCCTCTGCATTCTGGCAAACGCAGATCTGCATCTGAATTAGCATTATGGGCCTCCCTCTAACTAACTGAGATGTCACTACCGGTTGAATGGCAAATGGGAACCCTATACTACATCTAAACTAGAAATCAGCTTTCAAATCTTTTGTGACTTTGACATTTTTAAACCTTCTCCTTTATATTCTGTTACTGATTAAAGTATTAAAGAGTTTGTTTTCTAAGCTTTGCAGTTCACCATTTGGATTCAGATTTTTAGCTGATGGATACATAAATTCTTTCAAATTCATCAGTGGAATACATCAAACATGTAATGTTATCAGTGAGCTCTCTTCCCCATGGTATTCCTGGTAGTACAATCTAGGACTTATTCTCTGAATAAGTCTGAATTTAAATAATTCACCAAGTAAGATTATATTCCTCTTTTAGTGATGGAGGAACATTTTTTTCCAGTGGTCATAGACAAAGATTCCTCCTGATTGTTGGGGACACCGGGCATAGCCACTAGGTAACTCAAGGGGATGGAAGACCACGAGTGTCGATGAAGCCCCCTCGCTCTAGGCCCAGATGGCCCCCCCCTTCCCTTTTCTGCCTGGAGATACTCACAGCAGTCACGCTGAGAAGTTTGCAACAGTGTATTGCAGGCGCAGACTGGCTGGAGCAAGATTAGGTCAAGCAGGACAGGAATGTTAGATAATGCTGAACAAACAACTCCATATATGGGGAAATAGATGATAAGAGGAAAAAGGGGAACTGGCTGGTATACTGGATTGGCTATATGGATACTCAGGGCAGCTTGCTATTGGATAAGTATGCTAAAGAATGAATGTATAAAATATGTGTAACTGCTTGCACTGGTGTGCAGGATTTGAGATTGTTGTCTCCCTGTACCGCTTGAAGCTTCAAATAAACTTTTCTACTTCTCTACCCCGTTGTGATTATTGGGCAACGCACACCGGGCAACAAATCCAGCTGTTGCTTGCCTCGGGCACTCTGTGCCTGCAACATGATGTTAGCAAAGTTTTATTAATTAATAAATACAGTCCTACTGAGAGAAAGCAAAATTTTCAATTGAAAATAATTTGCAAATGGCAAAAATGAATACTCTTTTAGGGATAAATTGAACCACAAATGTATAAACAGATGTTCGGTTCAGCTGATCAAGCTGCCGGTTAGGACTCTTTCAATGCAGAGTACATGATCCAATGGCTGGAAGCTGAAACTAGACAAATACAGACAGGAAATAAGGTGTACATTTTTAACAGTGAGGGTAATTAACTGTTGGAAAAATTTATCAAGGAGCATGATGAATTCTCCATGACTGGCAAATTTTAAATCAAGATTGGATATTTTTCTAAAAGATCATAGAATCATAGGATGTATGCGAGGAATTATTTTGAGGAGATTCTATGGCCTGTGTTATGCAGGAGATCAGACCAGATGATCACAATGGGCCCTTGTGGCCTTGGAATTTATGACTGTGTGTGATGGGGTGCAGAAACCCCACACTGAGCCCACACGAGCTTAAGGATAATACTGGACCCAGATAGCCCAGGCCTTCCAGACATGCAGAGCATGCTCCAACTGGAAAGGGAGCTTAAAAAGGAACAACCCAGCTCAGAAGGAGGAAACTGGGGAGGAAGATGGACCTATACTGAGGGCTTCTGCCTAAGAAACCTGCCTGTGAGGAATAGGACTACCTGCTGAGTCCAGTTGGGGCTGAAGATTTAATTGACTTTTCTTTTTCCTCTGTTATCTTACATTGAACTTGGAGCGGTGGGGAGAGACAGATGGTAGGAAGTGACCCATGGATGGGAGCGAAACTCGAAGGCACTGATTGGCTCTCACAGAGTCAGAGCCTTGGATCAATGGAGTGGGAGGACCTAGACTCTCCTACCAACTGCCCTTGCTGCAGGAGGGACATAAGTCTCCTTCCTACTCATAGGCGCTAGCTTCTTCCGGATCTGGAGGGTGCTCAACCCCCCTGCTTTGCTCCAGACCCCCACCCCCAAACACCCTTTCCCCTAAGCCTCCACCCCAGCCCTTCCCCACCCACTTCCGCCCCCTCCCGCCAGCATGCCCCATCCCCACTCCTTCCCCTCCCTCCCAGAGCCTCCTGCATGCCGCAAAACAGCTTGGTGAATCCATGCTGACTGTTCCTGATCACTTTCCTCTCCTCTAAGTGCTTCAGGATTGATTCTTTGAGGACCTGCTCCATGATTTTTCCAGGGACTGAGGTGAGGCTGACCGGCCTGTAATTCCCAGGATCCTCCTTCTTCCCTTTTTTAAAGATGGGCACTACATTAGCCTTTTTCCAGTCATCCGGGACTTCCCCCGTTCGCCACGAGTTTTCAAAGATAATGGCCAAGGGCTCTGCAATCACAGCCGCCAATTCCTTCAGCACTCTCGGATGCAATTCGTCCGGCCCCATGGACTTGTGCACGTCCAGCTTTTCTAAATAGTCCCTAACCACCTCTATCTCTACAGAGGGCTGGCCATCTCTTCCCCATTTTGTGATGCCCAGCACAGCAGTCTGGGAGCTGACCTTGTTAGTGAAAACAGAGGCAAAAAAAGCATTGAGTACATTAGCTTTTTCCACATCCTCTGTCACTAGCTTGCCTCCCTCATTCAGTAAGGGGCCCACACTTTCCTTGGCTTTCTTCTTGTTGCCAACATACCTGAAGAAACCCTTCTTGTTACTCTTGACATCTCTTGCTAGCTGCAGCTCCAGGTGCGATTTGGCCCTCCTGATATCTTTCCTACATGCCCGAGCAATATTTTTATACTCTTCCCTGGTCATATGTCCAACCTTCCACTTCTTGTAAGCTTCTTTTTTATGTTTAAGATCCGCTAGGATTTCACCATTAAGCCAAGCTGGTCGCCTGCCATATTTACTATTCTTTCGACTCATCGGGATGGTTTGTCCCTGTAACCTCAACAGGGATTCCTTGAAATACAGCCAGCTCTCCTGGACTCCCTTCCCTTTCATGTTAGTCCCCCAGGGGATCCTGGCCATCTGTTCCCTGAGGGAGTCAAAGTCTGCTTTCCTGAAGTCCAGGGTCCGTATCCTGCTGCTTACCTTTCTTCCCTGCGTCAGGATCCTGAACTCAACCAACTCATGGTCACTGCCTCCCAGATTCCCATCCACTTTTGCTTCCCCCACTAATTCTACCCGGTTTGTGAGCAGCAGGTCAAGAAAAGCGCTCCCCCTAGTTGGCTCCCCTAGCACTTGCACCAGGAAATTGTCCCCTACGCTTTCCAAAAACTTCCTGGATTGTCTATGCACCGCTGTATTGCTCTCCCAGCAGATATCAGGAAAATTAAAGTCACCCATGAGAATCAGGGCATGCGATCTAGTAGCTTCCGTGAGTTGCCAGAAGAAAGCCTCATCCACCTCATCCCCCTGGTCCGGTGGTCTATAGCAGACTCCCACCATGACATCACTCTTGTTGCACACACTTCTAAACTTAATCCAGAGACACTCAGGTTTTTCCACAGTTTCATACCGGAGCTCTGAGCAGTCATACTGCTCCCTTACATATAGTGCTACTCCCCCACCTTTTCTGCCCTGCCTGTCCTTCCTGAACAGTTTATAACCATCCATGACTGTACTCCAGTCATGTGAGTTATCCCACCAAGTCTCTGTTATTCCAATCACGTCATAATTCCTTGACATCACCAGGACCTCCAGTTCTCCCTGCTTGTTTCCTGCTTGTTGTGTTTTTTTTTAAAAAAGGGAAGAAGGAGGATCCTGGGAATTACAGGCCAGTCAGCCTCACCTCAGTCCCTGGAAAAATCATGGAGCAGGTCCTCAAAGAATCAATCCTGAAGCACTTAGAGGAGAGGAAAGTGATCAGGAACAGTCAGCATGGATTCACCAAGGGAAGGTCATGCCTGACTAATCTAATCGCCTTTTATGATGAGATTACTGGTTCTGTGGATGAAGGGAAAGCAGTGGATGTATTGTTTCTTGACTTTAGCAAAGCTTTTGACACGGTCTCCCACAGCATTCTTGTCAGCAAGTTAAGGAAGTATGGGCCGGATGAATGCACTATACGGTGGGTAGAAAGCTGGCTAGATTGTCGGGCTCAACGTGTAGTGATCAATGGCTTCATGTCTAGTTGGCAGCCGGTGTCAAGTGGAGTGCCCCAGGGGTCGGTCCTGGGGCCCGTTTTGTTCAATATCTTCATAAATGATCTGGAGGATGGTGTGGATTGCACTCTCAGCAAATTTGCGGATGATACTAAACTGGGAGGAGTGGTAGATACGCTGGAGGGGAGGGATAGGATACAGAAGGACCTAGACAAATTGGAGGATTGGGCCAAAAGAAATCTAATGAGGTTCAATAAGGATAAGTGCAGGGTCCTGCACTTAGGATGGAAGAATCCAATGCACCGCTACAGACTAGGGACCGAATGGCTCGGCAGCAGTTCTGCGGAAAAGGACCTAGGGGTGACAGTGGACGAGAAGCTGGATATGAGTCAGCAGTGTGCCCTTGTTGCCAAGAAGGCCAATGGCATTTTGGGATGTATAAGTAGGGGCATAGCGAGCAGATCGAGGGACGTGATCGTTCCCCTCTATTCGACACTGGTGAGGCCTCATCTGGAGTACTGTGTCCAGTTTTGGGCCCCACACTACAAGAAGGATGTGGATAAATTGGAAAGAGTACAGCGAAGGGCAACAAAAATGATTAGGGGTCTAGAGCACATGACTTATGAGGAGAGGCTGAGGGAGCTGGGATTGTTTAGTCTGCAGAAGAGAAGAATGAGGGGGGATTTGATAGCTGCTTTCAACTACCTGAAAGGGGGTTTCAAAGAGGATGGCTCTAGACTGTTCTCAATGGTAGCAGATGACAGAACGAGGAGTAATGGTCTCAAGTTGCAATGGGGGAGGTTTAGATTGGATATTAGGAAAAACTTTTTCACTAAGAGGGTGGTGAAACACTGGAATGCGTTACCTAGGGAGGTGGTAGAATCTCCTTCCTTAGAGGTTTTTAAGGTCAGGCTTGACAAAGCCCTGGCTAGGATGATTTAACTGGGACTTGGTCCTGCTTTGAGCAGGGGGTTGGACTAGATGACTTTCTGGGGTCCCTTCCAACCCTGATATTCTATGATTCTATGATTCTATGAAAACAGCTGATCACGGCGGGTGGTAAGTGCTGGGAGGGAAGAGGAGGTGCTGATTGGCAGGGCAGCAGGTGGGCAGGAGGCACGGGGGGGGCTGGCTGCTAGTGGGTGCTATTCACCCACTAATTTTTTTCCATGAGTGCTCCAGTCCAGCACCTTTTTCCAGTGTCTTAATCTACTGAAGGCTCCTAGTAACTGGAGACACAGCAGGTTCACTTCACCAGTTCAAAGTGAAACACATCATTTATTTATTTATATCAATGAGACAAGGCACCTATCCAAATCCCTACAAGGACTAAAATAATAATTAGAAGATAACCCCACAAGGGTCCACCAAACTCGGCCTCCTACAGAACTCCCACCACTTGCTCTGCCCTTACAAAGGCCTAACCTCTATCAAGCTTTTCCCTCTGCAACAGTCCTAGCAAACAGATGTACTTTGTTCAGGTCCATAGGTGCTGGAACTAGAGATGCTGGGGGTGCTGCCTCACCCCCTGGCTTGAAGTGGTTTCCATCATATACAGGGTTTACAGTTTGGTTCAATGGCTTTCAGCACCCCCACTATACAAATTGTTCCAGCACCC
This sequence comes from Dermochelys coriacea, assembly GCF_009764565.3. Taxonomy (NCBI): domain Eukaryota; kingdom Metazoa; phylum Chordata; order Testudines; family Dermochelyidae; genus Dermochelys; species Dermochelys coriacea. The sequence goes on from NC_050068.2 coordinate 42,522,819, forward strand.
CTGTACAGGTCAACAGATTTGAACTATTTTGACTGAGGAGGTGAGTGGGGAGCTGGTTCCAAAACTGAGGGCCCCTCATAGGGAATACTCTAGTGCCCATCCCATCTCTTTCAAACTGAGGATCCAGCTCCAGCTCCTACACTAAGCACACGGCAGGGTTGTCTCCGAGAGGAAGTTCCCAAACCTTGGGCTGAAGAAATGTAAAAACAAACTGTGCCTCCATTTCTACAAAATTGCCTTCAGTGTAAATACAGTAAACTATATTCTGACTCGATCTTTCTTCTTTCTGTATTAATATTTCACTGTATTAATATTTGAATGACTGTATTTATTGCATTAATAAGATTGTTTTTAATGGTTAACTCCTGATTTTCATTCTCTCAATAGCACACTATAAGCAACAACTGTCACGTGAAAGTGGTGCAGAACATGAAAAGCACAGGACCAGTGTGACACACTTTCTTCCCCTTTGGTAGGGGTAGGAATGGGTAAATCAGTTTGGATGAAATACCAACCTAGCTGAACCGGAAACCAGAGGCGTACAGAGTAGCCGACAATTGGAAACTTGTACACACACACTGGCTCATTTCTTCTTGTCTGTACTATTCCTATAATCTCCCAAAGCAGGACTGCAATTACTCATCTCATCACCACTACCATAGCATATCCGATTAAAAATAAAACTTGTTTCAGGCATGCAAAATCTTAGGTGAGAAACTTGGCTCATGCAGACTTAGTCTACTTGAGTTAAAATTAGTTCAAAATGTTAACCTTGTATTACTATTCAATTATATGTTTGCATGACCACCCTCTTGGTCAACAGTGCAGAGACCTTCAGAGCCAAAAACAAAGCTTGAACTAAACAGCCAAGGCTCTGTACCTAGGGGCTTTAAAAGAAGCCTATCCAGGGGCATATGTAGCCTTCTAATACAATGGCTGCACGATTCTAAACTCTAGTGCAATCGCAGTAAATCAGAAAATATCTTCTTGGACATAGAATCATAGAATCATAGAATATCAGGGTTGGAAGGGACCCCAGAAGGTCATCTAGTCCAACCCCCTGCTCAAAGCAGGACCAAGTCCCAGTTAAATCATCCTAGCCAGGGCTTTGTCAAGCCTGACCTTAAAAACCTCCAAGGAAGGAGATTCTACCACCTCCCTAGGCAACGCATTCCAGTGTTTCACCACCCTCTTAGTGAAAAAGTTTTTCCTAATATCCAATCTAAACCTCCCCCATTGCAACTTGAGACCATTACTCCTCGTTCTGTCATCTGCTACCATTGAGAACAGTCTAGAGCCATCCTCTTTGAAACCCCCTTTCAGGTAGTTGAAAGCAGCTATCAAATCCCCCCTCATTCTTCTCTTCTGCAGACTAAACAATCCCAGCTCCCTCAGCCTCTCCTCGTAAGTCATGTGCTCTAGACCCCTAATCATTTTTGTTGCCCTTCGCTGTACTCTTTCCAATTTATCCACATCCTTCTTGTAGTGTGGGGCCCAAAACTGGACACAGTACTCCAGATGAGGCCTCACCAGTGTCGAATAGAGGGGAACGATCACGTCCCTCGATCTGCTCGCTATGCCCCTACTTATACATCCCAAAATGCCATTGGCCTTCTTGGCAACAAGGGCACACTGCTGACTCATATCCAGCTTCTCGTCAACTGTCACCCCTAGGTCCTTTTCCGCAGAACTGCTGCCGAGCCATTCGGTCCCTAGTCTGTAGCGGTGCATTGGATTCTTCCATCCTAAGTGCAGGACCCTGCACTTATCCTTATTGAACCTCATTAGATTTCTTTTGGCCCAATCTTCCAATTTGTCTAGGTCCTTCTGTATCCTATCCCTCCCCTCCAGCGTATCTACCACTTCTCCCAGTTTAGTATCATCCGCAAATTTGCTGAGAGTGCAATCCACACCATCCTCCAGATCATTTATGAAGATATTGAACAAAACGGGCCCCAGGACCGACCCCTGGGGCACTCCACTTGACACCGGCTGCCAACTAGACATGGAGCCATTGATCACTACCCGTTGAGCCCGACAATCTAGCCAGCTTTCTACCCACCTTATAGTGCATGAGTTATAATAAAGGGAAACCGACAATCCACAGCAGCTCCCTCTGCCCTGGCACTGCAGCTGTAATCCTGGACCTGTTCAGAGGAGGAGCTCCGGGATTGGGGGAGGGAGAAGGAAAGGCTGGAAAGTTAGCCCACCCTGCACTCACCACACAGCAGTGGCTAGGCCTGGCTGTGGGCATTGCAACCTGGTGCACGAGGTCACAGCACCACTCGGGTTTGGTCTAGCAAACCCTCCATGATGGAAGGGCAGCCGGGCTGAATTTGAGTGAGTAGCATTGTGACCTGATGCATGGGGTCACAGCCCCACTCAGGTCTGGCATCTTTGGTTTCATGATTTCCGTGGATGCAACTGAACCCAGGAGCCCATGCTAAATCTACGCCTTCTCCTGTCCTCTGTGGATCTGCACAGAGAGGGACATGTACCACACACTCACCCAGGGGTTATATGTGCTTATTTTATTTTACTACATTTTTACCTGTATGTTTGTATAGATTTTCTTAAACAATGTGTGGCTTGTACTCAATGCTGTCCAATTAAGTGACATATTCTCACTTAACTTTACTAATTGCATTGAATTTACCTTGGATAAAGAAATCTGTCTTAAACCAGCATTTAGCAGTACATAGGACACAAGTATTGATTTGAGGTAAATGGTATATGTTTCAATTCCAAAACCTTCCAATCTTCATTTTGAAAGCACAATAGTATTGATCCTCGTTTGTGGTTGTTTTGCCTATCATTTCCCATTATCCTTAGTTCTCATCACTGAGGATTAGCTTCACAACCAGATTCCTAATTAAGAGGAACTCAGCAGAGTTCTTTGTGAGATAAAGGAGAATGTAAAAGAACGAATTTGCATAGATAAAACGTTTCATGGCAAATAGTGAGACCACTGAGAAAGATATTAAAAAGGAGGAATGTTCATGAAATGGGATTGAGGACCCAATCTGGAGTCAATGGGAGCTGTGCGTGCTCAGCACCTCTGAAAATTAGGCCCTTAAACATACAGAAAAGGACTGACGCCAACCTCTCATAGAAACCCTAGTGAGGAGAGCCTTAAACAAAAGCTTTAAATACATTAGTGTTGACAATGTCATTGCAGTGCTAGACATAGGCCAATCCAAGAAAACACATGCAGATATCTAGCTCAGGTATTCCAGAGTGGTTTAGCATTCATTTCAGTCAGTGGTTACAACAGACTGAGATCAGAGGGGGAAGTTCTCACCACACCTGCCAAGAAGGATGGGGGAAGGTGCCCCAAGTCATGGAGAGGAGGGGAAACATTTTGTTCTCTCTGGGGTTAGCAGAGGAGGTGGAATTGCCCTCCATCCGACCCCCTCTTACTTTATCTATTTGTGGTACCAACTGGGCCCTCATTGTAGGAGTATCTGAGCCCCTCACAATCTTTTTTAATGTATTTATACTCACAAAATCCCTGTGTATTAGGGAAGTACTATTATCCCCATTTACAGGTGGGGAAAGAGAAGCACAGAGAATCAAGTGACTTGCCAAAGGTCACACTGAAAGTCTATGGGAGAGCAGGGAGTTGAGCCCAGGACTCCTATACTCTAGGCCACTGCCCTAACCACTGGGCCATATTTCCTCCCTTTAGTACCTATTTTCAATATAGCATATCTTGTGTGCTCTGTTATTTATCAGCTTTCAAATTGACTCATATTTGGAACAAGTGGCTGTTTCATGTTATGCATGTTTTTCCCACAGTGATTCTGTTTTGGGGGAAAAATATACACATAGGTGCTCATATATCCTAATTTACTGTCATCATGGCAATTAGTGCTAATGGAGACAGTGAGCTGGAGGCTGTCTATAAACTATGAGATTGATTGTGGGTAACAAACACAGGAAGAAAATAGATTGCTGTAGGTCCAAAGACCTTTAGGTCTTCTCAACATTAAAGTAGTTTATGAGTCTTGCTCAGTTTCCGAGTTTCAGTAGAATGTATCCTGGATCTAGATTTTTCATTTTTTAAAAGTGAGAAAGTTTGGGGATAAATATTTCTCACTTCCCCCCCATAAATGTATTAGTAACTATGCAGGTTTCAGAGTAACAGCTGTGTTAGTCTGTATCCTCAAAAAGAAAAGGAGGACTTGTGGCACTTTAGAGAATAACAAATTTAGTATATCTACTGGAAGTATATTTCAGCCATCTGTTGCTTAGACCTTAATTAATGATTGTGGCTTCTAGAAAGAGAATATTTAGCTTGACCAATCAATAGCCAAATTAAGTTGCAAGAAGCCCCAGGGTCATAGTTAACATATAAAATGTGACAAATTGCTGCTGTTGTAATCTTTAACATGGAAGTGTAGCTCACAGGTCTCAACTGCTTCAGGCCATATGGAGCAGTGTATTATGTACTCTTCATACAATGTACCTCCATGTTAAGGTTAAAGAGGGCTGCAGCCCACAGCATACAATACTGTAGGTTAAATCTACCCGATACCTAAGACTGGCCAGCTTTGGGATATTATTTAAGAACCTCAATGGGACCCTGTATACTTTTTATAGCTTAGGTTTATAGTTGTTTGTGGCTATTGAGGAATAATGCTGTTATTTCACTCCATCCCATACAAATATACTACTATGCTCTAAAAAGACAACAGCTACGCACTGTTCCATGGAGAGTATGACTAAAAACTTGTGAAATTCCAGAAGATCTATTCATATGGGTGTTGATTCCCAGTGGCCTCTCCAAGACTATACCCACTGGCAAGTAGCCACATTAAGTTTGAAGCTGTCTCTGTGCCACCATCAAAGCCTTGTTTTAAAAGGGGAAAAGGACAAAGTGTTTGAATAGCAGGGTTTGCTCTTCTAAGCCCATGTAAGCAGAGGGCCTGCAATGAAAAGAGCTATTATAGACTGTCCTTCATGCTAACATTTAGAACATACCAGTGAGTCATTTTCCTTTTAAATAAAAAAAGAACATTTTAAAAGCCATTTCACTCCAGAATGCCACAAATGCTAAGCTTGTTTACTGCTTCGATAACGGGCTTTTTGTGATGCCGAAGGGCACAGACACTCACATTTGCTAACAACTGAGGCTGCCCTGTGGGCCACTCACACAAAGTACAGCATGTGCTACAGCTGCAGGTTGAAAAAAACCAAAATACCACCACAACACTTGTGGTGCCGGGAAAGTGCTTCCTCTCTTATTTGTATTATTACGTCTTACTGTAGCACTGCTGTACGGCCAGCCAATCACCACCCATTTATTATAAAGCACCTGGGAATGGCTACTCCCTCAGATTGATTGGCTGAACATTATCACAGGCATCTTTCCTAACACCTTGCTCAGTGGACTGTTTGCTCCACTGTGTATGGAGAAGAGGTCTCTAGTAATAGGTACATAACCTCTGTGCGGGAGCCAGCCCTCTGCTTCACTGTGTCTCCTCATGAGAAGCCAGGATTTGGTTTGCTGCTGTGGCAGCCAGTTCTCCTCACTTTGCTCTTGGGCTCAGGACCCAGAAAGGAGAAGAGTAAAGCACCAAGAGTTCAGTGAGTCTCTTTCAGCAGTGACAGAGTGTCCTGGTTCATTGCTTGGGAAACGCCTACAATATCTCACCTGTGGTTTGGAGTATTCTGTAGTATCCCAAACAGCGAATAGCAGCTTTATAATCACAAAGAGAGATTGAGTGAAGAAGCTATAAATATTCATATATGAGAAACTCTGTCATGAAGCATTTGAAGTTTCTACGCACATAACAGCTGACACAAAATCACAAAAGCAAGGAAATGAGAAGTTAAGCCAGCTAACAGTATGTGTTCCTACCCCACCCCCCCAGATACCCACATTACCACTGCACACTACAACCTTAACTCTGCCCCCTAGGGACATCAGCCTTCTAACACCACTTTACCAAGCATACCAGACTACCCCTCATGCTTCCATTCTGCACACCCCTTCACCACACACCCCATCTGAACATTGTTAGTTGTTTGGATGCTTATTGTAGTTTCGTGTGTTTGGAGGGGGAAGTTTGGTAATGGGAGGTATGGAAGATGGGCAGAGCTCCAGTTGTCGTATGTGGGTGATAGTGTACAGTAGTGAGCATAGTGGTAACGTATGAGCTTGTGTGTAGAGGCATAGGCAGTTCATAATCTAAAAGTGACTTCACTTTTTATTTCTTTTCTTTTGTAGTTTTGAGTCAGGTGTGTTATCTGAGTCACAACCGCAACTATTTGTGACGTCATGCTCAGGTCACCCAGAACTGTGAGCCACTGTGTTATGTCTCTGCCCTAGCAAGAGGGTAAGCTTTGATGCTGCTAAACTGTGTGAGCTCCCTGACACACCAGCCTGTCTGCCTGGCCAGCAAGCTCTTCAAAACTCTGCCAGTCTAAACCTTGCCTTGCAGATAAGTCGTGAAGCCCAATTCCCCAGAGACATCTCTCTGCAGTGTCCCGTCTCACTGGACACTCACAGAAATTATTAAGTTCACTACCTCCAAACAGACAGAGCAAACATCAGCTTGTTAGGCTAGCTGCAGACTCATACTTCGCTTTAATACACAGCACTGAGATGTTTATAAGTTTAACAACAAAACAGAGATTTAAGTGATACTAAGCAAGAATAAAAGAGACCAGAATGGTTACAAATAAAATGAAACAAATCATTCTTTCTATGACTAAAACTTAATTTTATCCAGTTACAATCTTTGTGTAAACAATTTTCTTATATCAAGTTACCAGCATCCTTAGCCCTCCAGATTAGGAACCCAATTTTCACAGGTTTAGAGGTTCTGTACCCTATGCCCCCTCAGTGCTGGATAACTAAAATGCTTTTTTGCTCCTCTTATATTACACAAGTCCATTGTCTCTGCCTCAAAAGCCAGGAAGTCTTGCTGGGGTGCAGATTCCATCCCCCAGGGTGATTATTTAATGATCTTTTCTCCTGCATGTTTAGCTTCATGGCTCTGTTTATATGTAAATGTGCTTTTATTGCCTTATATGTAAATGTGCTTTTATTGCCCTCTGCCCAGAATCAAGCTGGTCAGACAGATAAATACACATTCCTTTGTCTAGGGCAGGCTGGTTTTATGCATTACCTCCCAAATACATTTTAAGAACATATTTCCAGCACACATTTATAACTCTTTGAACTCAACACATACATATATCACAAAATGATTTTTGGCACTAGGATATCATCAGTATATATATGATACCTTACAGGACACCTTTGGGACATATATTACATCAACAGCATGTTGGGGCAACGATTGTGTCAGACCTGAGGTGAGTTACAATACAAGGGTGGGGGCTTTCTGCCAGTTGGCATGGAGGGGCTCCCAAGGTCATACTATTTCACAATTAAGTTTCTATGTATTAATTTCCTAGTTTTGAGGGGATAAAAAGGTTTTAAGCATTAGTCATCACACTGAAAGTCTAATCTACACAATTTCTGCTGTCTACTCAGCCCCAGAATGGCAGCTAATGGTAGTTTTGGTCCAATGAACTTCCTTTGTTCATCATCCTTCTGCATGTAGCTTTCAGGAGCTAGGTCATGGGGGAGAAAAGTATAGAGAGAAGGATAAGTTAGCAGGCAAACTCTCCTGACAAACAGAGCTATAAGCTCCATTACTGGGCCAGCTCCTGGATCTGACAGGTTTCCCATGGTTCACCACAGGGGAAGCTCCCCTGCAAAAAACCACAGGGAGTTCATCAGATCCGGACTGCCACCAACCCCTCTTCTTCGTCTGGAGACAGTCTAGAAGGGCTGAAGGAAACTGACAAGAAGGTAATAGAAACAGTATTACCAAATACAAGCATCCAAAACAAATAAATCCGATCCTTCTCTCCAGTCCCTTCCCCCCAAAATTTATGAGATTAGATAAAAAAATCATTCACTTTTATAAAATTACTTTTTTCTGTCTGGCATCCGAATTTGGGGACATTGGGGGGAACCTGTCCACTCCTAACTTTCTTGTGATCATTTCAGAATCAACAACCAACCTTAAATGCACAAAAATAAATAAATAAATAACCTCCTTGTTGGCTGTTTAAAGGAGGACTCCAGTTACCCCTTGTAATCCATCATGTGGGGAATCACATTCTAGCCATCTCCTATCACTATCCTGCCTTCTTACTCATTCTGTCCTCCACATCCTGCCTTAGTTTTCTGACCCTCTCATATTCTCTCCATAACCTCCTCAGGTTCCCTCCTATATTCACTTACACTCACGGTGTCAATTTTCCTCCCTGCCTCTTGGATTTCCCTGCCCTCACTGTCCCACTATATTCACTTCTTCGTCAAAGTGCTTCTCTCTGCCTCCCAACTGCATAGGGTACTTCCATCTTCCCTAGGAGCAGACTGACTTTGCTCCCATTGGGACAATGGGAGACAATGACTATATTTGTTAAGAGCAACCTGAATTTGCTTCTAATAGAAGATGTAGGGAAACGGTGGCCATCTTAACTGAGGGCAGATTGTGACCTCAGTTCCATTGTGAATGATGGAATCCAGTGGCCATTTTGAAAAAGATTTCTGTGCGAGTTTTTCTTAAGGAGAATATTTTATGAACCAGTCTTCTGACTGATAAAGTTTCAGTTATGATGAGTAATGTTAAAAATAAAATAGTCCTAAATATTGCTTTTCAGAATCTACCCATTGTTCCAGAATGACTCAATATTCATCTTTTGGCCAGGTTGTTTTCAATATACATACTGGGGCGGGGGGAGGGAGTGAAAAACCCTGACAGTTTCAGTCAAAGACTGATTTCAGACATTTCCTATTAAAAATTTAGTAAACAAAACCTAACAAAGATTACACAGAAAATACAAAGGGCATACAAACTAACCCTATGTAAAATTTGACATGGAAAGGCCACCTATGTGTAGAGAATATGCCCCGTTTGTTTCAAAATCCAATCTTCACTCTTGAGTTCCAACCAGTGCCTCTTTAAAATAGCTCACTAGATGTTATTAATATTTAGAGATGGATCTAAATAAAAACCTTTACGTTTAACACCCACAAATTTCTGTAACTTTGAATCCAGATCTACACTATGCAGCTTGGGATCATCTCTACTAATAAGGATTTCATTATTCAGCTGAAACACAATCCAGGATATATGTGTGGTCAGAGTATTATCTAAAGCTCTAACAACCTTTTTCCAGATACACACTGTTTTAACAGCAAATTGCATAAGTGAACTCCTCTGCTTTACAAAAATTCCAACTACTAAGAGGTGTGTGTGTTCTGGATTCATTGGGCTGCCATAATGCACATAATTCTCTGCTTCGTGAAAGGAGAAAAACCTCTCTTAGTGCATGTCAAAATGCGATATTTATTGGTGAAAACAATCTTGGCTATTCAATGCAAAACACATTCTGGCTGAAACTCTAATCCCATAGGTTTCAGAGTAGCAGCCGTGTTAGTCTGTATTCGCAAAAAGAAAAGGAGTACTTGTGGCACCTTAGAGACTAACAAATTTATTAGAGCATAAGCTTTCGTGAGCTACAGCTCACTTCATCGGATGCATTTGGTGGAAAAAACAGAGGGGAGATTGATATACACACACAGAGAACATGAAACAATGGGTTTATCATACACACTGTAAGGAGAGTGATCACTTAAGATAAGCCATTACCAGCAGCAGGGGGGGGAAAGGAGGAAAACCTTTCATGGTGACAAGCAAGGTAGGCTATTTCCAGCAGTTAACAAGAATATCTGAGGAACAGTGGGGGGTGGGGTGGGGGGGAGAAATAACATGGGGAAATAGTTTTACTTTGTGTAATGACTCATCCATTCCCAGTCTCTATTCAAGCCTAAGTTAATTGTATCCAGTTTGCAAATTAATTCCAATTCAGCAGTCTCTCATTGGAGTCTGTTTTTGAAGTTTTTTTGGTGAAGGATAGCCACTCTGAGGTCTGTAATCGAGTGACCGGAGAGATTGAAGTGTTCTCCAACTGGTTTTTGAATGTTATAATTCTTGACGTCTGATTTGTGTCCATTCATTCTTTTACGTAGAGACTGTCCAGTTTGACCAATGTACATGGCAGAGGGGCATTGCTGGCACATAATGGCATATATCACATTGGTAGATGCGCAGGTGAACGAGCCTCTGATAGTGTGGCTGGTGTGATTAGGCCCTATGATGGTGTCCCCTGAATAGATATGTGGACAGAGTTGGCAACGGGCTTTGTTGCAAGGATAGGTTCCTGGGTTAGTGGTTCTGTTGTGTGGTGTGTGGTTGCTGGTGAGTATTTGCTTCAGATTGGGGGGCTGTCTGTAAGCAAGGACTGGCCTGTCTCCCAAGATCTGTGAGAGTGATGGGTCGTCCTTCAGGATAGGTTGTAGATCCTTGATGATGCATTGGAGAGGTTTTAGTTGGGGGGCTGAAGGTGATGGCTACTGGCGTTCTGTTATTTTCTTTGTTGGGCCTGTCCTGTAGTAGGTGACTTCTGGGTACTCTTCTGGCTCTGTCAATCTGTTTCTTCACTTCAGCAGGTGGGTATTGTAGTTGTAGGAATGCATGATAGAGATCTTGTAGGTGTTTGTCTCTGTCTGAGGGGTTGGAGCAAATGCGGTTATATCGTAGAGCTTGGCTGTAGACAATGGATCGAGTGGTATGATCTGGATGAAAGCTAGAGGCATGTAGGTAGGAATAGCGGTCAGTAGGTTTCCGATATAGGGTGGTGTTTATGTGACCATCGCTTATTAGCAACATAGTGTCCAGGAATTGGATCTCTTGTGTGGACTGGTCCAGGCTGAGGTTGATGGTGGGATGGAAATTGTTGAAATCCTGGTGGAATTCCTCAAGGGCTTCTTTTCCATGGGTCCAGATGATGAAGATGCCATCAATGTAGCGCAAGTAGAGTAGGGGCATTAGGGGACGAGAGCTGAGGAAGCGTTGTTCTAAGTCAGCCATAAAAATGTTGGCATACTGTGGGGCCATGCGGGTACCCATCGCAGTGCCGCTGATTTGAAGGTATACATTGTCCCCAAATGTGAAATAGTTATGGGTGAGGACAAAGTCATAAAGTTCAGCCACCAGGTTAGCCGTGACATTATGGGGATACTGTTCCTGGCGGCTTGTAGTCCATCTTTGTGTGGAATGTTGGTGTAGAGGGCTTCTACATCCATAGTGGCTAGGATGGTGTTTTTAGGAAGATCACCAATGGACTGTAGTTTTCTCAGAAAGTCAGTGGTGTCTCGAAGATAGCTGGGAGTGCTGGTAACGTAGGGCCTGAGGAGGGAGTCTACATAGCCAGACAATCCTGCTGTCAGGGTGCCAATGCCTGAGATGATGGGGCGTCCAGGATTTCCAGGTTTATGGATCTTGGGTAGCAGATAGAATACCCCAGGTCGGGGTTCTAGGGGTGTGTCTGTGCGGATTTGTTCTTGTGCTTTTTCAGGGAGTTTCTAATCCCTAATCCCGTAGAAGTCAAGAAATTCAGAGTTTAGGTTCTCACAGCGACTTTAATTCTGCCATCTTGCTCATGTGCATTACAATAGAGTCCTTCATCAGATGATCACACAACAATGGTCAGTGTGGCAGATTGGACGGTAAACACTATAATAGGGGAAAAATGGCATTTCTACCTATATGGCTACCTCAGAGAGATTGTACACATTGAACCGTGCCCTATTTTATGCTTAAACTGCATCTTTTCCTTTCTTCTTTAAAATGAATGTTCATGGGAATGAAAGGGGCATGACTGACAGCTCTGAAGGCTGAAGTTCTCTAATTATCCAAACAACAGGTACAGATTAAGCTGCAGCAGTGCAAGCCATCCCACGCTGTCTCAGGTTAAGGCTACACTTTGAGCTTGTGGTGTGATTCCCAGCTCAAGCTGACACCCCCACGTTCTAATTGAGCTAGTGCACTAAAAATAGAATGTAGCCACTGTGGCGCAAGGACTAGCTGACCCAAGTAGAACCACTACATATCCATCTGAGACCCTAGGCAGCGGTGGATTAGCCACTGGGCCAACGGGGTCTGTGCCTGGTGGCCCTGGCCAATTGGGGGGCCCCAGAAAAAGGGCGTCCCAATCCACCCTGCCTGCTTGGCACTCCTGTCAGGGAGCAGGGTCAGGGCATGGGGGCTTGCCTCGCTCTGCCCACCTAGCACTCCTGCCGGGGAGCAAGGGAAGCCCCCGCTCCATGACCCTGCTCCCTGGCAGGAGTGCTGGGTTGGTGGGGGAAGCCCCCATGCCCCGACCCCGTTTCCCTGGCAGGATCACCGGGTGGATGGGAGGAGGTACTGCAGTTGGAAGGGATAGGGAAGGGCCCCCATTTGCTCTGGCCCAGGGCCCCCACAAAACCATAATCTGCCTCTGACCCTAGGCATGTACTCGGGCAACTAGCCATTTGTTGCAGCTACACATTTTTTTTAGAGTACTAGTTCAATCACAGCTAGCGCAGGTATGTCTCAAGCAGAGAATTACACCCCACCTCGAAGGGTACCCTCACTCTCAAATCTCTCTCCTCGCCTGATACTGTCAACTTGTTTCACATACAAACCAGCCTTAGATGCTTAGGACTTTCAGCTACTACTGTCTTGGGCCCCAAATTGGGTAAGCATGTAAGCATGTGACACAACAAATCCTGCATCTTGGCAGGGGGTTAGACTAGATGACCCTTGCAGTCCCCTCTAGCCCTATGGTTCTATGTGCTTAAGTACATTCCCATTCAAAAGAGCTCGTAAACATTTGCTTAAAGTTCAAGTGCTTTGCTGATCCGAGATCTTGGACGACTAGCATTGCAGAAGTATATTAAGGTATTTTACTTTCAGCCATTCCGCTTATAGCATGTCTACACTATAGAGACTATACTAGTATTCCTATGTTTCCATAGCTATCCTGGCATAACCCCATAGTGTAGACGCAGCCAATGGAAGGAGTTTTTCCCTCAGTGTAAGGGTATATCTACACTATAGATGCTACAGTGGCACAGCTCTGGCGCTGCAGCTGCACTGGTGTAGTGCCGTTGTGTAGACACCAGTGACAGAAGGGTTTTTTCCAATACTGCAGTTAATCCACTCCCTCAAGAGGTGGTAGTTAGACCGAAGGAAGAATTCTTCCATTCTCTATACCAGGGCTTAAATTTTAGGAGTACACCAGATTTAGGGCCACAACCTCCCTAAATGACTGTAGAGTCATAGATCAATAGATTCAAAGGCCAGAAGGGAGCATCGTATCATCAAGTCTGACCTTCTGTATAGCACAGGGCACAGAACTTCCCCAAAATAATTCCTAGAGCAGATCATTTAGAAAAATATCTAATCAGGATTTAAAAGTTGTCAGTGATGAAGAATCCACCACGACCCCTAATAAATTGTTCCAATGATTAATTAAAATGTATGCCTTATTTCTGGTCTGAATTTGTGTAACTTCAACTTTTCTCTGCTACACTGAAGAGCCCATTATTAAATATTTATTCCGCATGTAGGGGAACAAATAGACAAATCAAGTCACCCCTTTTTCTCTGTATTAAGCCAAATAGTTTGAGTTCCTTCAGTCTATCACTATAAGGCATGTTTTCTAATCTGTTAATCATTCTTCTGTAGCTTCTCTGAAACCTCTCCAATTTATCAAAATCCTTCCTGAATTGTGGGCACCAGAACTGGACACAATATTCTAGCAGCAGTCACACCAATCCCAAATACAAAGGTAAAACAACCTCTCTATGCCTACTCAAGATTCTCCAGTTTATGCACCTAGTATTGCATTAGCTCTTTTAGCCACAGCATCACACTGGGAATTCATGTTCAGCTGATTATCCACCATGACCCCCAAAGTCACTGCTTCCCAGGATAGTCTCCCATTCTATAAGTATAGCCTACATTCTTTTTTTCCTAGATGTACATACTTGCTTTCAACTGTACAATACAACCTCAAAGATACGAACACTAGAGTTACAGACTGACTGGTCAACTGGACACCATGTGAAATCAGAAGTAACCAATCAGGCAGCAGCAGAGACCAGAACCAAAACAAACAAACAAAAAAACCCCCCAGCAAATACTGTACTGTGCCTGTATGGCATCTTAAAGGTAGGCACATCTGGGCTGCCTATCCCCACCCCATCTCTACCTCCACACACAGAGCAGCCCCTTACAGCTAGCAGGTGAAGACACTGAAGCTGCCAGGAGGGGGACAAGCTTGCACATTCAGTCTGACCCAGGGAAAGAAGCTGCCTGCAAGGAAGCTGCTGGCACTGAGGAGGGAGCGCAGCTGCTGCTGGAGCCAGGCCTGGAGTGTCAGCTGCTGGGTCTGGAGCCCAAACTGCGCTTTGTTCAGAGTTACGAACATTTCAGAATTACGGACAACCTCCATTCCCATAACTCGGAGGTTCTACTGTATTAAAACGCATATTGCTTGCTTGCACCCAGTTTACCAAGCGACCCAGATCACTCTGAATCAGTGACCTGTCCTCTTCACTATTTACACTCCCCCAATTGTCATCTGCAAACTTTATTAGTGATGATTTTATATTTTCTTTCAGTTCATTGATAAAAGTGTTAAATAACGTAGGGCTAAGAACTGCTCCCTGAGGGACCCATTGGAAAACATACCTGCTCAGTGATGATTCCCTGTTTACAGTTACATTTTGAGACCTATCAGTTAGCCAGTTTTTAATCCATTTAATTAGTGCCATGTTAATTTTATATTGTCCTAGTTTTTTAATGAAAATGTCACATGGTACAAGTCAAACACCTTTCAGAAGTCTAAGTATGTTATGTCAATTCTATTACCTTTATCAACCAACTTGTAATCTCATAAAAAAAAAGATATCGAGTTAGTTTCACAGGATCTATTTTCCATTAACCCATCTTGATTTGCACTAACTATATTACTGTCCTTCATTTCTTGTTTAATTAAGTCCCATATCAGCTGCTCCATTATCTTGCCCGGGCTTGATGTCAGACTAAGAGTCTTATAATTACCGGGATCATCCTGTTTACCCTTTTCAAAAATTGGCACATTAGCTTTCTTCCAATTTTCTGGAATTTCTCTAGTGCTCCAAGACTTTTTGAAAATCAACATTAATGGAAGCTACATCAGTGGAAGCAATCTTCTGTCAACATAACTGCATCTACACTGGGACTTAGGTTGACATAACTATCTCGGTTGGCATGTGGTTTTTTTCACACCCTTGGTTGCCATAGCTATGTTGACCTAACTTTGAAGTGTAGATCAAGCTCTACTTTTCCTGTACTGAGTGGACTTTATTTTTGTATCTAAAAACCAGTGAAAATATGGGGAAGCATTTCTCAAATTGGTAGAATTGGTATAGTTAGTAGTATCATCCTGATATATTGGCAAGATTAAAACCTTTTCCCCTAACATGCTTCCATTTTTAAAACATCTTTAAATGAAATATTCTCAGTGGAATTACTCTTTTCAAACACTGCACCTGCATCCTTTCCTTCTCTTTAGATTGGGTAGGATTGCTGCATAATTCTGGTTGATGTTTTGCTAGCCACAGATCTGAACAGTAATTCTCTGTGACTTTATTTGAATGTTTCAATATATGGAATTAAATCTGTGCTTAAATTCAGAATTAAAAATGTTTTTGTAATCATCACTCTGTTTCACTGAAGAAAATTTTGCATTGGATATGGTCAGCTATTTTTTTATCATCATTTTCTTATGTTATATAAACACAATATTCCACTTTGCCAAAGGCATAACACTGGGAGATTGTGGATTCACAAAATCAAACTACACTCTTTAGCTACAGAGATTTTCTCAAGAGACTCTTTTCTCAAGAAACTTAACCTTCACTTTAATCATGATCAAGGGATCTTAACTAATATGATCATGTGTTTGGGGGCCCCAGTTACAAAGCCCCTTTAAACATGGCAGACCTGCATTAATCAGCTTTGGCACCTCTTCTGAATTTAATTAAAAAGTAAATACACTGGATGTGTGGGAGCGCAGCCTGTCTGCAAACATTTTGGAAGCACACTGAGGGTGCTGCAAACATTGTACATTGAAATACTGTAGTGCATTCTGCCTGGCTATGCCATAACTATATGGAAATTGCAGCCAGTGCAAAAATGAAGCTCTCAATTTCTGCTGAGATTTAAAAATTAATATTAGACTCATAGAATTTAAGGTCTGAAGGGACCATTGTGATCATCTCATCTGACCTGTACATTGCAGGCCACAAAATCTCAACTACTCCTGAAATAGATCCCTAACCTATCGCTGAGTTACTGAAGTCCTCAAATCATGGTTTAAAGAGAATAAGTTATTCAAGTTACAGAGAATTCACCATTTACACCTGCAAGTGACCCATGCCCCATGCTGCAGAGGAAGGCATCCCCCCTCTCCCCAGGGTCTCTGCCAATCTGACCCAGGGGAAAATTCCTTCCTGACTGAAAATATAGCAATCAGTTAGACTCTGAGCATGTGGGCAAGACCCACCAGGTAGATATCTGGGAAAGAATTCTCTGTAATAACTCAGAGCATCCCCATCTAGTGTCCCATCTACAACCGTAGGAAATTTTTGCTGCTGGCTGTTGCCCATGAGCCAGGATGATTATGTTTGACTTCATTGCTGCCTTTTGCCATGTTAATTTTCTAGCTGCTTCAGGTGACTCAAAAGGACTTTTAATTCAATCAGTAAATAATAATAGCTCCCAGAAGGTAGCAGGAAACTAGCCCACCTCCTGCTCCAGCCTGAGGTGGCCCTAGTTCCACCTTCCCATGGCATTTACAGGGATTCTTGATTATATCCCCCCATCTGACTGTGAAAGATAATGGAGGATTCAGGAATCTGGACCCTCTGAGTACATCTACACAGCAATTAAACACAATAGGAGATAGCAGCTTCTTTCACTCAGAGCAGAGTACCTGCCATCTACAAAGACTGTAGACTATTGGCTGCCATTTTGACTATGTGCAACCTGTGATTTCAGTCACACAGATATGAATGGGAGATAGCAGCCATTTTGACTAATGACAAAAATGCACAAGGAAGGAAGGAAGACCCAGCTGGTCCAGGATCAGCTGCCTCAGGCTCACGGCATTCAGATTGTGGGGCTGTAAAAACTGCTGTGTAGACGTTTGGGCTCAGGCGTGACCCTGCGAGGGGGGAAGGTTTCAAAGCCCAGGCTCCAGTCTGAGCCTGAACATCCACATAGCAATTTTACAGCTCCGCAGCCTGAAATTCACAAGCCCAAGTCAGCTGACCTGGGCCAGCCATGAGTCTTTTATTCCAGTGTAGACATACGACCTGTTCCCTAGCTTGGGAGGCTTTCGCTATATGGCTCATTGCAATATCCAGGGCCCGAATGTGTAGTTCCTGAGAACATCTCTGCCACAAACCTTCCGGAGATGATTGTCGTCTATGTTATTGTACTGTTCTGCTTTGCTCAGACAGTTTCCTACAATACAAGAGTCTGTTAAAAATATCCATGTGCCACTGTGTCTTTCTTCTGGAAGGCACAGGGTTACTTACCCTTGATACTCCAAAGTACATCTTAATGGTGTGAGCCATGAGGGAGATTGTGAGAAAATGGAGGCCACATCCCCCCTCAGAAAGCAAAGAGTTTAGAGAAGAGAGCTCACATCAATGCCAGCCATTTTCTTTGTGTAGCTGGGAACTACTTCTTATTCAAGTACAAAATGCTCAGGGAGGTTCTCAGCTAGTCATAGAGTCATAGATATTAAGGTCAGAAGGGACCATTATGATCATCTTGTCTGACCTCCTGCACAATGCAGGCTACAGAATCTCACCCACCCACTCCTGCAATAAACTGCTCACCTATATCTGAGCTATTGAAGTCCTCAAATCATGGTTTAAAGACTTCAAGGTGCAGTGAATCCTCCAGCAAGTGACCCATGCCCCATGTTACAGAGGAAGGCGAAAAACCCCCAGGGCCTCTTCCAATCTGCCCTGGAGGAAAATTCCTTCCCGGCCCCAAATATGGCGATCAGCTGAACTCTGAGCATGTGGGCAAAATTCACCAGCCAGATACCCAGGAAAGAATTCTCTGTAGTAACTCAGATCACACCCCATCTAACATCCCATCACAGGCCATTGGGCCTATTTACCATGAATAGTTAAAGATCAATTAATTGCCAAAATCATGTTATCCCATCATACCATCTCCTCCATAAACTTATCGAGTTTAATCTTGAAGCCAGATTGGTCTTTTGCCCCGACTGCTTCCCTTGGAAGTCTGTTCCAGAACTTCGCTCCTCTGATGGTTAGAAACTTTCATCTAATTTCAAGTCTAAACTTCCCGATGGCCAGTTTATATCCATTTGTTCTTGTACCTGTTCCAGTTTGAATTCTTCTTTCTTAAACAAGGGAGACCAGAACTGCACACATTATTCCAAACGAGGTCTCACCAGTGCCTTGTATAACGGTACTAACACCTCCTTATCTCTACTGGAAATACCTCGCCGGATGCATCCCAAGACCACATTAGCTTTTTTCACAGCCATATCACATTGGCAGCTCATAGTCATCCTGTGGTCAGTCAGTACTCCAAGGGCCTTCTCCTCCTCCATTACTTCTAATTGATGCATCCCCAGCTTATAACTAAAATTCTTGTTATTAATCCCTATGTGCATAACCTTGCACTTCTCACTATTAAATTTCATCCTATTACTATTACTCCAGTTTACAAGGTCATCCAGATCCTCCTGTATGATATCCCGGTCCTTCTCTAAATTGAGAATACCTCTCAACTTTGTATCATCCGCAAACTTTATTAGCATACTCCCACTTTTTGTACCGAGGTCAGTAATAAAAAGATTAAATAAGATTGGTCCCAAAACCGATCCATGAGGAACTCCACTGGTAACCTCCCTCCAGCCTGACAGTTCACCTTTCAGTGTGACCCACTGTAGTCTCCCCTTTAACCAGTTCCTTATCCACCTTTCAATTTTCATATTGATCCCCATCTTTTCCAATTAAACTAATAATTCCCCATGTGGCACCGTATCAAACGCCTTACTGAAATCTAGGTAAATTAGATCCACTGCATTTCCTTTGTCCCAAAAATCTGTTCTTTCTCAAAGAAGGAGATCAGGTTGGTTTGGCATGATCTACCTTTTGTAAAACCATGTTGTATTTTGTCCCATTACCGTTGACCTCAATGTCCTTAACTACTTTCTCCTTCAAAATTTTTTCCAAGACCGTGCATACTATAGATGTTAAACTAACAGGTCTGTAGTTACCCGGATCACTTTTAGTCCTTGTAGTATTATAATTTCTTTATACATCAGGACATAGAATGTTCAGTATGAAATTGCAGAGGGGTTCGTAGAAAATTCCTGGTATTTTCCTGGTAGTAAGGAGAACCAGAACCCTTTGCAGTTACAGACTTGTGTGGATCAGACTTTAGACATCAGGTCACACAGGATGCAGGTGCAATTTAAAAGACGTTTCCTCTGCAATGTTCATATTTACCAAAAGCCTCCATGGGAGAGAATATACCAACAGTTGAGTACTGCTTCATTCTCAACCAACAGGTTGGGAAATCCAAGGAATATTAGAATTCCTTCATAGATTAGCCTCAATGCTGAAAAACTGAACAAAACACACCTACCAGTGAAAGACCGTATCACAAACAAGGCAAACTTTGTAGAAAAGCTGTGCTCTACCACTGGAAGAATAATGAATTTATGTCACAAGATAAGTGGTACTGAAGACAAGTCTATGACTGCATGTGAACTAGGACTGAAGGTCGATTAGGAATGTCAGAGCATGAGCAACTGAGCTAAATTAAATTGCCACCAAAATAGAAGATGTGGAAAATTATAAGAAGGAAATGCTGAGACTCCAAGTGGCTCGTTGGAAAGGTGGCTAAAGTGGAGAAAGAAATGTGCACCATGAACAGGCAAAACACCACTCCTCTAAAAATCTCAGCTGACAGAGAAACTATTGGAGTTAAGTTGACAGAAGAATAAATGTGACCTTACTGGTAGAATAGTTACATTTAGGGCTGTCAAGTGATAAAAAAATTTAATCACAATTAATCGCACTATTAAACAATAATAGAATAAAATTGTTTTAAATATTTTTGGATGTTTTCTACATTTTCAAATACATTGATTTCAATTACAATACAGAATACAAAGTCTACAGTGCTTACTTTATATTTACTTTTGGATGACAAATATTTCTGCTGTAAAAAACAAAAATAATATTTTTCAACTCACCTCATACAAATACTGTAATGCAATCTCTTTATCATGAAAGTTGAATTTACAAATGTAAAATTATGTACAAAAAATAACTGCATTCAAAAATAAAACAATGTAAAACTTTAGTTTAGAGCCTACACATCCACTCAGTCCTACTTCTTGTTCAGCCAGTCACTCAAACAAGTTTGTTTATATTTGCAGGAGATAATGCTGCCCACTTCTTGTTTACAATGTTACCCGAAAGTGAGAGTAGACATTTGCATGGCACTGTTGTAGCCAGTGTCACAAGATATTTATGTGCTAGATGTCCTAAAGATTCATATATCCCTTCATCTTCAACCACCATTCCAGAAGACATGCCTCCATGCTGATGACGGGTTCTGCTCAATAGCAATCCAAAGCAGTGCAGACCGACACATGTTATCTTTCATCATCTGAGTCAAATGCCACCAGCAGAAGGTTGGATTTTCTTTTTTTGATGGTTCAGGTTCTATAGTTTCCGCATCGGAGTGTTACTTTTTTAAGACTTCTGAAAGCATGTTTCACACCTCGTCCCTCACAGAATTTGGAAGGTACTTCAGATTCTTACACCTTGGGTTGAGTGCTGTAGCTATCTTTAGAAATCTCACATCGGTACGTTCTTTGCATTTTGTCAAATATGCAGTGAAAGTGTCCTTAAAATGAACAACATGTGCTGGGTCATCATCTGAGATTGCTATAACATGAAATATGTGGCAGAATGAAGGTAAAACAGAGCAGGAAACATACTATTCTCCCCCAAGGTGTTCAGTCAAAATTTAATTAACGCATTATTTTTTAACAAGCGTCATCAGCATGGAAGCATGTCCTCTGGAATGGTAGCTGAAGAAGGGGCATATGAATGTTTAGCATATCTGGTATGTAAATACATTGCGATGCCAGCTACAAAAGTGCCATGCAAATGCCTGTTCTCACTTTCAGGTGACATTGTAAATAAGAAGCCGGCAGCATTATCTCCCCTAAATGTAAACGAACTTGTTAGTCTTAGCGATTGTATGAATCAGAAGTAGGACTGAGTGGACTTGCGGGCTCTAAAGTTTTCAATTGTTTTGGTTTTGAGTGCAGTTATGTAACAAAACAAAAATCTACATTTGTAAATTGCACTTTCATAATAAAGAGATTGCATTATGGTACTTGTATGAGATGAATTGAAAAATACTGTTTCTTTTGTTTATCATTTTTACAGTGCAAATATTTGTAATAAAAATAATATAAAGTGAGCACTGTACACTTTGTATTCTGTGTTGTAATAGAAATCAATATATTTGAAAATGTAGAAAAACATCCAAAAATAGTTAATAAATTTCAATTGGTATTCTATTGTTTAACAGTGCAATTAAAAATGTAATTGATTGTGATTTTTTTTAATTGTGATTAATTTTTTCAAGTTAATCATGTGAGTTAACTGCAATTAATCGACAGCCCTAGTTACATTTATTAATCAAATAGGATAACTACCTTCTCCAGAGAATACTTATTTCCTGAAATTGATTAAATTAAGCCTGGATTGAATTGCTGGAGGGATTCTAGACTATGGACTGATTATAAAGAGAAATGCAATGCTATGGAGGATGACCCACAACAGCTAGCAGAACTGTATAAACAGGATCTCTTCCTATTATTTAGGAGTTGAACATTTTATATGTGTGTTGGGTCAGTTACAAGTAGAATGGTCAATTGTTTAAAGAGGTAAAATGGGGAAAAAAATCCAAAGAGCTGATAGACGCAGATGCTTCCAGCATCCCATCGCAGTAATTACAAATCTTCTGAATGAGCTCAATGCCAAGCTGTAAGGAGGACCTAAAATGCTGGTTCTAACAACACTGGGTGTGCAGAGCACTGAGAAATCCACTCTTCTGAACCCCACATTCATCCTGCAGCTTGTAGTAAGTAGTGGCCATTGTACACAAGGAACCTTGAAGCAGGCAACTCACGCATTTAAGAAGATGCAGAGATGTTTCAGCAAAGAAAACTGTTGTATCTTTGGGGGCAGCAGTTTTAGGAAGAAATCACTTGAGACACAGAGAGCTGTGAGCCATGAAAGCAGCCATTTATTTTCACCACTGAACTAACCAAAACCATACTCCTCCCCCCTTAATAAGAACATCCCCTAAATAAAACAAACACTAAACTAGAGAAGGAGGGTAGACTGCCTCCATTCCCGGCTAAACACCAGGGATTATATTGCTCCATAACCGTGGGTTTGCCCTAGCTAGTTGAGGAGGTCTTCTGTCTCTAGGTGGATTACGGCGAACTTCTGGTGTTGTTGCACCCGAAAGTACCTTGGGTGCAGGCCTGACAATGCATTTGTAGCGTGAACGGGTGAGGAGGTGGTATCAGCTTGTCTGGGCAAGGGGGTATCTCAGCCACTGGCAGTAATGGAGGAGAACAGTCAGGAACAGGTGATTCTTGATTCGGTGTCTCTCCAGAAGACTGAGGACTGGCATGACCTGGCAACAGCTTATCTACATGTCGCTGCCAGGTGAGATTCTCTGCAGTCTGGACTGTGTAGGAAACAGGTCCTGTATGAGCGATGATCATGGCAGGGACCCATTTAGCTCCAGAAGTATAATTCCGGGCCAAAACTGGCTGTCCCGTGCTAAAGGTTCGGTCTTTTGCTCTGGGTGCACATCTGATGACTTGATATTGCTGCTGACGTTGCACAATTTGTCTGGGTTCAGAAGGTTTCAGCAGATCAAAGCAAATGCGCAGCTGTTGTCCCATCATTAGAAAGGCCAGGGATGCCTTAGTCATAGCATGAGGTGTGTTTCTGTAGGAAAGTAAGGTGTCCAGATGCTTTTGAATGGAGTGTTGTCCCCTTGCTGATTTCAAAGCTTGTTTCATTGTCTGCACAAATCTTTCAGCTAATCCATTGGTGGATGGATGATATGGTGCTGAAGTGATGTGGTATATCCCATTTGCCTTCATAAAATTTTGAAACTCCTGAGAGAAGAACTGCCGTCTGTTGTCGCTCACAAGTTATTCTGGCAGACCGAAACGACTAAAGAGTCCCCCTAGTTTTTGGATAGTACTCTCTGCAGTAGTGGACTGCATAATAGAGACTTCTGGCCATTTAGAATGGGCATCTACCACCACCAAGAACATGCTTCCTTCAAGGGGGCCAGTGAAGTCAACATGAATACGTTGCCACAGGTTTTCAGACCAGTCCTATGGGTGTAGGGGCGCCCACTGGGGTGCATTCCTGACACCCTGACATGACATACAAGCTCTTGCTTTCTCTTAAATAGCACTGTCCAATCCAGGCCACCAAAAATAGCTTTGTGCAATTTCCTTCATGCACACTATTCCAGATTAACCAGAATGTAGCTGTTCTAACATCTGTGGTCTCAGTGGTGGTGGGATAATGACACATCTCCCCCACAACAAACAACCAGATTGGATCGATAACTCCGTCCTCCTGGACATGTAGGTAACAAGGTTGGGTGAGACTGGAGAGGTTCCATGCATCACCAGGTCCATAACTTGGGACAATACGGGGTCAACGTGAGTTGCCTTCTTTATCTGAGTAGCAGTGATGTGTGTATTCTCTATGTGTTCAAAGTAGAAGATTTCCTTTTGGGCTGTATCTTGATGTTTGACTGGCAAAGGCAACCTTGAGAGACTATCTGCATTGCCGTGCAGAGTGGATTTCCGATATTTGATTTCATATGTGTGCGCTGAAAGTAACAATGCCCAACATTGCATACAACTAGCAGCTAATGGGGAAATGCCTGTGTAGGGTCCAAAAATTGACGTCAGAGGTCGATGGTTTGTAAGAAGAGTAAACTTCCGCCTAAATCTAGTACTGATGAAACTTCCGAATTCCAAAAACAATTCCCAATGCCTCATGTTCGATTTGGGCATAGTTAGGTTCTGCTTTGCTTAGAGTGCTGTGACAAAGTTCCTCCTCTGCCTTGGTGGGTCCTGCGCTTATTGGCGGATTTGCTCGCCTCAGAGGTTCACAGCAGCCCTCAGTTTGGCCACTTTCATGGCTTAAATCTACCATTCACTCAGTTAGCCTCATCGCTGGCCAGCATGGGGAAAAGGAAGAAGAACAATCCCCGCAGTCTCTGCTGATCCACCTAGTGGATTGGGGAACAGGCCAGAGACCTTCCCCTCTGGTGGAACCCACAGTCCAGGTCAACTCCTCCGGTATCAATTAGGGAGTTGGAGGAATGGAGGGATAGGGGGAACCCGGGCCCACCCTCTACTCCGGATTCCAGCCCAGGACCCTGTGGACTGCAGCTGTCTACAGTAGCTCCTGTAACAGCTGTGTGACAGCTACAACTCCCTGGACTACTTCCCCATGGCCTCCTCCCAACACCTTCTTTATTCTCACCACAGGACCTTCCTCCTGAAGTCTGTTCTTCTCAATCTTCCAGAGGTACACCTTCTCACTCTTAGCTTCTTGCACCTCTTGCTCCCAGCTCTTCGCACACACACTACAAACTGAAGTGAGCTCCTTTTTAAACCCAAGTGCCCTGATTAGCCTGTCTGTCTTAATTGATTCTTGCAGTTTCTTGATTGGCTGCAGGTGTTCTAATCAGCCTGTCTGCCTTAATTGTTTCCATAAAGTTCCCAGTTGTTCCTGAACCTTCCCTGTTACCTTACCCAGGGAAAAGGGACCTACTTAACCTGGGGCTAATATATCTGCCTTCTATCACTCTCCTGTAGCCATCTGGCCTGACCCTGTCACAGTGTGTAAAGCAAAAGCAATAGGTCTCTCTTCTCCCGAAGGCATAATGTGTGACATGACTGGTCCCACTCCATAAGGGGAGGTATTGCAGGCCAATTGTAGGGGTAAGCATGGATCAAAGTGCGTTAGAACTTCAGAATTTAGCAATGCATCCTTAGCTTTGTTAAATGCAACATTACAGGCTTCAGTCCACTTCCAGGCCTTGTTCTGCCCAAGGAGTTCGTGAAGTGGTATTAGCAGTGTGGCTAACTGTGAGATGAACTTTCCATAATAGTTCAATAGTCCTAGAAACAAGCGCAGCTGGCTAACATTTCAAGGCAGGGGAGCCTCCACAATAGCCTTAACTTTTGCAGGGGCCTTACAAAGAACCATAGCATCAATGATGTGTCCCAAATATTCAACAGAGGGCTGGAAGAATTCACACTTATCTTTGCAGACTCATAGGCCATACTCTTCCAGTCTTTGTAGGGTGGCCTCTAAATTCTTTCAGTGATCCTCTTCATTCCTTCCAGTGACCAGGATGTCATCCGGATAATACTGAACTCCTGGAAGTCACACAAGATCTGGTCCATAGCCCTCTGGAATAGGGCGGGAGCAGACGTTATTCCGAAGGGTAGGCAACAATATCGATAAAGCCCCTTATGAGTCACAATAATCAACAGTTTTTGGGACTTTTCATCGATGTGCATCTGTAAATACACTTGACTCAGATCAATCTTACTGAACTTTTGTCCCCCAGCCAGGCCCGCGAAGAGGTCATCAATGCGGGGAAGCATGTATTGCTCTGCACACAACACCGGGTTGACAGTAACTTTAAAATCACCACAAATCCAGAGGGAGCCATCTTTCTTCACTATTGGAACGATAGGAGTGGCCCATGGGCTATGGGTAACTGGTATTAGGACTCCATTGGTGACCAGGCGCTCCAGGTCCACTTCAACTTTCAGCCTGATGCCATATGGCACAGTTCGGGCTTTCAGGTATTTTGGTTGACTGTCAGGTTTAATGTTCAATGTCACAGTGATTCCCTTCGTACTTCCCAGATCCTCTCCAAAAACAGCAGCATGTTTCCTTAGTATAGTGGTCAGACCAGTTTCTTCTTTAGTCATTTGATGCACTTCTACCCAGTTCAGCTGAATCTTCCTGAGCCAAGACCTACCCATTAAGGCTGGGTCATTACCTCTCACCACAAACAGTGGCAATTTAGCAGCCTGTCCATTGAACTCCACCTTAACAGCAGTAGTGCCCAATATGGGCACAGCTTCTCTTGTATACGTCTTCAGAACCGTTTTTGTTGCCTTAAGCAGAAGATGCTGTAGCTTTTCTTTATGCATAGTCTTTGAGACCAGCAAGATGGCTGCACCGGTGTCCAGTTCCATGCGTATAGGTTTGCCATCCAACAACGGGGTTACCCAGTATTCATGTGAGCCCCCTGCCAAAGACAAAACATGGAGTGGCGCTTCTTCTTGCGATGAGGTGTCACCTTGACCATCCTGGGTCTGCCCTAGGGTTTGCAGGTTCCCCTTTTTGGTCAGCCAGACCACAGGCCTCTTTTTCTTTTGTTTACAGGCACACTCAATGTATCCCTTTTTGCCACAGTGTCGACACACCAGGTCCTTACACCAGCATTCCGATGCCTGGTGACCTGGCTTACCTCAGCGGTAACATTCCTGACTCTGCATAGTTCTGTGGGTAGGTTCTTGTGACACGTTATGCACCCTAGGGAATGCACCGATGTATTGCTCCTCCTTTGTAGCCAGTTCCATGGAGACTGCAATATCAACAGCCTTCTGTAAGGTAAGCTGAGCCTCTGTCAGTAGGCGCGTCCATATAGCTTCACTGTACAGGCCACACACTAACCTGTCACACAGGGCATCATTTAACATCTCCTTAAATTCACAGTGTTCTGCCAGCCTTTTTAAAGTTGCTACTAATTGTATAACTGTTTCATCTTCTTTTTCGTCTCTTTTGTGGAACCTATATCTTTCAGCAATTACCAGTGGTTTTTGGGAAAAATGGGACCCCAGGATTTCCACAATGTCACTGTAAGATTTGGTCTCAGGCTTAACAGGGTGTAGTAAGCTGCGTAGCAGGGAGTAGGTTTTATCCCCCACAACACTTAAGAATATTGGCACCTTTTTCTCTTCTGTAATGTCATTTGCAATAACAAAGCTCAAAACGCTCATTCACACATGCCATTGCACTATATTCTCCTCAAAAGGCTCCAGTGGCCCTGTAAGTGTAGCCATGGTTTTAGTTTCAGGTTTCACAGTCAGTGCCAACAAGCCAGTTCTCACCCCTTCCAACAGTTAAAAGATTTTGGTAGTTTTTTTTGTTTTTTCTTTTTTCTTTTACCTTGACTTCTACTTCCTTCTGTTGCTGGGGCAGCACAGGGATCCCATCCTCGTTGCCACTTTGTTGTATCCTTGGGGGCAGCAGTTTTAGGAAGAAGAAAGGAGGACTTGTGGCACCTTAGAGACTAACAAATTTATTTGAGCATAAGCTTTCGTGAGCTACAGCTCACTTCATGGAATGCATCCGATGAAGTGAGCCATAACTCACGAAAGCTTATGCTCAAATAAATTTATTAGTCTCTAAGGTGCCACAAGTACTCCTTTTCTTTTTGCGAATACAGACTAACACGGCTGCTACTCTGAAACCAGTTTTAGGAAGAAATCACTTGAGACTCAGAAAGCTGTGAGCCATGAAAGCAGCCATTTATTTTCACCATTGAACTAACCAAAACCAGCCAAAACTGGCTGGGCTATCCCCTAATAATCTAACTCAGTTGCAATAGCAACAACAAGGTGCTATTACCACGACAACCAAACACACAACAAAAACAATCCATGGCAATGTTTGGAGAACTGAAACTTCAATCCTTCTCCAAGTTTAGAGAATTTTACTTGGAGGACTCCTGTCAAAACAGAGTCTTGGATTCCTGTAGCCAGTGTCTCAATTCGGCACTGGTGGATTATGTGGATAGGAGACTTGGATCACAAACAGTGGATGATATTCTCAGCAATGGACAGTCCATTGAATATAGTAACTGGAACTTTTTCCAGTTCACTGTGCAAAAGAAGCTGCTGGAGAAGAAGAATTTTGAGGAGTATGTGAAATACATTAGTATTATTTATTAGTTATTAGTAACTACCAATGTTACATCATTACAATGAGATTGAAGGTTTGTGAGATCTGGAGAGGAAGATTTTATCCACTTTAAGAAAGTCAGGAATGTTCTGGTTAACTCCAAGCAAAAAAGATACTCTCACAAACTCTGCATATCTAGATTATTTCTGCCAAGTGCTGCAAAATGATCAAGAAAAAAGAAAAGGAGTACTTGTGGCAGGTGCCACAAGTACTCCTTTTCTTTTTGCGAATACAGACTAACACGGCTGCTACTCTGAAAAATGATCAAGGACAACTTGGATGTGATCCTGTTCAAAAACACAGAAAACATTGGTCCGTTCTCAGCTAACATTCAAGACACTCTTGAGAGAAGAAAGCATCCACATAGAACAGGAGGAGCTGAGTGTTCAGGCAACGTTTTAGACGCTTCAACTCTAGTCCCAGGATAAAATCTTCAAGTGAGCATCTGGATGTGAGGAGTTATATCCATTCTGTAAGATCCCCTATGAAGCAGAAGGCACTAATCATAAGGAGCTATTTGCATCTGTCCATTGGCCTCAAGGATTAGAGTAATAAAGGAACCAATAAATGCAAAGGTTCTGGTTTCTACATCTGAATTTAAACACCTGGACATAGCTTTTCAATGTTATCCCTACAGCTAGTGTTACCCTGACTGGTGCATCTAGCCAGATCCCAGCATCAGGGCTTCAGACTACTGGAAGGAGTTTAATCACCAGCTTGCTAAAAATTATAAGGTTCAACTTGCTGTTCTCCCAAGGGGTTGAATAAAAATAACCACAGCACAGGTACTGCAGAGTATCTATGAAGCCTTTCACATTAACTGCACACAGTCGCTAAATTATAAGTGCTGGCATGGGGGTGTCCAGGAAAAACAAGAAATTCTCTTCAGTAGACTTCTTCACAATAAGCGATAGGAATGTCACCAGGCACTTTTAAGAACAAACATAGAGCAATATCCTCTTCCAATATGTGCTAAATACCCTCTCCCACCTGCTCTGCCCAGTAGACCTGACTCCTGCTGTAACCACTAGGCAAGCCCACCTACATCCTTGTTCCCAATACAAGTAAAGGATTTTTTACTCTGTGATCAATAAAATATTTTTGGAGGAAAAGAACTAATACAAAATTATTCACAATGAACTACTTTACTTAACTGAGTAGTATCAAGCCAGTTTGGAGCAATACATCAAAAGTGACAAAGGGTCAATGAGTTTAACTGTAATATTAGCTTTGGTTCTGTCCATAGAAATACATGCTAAATTTCCTCTCTCTGCCTCTTTTATTATGGTTTCAAATTGACTTCATCCATCTGTTCTATTAAATGTGATGGAGAAGATTTAACCTGCTTTCACTGTAATTTCTAGGAAATAATCTTATTCAAAGTAATAGTGTTCCTTACTCCCATTTTAGGTCAGGCACAGACTGCAAAAAGCGGCATGAAAAATGTCTTTATTGTACTGGGTGATTTCAAATTAATTTCTGAACCTGCATGTTCTCGAGAACGAGATTATGCAGAAACCTCTGACTCAT
Organism: Dermochelys coriacea; assembly: GCF_009764565.3. Lineage (NCBI taxonomy): Eukaryota > Metazoa > Chordata > Testudines > Dermochelyidae > Dermochelys > Dermochelys coriacea. The sequence goes on from NC_050068.2 coordinate 42,552,436, forward strand.
CAACTTGCCTTTGAAAATCTAGATAGGATTTTTCTTCATATTGCTAATGACAGTTACACTTTTCCTGAAAAAAATTAAAACTTCACATCCAGCACTACTACATAGTCAGAATCTAATTGAGGGGCCAAAGGGTGAAGTGGGTTCTATGACTAATGTGACAGAACATTTTCAGTGTATTCCTACAGTGCTGGATTCTGAGCGGTTCCTCAAGCTGTTTGCAGCCATAAGTCAGTTGTGTCATCTTGGGACCTCTGGGGTATGTGTGATAACTGCAACTTCAGATCTTCAGTCCACAGAAAATATGACTTTAAAATATGCCTGTACATCTGGCCCTGGTCCTGCAAAAAGGTGTACACCTGCTTGACTTTATGCATGCAGATAGTCCCAGTCACTGCACCTGAACTGAATCTACATTCTGAACACTTCAAAGTTTGGGAGGGGGTTTGATCTGGGGGTTTGCTGCAGTGCAGCCCTAGTACAAAGTAAGAGGTCACTTACAAAATTTGAATCCAGATGGACTTTCAACTCCCACACATAGCTCAGGGCTATGCTGAGCTTACATCTGGTTTGGGCCCATCCCCTGTCTGAATCAATGACTGTTTAATAAAGCTGGGAGAACAAATTTGGAATACTGGAACTGTTTAAACTTCACTTTTAACTTGATCTGAAACAGCTTTTTTCAGGACTGGAAAAAAGTTTCATATAAGCAGCTTGTTTATTTTAATTTTCATTTCCCTCCTTACTTCCTGACTTCATCTGGAAACAAACAGAAACAGCAAAATGGTTCTTATTTACTGCTGATCTGAAAACAAGAATCACTGAATTAAGCCTGTTCTAGTGAGATTTCTGGCCTGGTTCTAGGCAAAAAAGAATTCAGATAAGCTTGTGATAAGCCACCAAACTCTCTCCAAAGCAAACACATTTGAGTTTCATCACACGGCTTTATGATGCTTTTGGTAGTCATGCACCCCGCTAGTGTAATCAGCGCACTATTGATACAAGCAGAGCCAACCCAGTGGCAGTATTTAAGTCTCATTAGAAGAGATTTATGTTTGATGCTGCCTGTCATTTTTAATATTAAATCATTCAGAAGTAATTGGCCTCACTGGGCTTTCGATATACTTTTACAAAGTATACCTTTCCTGCCCAAACTCTGGTAAACTGTCCCATGTTCTTTGCTGGTATTCTCCTTACCTCTCTCTCTCAAAAAAAAATCTGTACTGTAATTGCTGATTTTACAGTTCCTGTTATTTAGATCCTTGGGAACTGCTGCACACTTTAGATGGGAAAACAAAACTCTTCCCTACAAGACATGTAGGGTGAAATCCTGGCCCCATTAAAGTCAGTGAGAGTTTTGCCATTGATATCAGGCCAGGAATTCATTGATATCAGGCCAGGAATTCTGCAGATTCTGTTGCATATAGGTTTAAAATGGCATGCCAGACTGGTAGGAAAACATTTTGAATTGAACATTGCAGTGAGTAGTTTGTACTTTTTGAAAAACATTTAGGCAGAAAATAAAGGGCAAGAAAGGATGAATTAAAGTGGTTGAAAGTTATACCTAGGGACATTTGGATGATACTAAGTACAGTAAAATTTAGTTTGAATATCAAGAAAAAGTTTCAAAGAGTTAGGCCTATTAGACCATGGAATAATTTCTCAGAGGAAGCAAGAAAAGCCCTGACATTCTAGTCATTTCAAATTAGGCAGGAAACAATCCTGCATTGGCACACTTTCCTGTCTCCAGATTCCATTAATTCAATCTGACAGTGACAAGGATAGCTAGGGTGAACCTTGACTATTCAATCTGATTTTCACAAGAGTTTTCTTTGTAACAAAATAGAGGTATTGTAATGACAACATGGGGCCAAGTCCTACAAGGCTCTGCCTACACTCCACTCCAACTGAAGTAAATATGGAAGTCACTGGGAATTGAGGGTACTCAGCTGCTTTCACGAGGATCAAGTCAGTAGTTTGGCCATACCAAGCCTTGTTTGGTTCATTGTCCATTTACTTGGCAGGAAGTTAGCTATCTAGAAGCATACACAGCAGGGCATTTTGTGGGGGGAAGGGAAGGAGGGGGAAAGAGAGAGAGTGATCACATGGAGATGTCTGACTACATCCCTTACTGAATAGCCTTTGTGTAAAATGAACCAAAATCATTAGGTTATAAATTCTCCTGGGCAGGAAGTGTCTTTGTATGCTTTTGTACAGTATCTAACACACCAGCGCCAGTTCTGACTGGGGCCTCTGGCTGCTGTTGCAGTATAAATATTAAATGCACATAATCATAGCCAAAGTAAAAGTAAATTTTATCTCTAGTAAAACATATACCATGTTATAACTCTAACTAAATAGCAGAACAATCCATTAATTTTCACTCAAAAATAAAATGTGCCAGACCAGCATGTGCCCCTCAAGGTCTGTTGTTTGCCCAGAGTGTTCATTTCCCCAGCTGTTATGGCTTGACAGAATTCTCCAACTAAAGCAAAATGTCTTGTTCTGCAGCTTTGGAATGGGTGGGAGGGAACACGTCACACCCTATAGACACACATACACACACCTTAAATCCAACTCTACCGATATATTTCAGTTGTGATACGAACCTTTATCTTGTTTAGACTGCAAAGTGAGTAACGCTGGGAATAGACCGGGTTAGTTTCCATTTGCTTTCTTCTCCCACTCTATATGTAATTGCTTCAAACATAAAAAGATAAAGCACCTTTTACAAACTCCGGTGCGGGGAGTTCTGATGAGGATGATGATGACACAACCGCCAGCACTGAAACTGTGTAGACCCTGTCTACATTAGACACATTGCCTCAGTTACACTAGTGCACACTCCTAATGTACAGAAGCAGTGCCAAGGCTTGGGGGAGTCAGGGGTAATGGAGGAGCTGAGGGAGAGGGAAGTAATTGCTGGAAAGGAGCCTGGGAGTAAACCTGGAGGATTGTTGGGTGTGGGTGGGAGAAGTACGGAACAGTTCTTTTTTGGGGGGGAAGAGTGGGGAATAATTGTTCAGGAGTTGGAAAGCCTCCCCAGTGCAGACCCTGGCTGATCCCAAGCTCTCCCATTCAGTCAGACACATCTGCCCCATCCCCATGTGGCTCTGCATCCCCACTCAGCCATCCTGACTACCCCCATCCCCATGTGTCCCTACATCTCCCCTTCCCCCCCGTAGCCCTGCACCCCCACTCCCATTCAGCCCCTGGCTCAATGTTGTCACCCCACTAGTTCCTGTGCCCTGCCCTAGGCCCATAGCAAGTTTGATTCTTTGAACTAGTCTTTATCTCCAGACTTCTCAAAGAACTATTCTCCCTTTCTATTTGTCTACTTAAATGTTTGTAATGTACACTGGCTCCTTTGTTATCTTGCCTGAATCTGTGCTGTTGTTTAGGAAACAATGTCAGAATGGCTTGCCATTAAACTCTGACCCAAAGCCTCAGGTAAATGGAAAGATTACCATTGATTTCAATGCACTTTGGATCAGGTCCAAAATATCCAAGCATTCTATTATATTATTTCCTTAGGCCATGATCCTGCTCCCAATGAAGACAGTGGGAGTTCATTGGGAGCAGGCCCTGCACTGTCGTTTGAATGGAAAGGCTAGCTAGGCCAGTTTAACTAGCCAGTCCAGGATTGAAATTTTCCCTCATATTTGCACTGGCTGTTTTCAAGGAACTAAAATGAGGAGCAGCTCTTAAAGTTCATATCAGATTTTGCTGCTGTGTTGGCAAGTAATATAAACAATGGAATTAAGGCACACAGCTACATGGCTCAGTTCAAATGTCCCATGCTCAAAGTTTTGAAAGGCCATTGATTTCTGATTGAGTTTTTAACCCTATAAAGAGTCTGAAAACATTTTCAAAGATCCCCTCAACAATGGGAAATGCCCAGTAGTTTCTGAATAGTACATGACTTCCAAACTTAAGATAACTGTGCTGTTCATTACAAGCACTGAAAGTTAAACCCTCTCCTACAGCCACGCTTGGTGTAAGGGTGTTCTTCAGGGCCTGGAGAAAAGCAATCCTTCTCCCAGGCTGTTCTGTGGCTGCTACTGCAGCCTACACAGGGGCAATATTTCCACCTCCTCCATAGGGGCAATGGCGAGCAAATCCACACAGCCATGGGTCAACCTACCTTGCTCCCACTCCACTCCAGTTGACCCCACAGGTTGTGGATGCACATGGAGCCCCCATGGAGCTCTCCAGATCTTTCTTTCTCCACCTGACCAGCAGAAATGCATCCTTTCCATTGATGTCTGGGTCCTCTGTGGCTCTAGAGGACAGAATTTTCCCCCACTTTGGGGGTGATTTACAGAGGCATAAATGGCAGCTAGGCACCAAACTCCCTGTGACAGGGTGTATAAACCCCACACTGGAACTGAAGGGAATAAGGATCAACTCAGGGCCCAGGTAACCCTGCCCAGTCACACCTGCAGGGCATGCACCAGCTAGAGGTGGAGCTTAAAAGGGAGCCAGCCAGGCAGTTCAGAAGGGGCCTCACAGAGCAGAGAAAGAGACCTATCCCGAGAGCTCCTGGGGAAGGGCGCTACAGAAACCTTCTCGAGAGAAAAAGCCTGTCTACTGAGCCCAGAAGGGCTGGCAGTTCAACTCTTATCTTTTCCTTTACTGTGGCAAGCTATAAGATTTTGGCAAGAGAGTGTGTGGTAGGAAATGGGGCCTAGGGAGGCAGCTTGAAGACATTCCTGGGTGCTGGACATTGGTACCTCTTACAGAGCCCAGTGGAGTGGGAGGGCCTGGGCTCCCCTACTATCCTTCCTCATTAACTGGAGCATGAAAACCCTCACTTCTAGAATCTCCCCGGGGGAACCTTTGGAAAGCCCTAGCTGGGATTGGACATCCACAGGGGTCAATAGGTGGACTCCATATCTTCCTTGGAATCCCCCTCACAGCAGGAGGAGCAAGACTGATTGGTGACGTGACTGGAAGTTAGGGTCAACCCCCATCAAAAGACAGACTGCCACAGGGTGTGATCGTGGCCCGGGGTAGAAGATTAGAGTCATGGCAAACATGGGCCTAATCCCCTAGCCACCAGCGAACACACCGTCCATCACAATCCTACAGAAAATCATGTCATTAACTGCCATTTGTGCCTTTGAAAACCTCTCCCTTTACCCTTTGTTACCAGACCATCTCCTCTTTGCAATATAGATAAAATAAAACAATTGTAATAACACATAGCATCTTCTACAGTAAGATTTCAAAGGACTTAAGCAAGGACAGCATTAAGTGCTTTATTAATGCATGTGGCTAGAGAGTTAAATCTCATCTCGCACCTGCAGATATAGGGTACCTTTTACGTGATCAGCCTTGTCATTCCACCTCTTTTCACGATAACTGTCAGGTCCTAAAGATGATGCTATACTGAAGGCTCAGGTGGATCGAATTTTTCAAAATACATGTTAAGTCCCATTGTATGTCTCAATTCAGAAGCAGACATTCAAGAGTTTGTGACCTGTGAATGCGGTCCAGCGACATGCAAGGATCAGATAGAACTCTGGAGACTGAGCAGAATCAGCTGCTCTACCCATGGCATCATGACAGGAAACTGTCACAGCTGACAAACTCCAGATTTCTCTTACATGAACTCCTCTCCCCAACACCATAACAAACGCATCTGTCATGGAACTCCGCCCTCAGCAGGGGAGCATGCTATACTGCTTAAATAAATAAATAAATAATTTTTTAAAAAGCCAGCAGCAGCCTGTCTGTACAGGGCTCCCATCCCTGCTAAGTCAAGTAGAGCTGAACTGTTAGTGACAATGGGAAAGTTTGATGAAGATTCCTCAAGTGGAGACAGGGCCCATCTCTCCCTCCCCATCTCCCTTTCTCAAAGTGGGAGTTTGGACTTCTCTTTTATCTTTCAGTAAAAATAGGGCAAGGGAGAGAAATAATAAAAAAGGATTAAAAGAGTGGATTGGAACAAGCAAAGTTGTTCATATAAAGATTTGTAAAGCACTGCACAAAGTAAGTAAACCTCTGTGGCCTTCTCCAGTGCTGAATTCTGGAGAATGGCCAGAGTAGGTATTATCTGGCAGGGTAAGCGCCTCGTTATTTAGTCAGTTACAGTCTATCACTGTTCAGTCAATAACGTAATCTAGCCCTGGCTAAACATTATAGCCTTGAAAAAGCACCGAGGAATCCTTGTGGCACCTTAGAGACTAACAAATTTATTCAGGCATAAGCTTTTATGGGCTAAAACCCACTTCATCAGATGCATGGAGTGGAAAATACAGAAAGCAGTATAAATATTACCAGCACATGAAAAGATGGGAGTTGCCTTACCAAGTGGGAGGTCAGTGCTACCAGGCTAATTCAATTAAGGTGGAAGTGGCCTATTCTCAACAGTTGACAAGAAGGGGTGAATATCAAAGGAGGAAAATTATTTTTATAGTACTAACAAGGCCAGTGCAATCAAGGTGGATGTCACCCATTTCCAATCATTGACAAGAAGGTGAGAGTATCAGCAGAAGGGAAAATTACTTTTTGTAGTGACCTATCCACTCCCAGTCTTTATTCAGGCCTAATTTGATGGTGTCCAATTTGCAAATTAATTCCAGTTCTGCAGTTTCTCGCTGGAGTGTGTTTTTGAAGTTTTGTTGTTGAAGAATTGCCACTTTGACGATCCCTCACTCTCAGAGACCTTGGGTGACAGGCCAGTCCTTGCTTACAGACAGCCCCCCAGCCTGAAGCAAATACTCACCAGCAACTACACACCACACAAAGAAACACTAACCCAGGAACCAATCCCTGCAACAAACTCCGTTGCCAACTCTGCCTGCATATCTATTCAAGGAACACCATCGTAGGACCTAACCACATTAGCCACAACATCAGGGGCTCATTCACCTGCACATCTACCAATGTGATATATGCCATCATGTGCCAGCAATGCCTCTCTGCAATGTACATTGGCCAAACTGGTCAGTCTCTAAGTAGAAAGAATAAATGGACACAAATCAGACATCAAGAATTATAACATTCAAAAACCACTAGGAGAACACTTCAATCTCCTTGGACACTCAATAACAGACTTAAAAGTAATTTTCCTCCTTTAATATTCACCCCTTCTTGTCAAGTGTTGAGAATAGGCCACTTCCACCTTAATTGAATTAGCCTTGTAGCACTGACCCCCCACGGGTAAGGCAACTCCCATCTTTTCATGTGCTGTAATATTTATACTGCTTTCTGTATTTTCCACTCCATGCATCTGATGAAGTGGGTTTTAGCCCACGAAAGTTTATGCCCAAATAAATTTGTTAGTCTCTAAGGTACCACAAGGACTCCTCATTGTTTTTGCTGATACAGACTGACATGGCTACCATTCTGAAACCTGTCACCAATTATAGCCTTGAGTAACTCAAAGATGAACTGAAAGGCTTTTCTGAATTATACACAAACATTCTGTAAGATCCTAGTACACTAACAAAGTATGTTTATAGACCAAGAGTTAAAAATAATTAAAAACAGATTTAAAAAATAATTTCTTCCTTTGCTTCCCTGCCAAGATTTGATCTCAGGTTTGTGTGTTTCTCTCACTACAGTTAAGGATGGTACAGCAACACCTACAGCAGCATAAGAAACACAGGACCACTGCACTTTAGTCAATGACATCACTAAAAGCTATTAGAAGAGAACCTTGAAGTCATATACTGGAAGACAAAAGCCTGTGTGTAATATTAAGCATTGTTCTCTTAAGAGTATTAAAATACATGGTTTGCTATGTTTTCTTTGGCACAATAGTCACCTTTTGGAGTCTGCTAGGGAAAACACGTTTTCCTTCACTTTGAAAAGCTGGCATTCAGACTATTAGTAATCCGTCAGACAGCATTCAGGTGTTTCCTAGAGTGGTTTGCTTTTTACACATTCTGATTAGCTGAACACTTATATAGCATTATATAGCATTATAACCATTAACTAACGAATCCTTAAAACACCTCCATTATAGCAAGTTGGCTTCTGTTATCAGGGTATTATATTGATCCTAGAGCCTGAACCAAAGCCCACTGAAATTGACAGGAATAGGAGTCTTTCTACTACCCCAGGGGGCTTCGGATCAGGCCCCTCATGTCCATACATAAATAATACCACCTTGTACACTCATGCGTATTTCCCTTTAGTTCTGAGACAGCAGCTGCAATACCTGCTGATATTTTGGCAAGTCACAGATTTGCTAGAATTTATTCACAATTGTTCTCATTATTAGCAGATCAGCTGTGAAGTGGCCACAGATTTCATATGGCATGCAGATTTCACACAATGCCACTCTTCTCTTATTTCTATAACTTATGGCTGACAGTTAACCAAACAGTGCATTGCATTGACACCAGTAACCTAGAGTAACTAGTAAAATCGAGGCTAAGGAATCATAATGTCTAGTGTTTTTTCCTCTTTTCTTCTATCTACAGTTATTGGGAACCAATTTCTTAAATGGGGTTGGAGCAACAATTTGTTAGAGCCGAGAAGAGCAGTGTTTTACTCCAGTAACTAACAAGTTAATTCTCTCATATGTAAGCTAATGGATTACATGAGATGCTGTGTTTCTCTCGGCTAGAGAAGTGCCCTGAGTGGACAGAAGTAATTCATTATTACAGCTTTAGTTTGTACCTATGTTTAGCCAGTCTGGAAGGTGAGAGAGAGCTTCAGTGAACTGAAGAGGGAAAAGACAAAGTTTTGAGATGCCATCAAACTCCAGCCTCAAAACTCACCAGCAAAGATAACTGACACATTCAAACGAAGAAATACCTGAATAGATTCATTATCAGCAAGACAAACTCTCAGGGCATAGCCTCAGTCAAGGTACAGCACTGTATTTAACAGCTTGTGAAAACTGCCTGTGCCAAAGTATCTCTTTTAGACACATCATACACATCACAAAATAATTCACGTCTTAAAAGAAAGGGACCAATTTTATTTCAATGAACTCACGATTAAAAAAAAAATCTGCTGTAAACTGTCGTTTTGTAACTCAGGTAATATGACCTGAATTACATGGAAAAGCTAAGCAATTCAATTCCAATTTTCAGAGTAGCAGTCGTGTTAGTCTGTATTCGCAAAAATAAAATGAGTACTTGTGGCACCTTAGAGACTAACAAATGTATTAGAGCATAAGCTTTCGTGAGCTACAGCTCACTTCATCGGATTGTCTTCTTTCACCTCTACAACCCTGAACCTGAGATTGCAGCCTAAAGTCTGCTAAGGAGTTAATTGTGTACCATTTACTACTCTCGCTGCTGTCCTTGTCTTGAGAGTCATCTAATTTGTTCCATTCGGGGTTCTTTCCACTTTTCTGGGGAGGGCAATTTATTACAGAATTTTAATGAGTTAGGAATCTGTAACAAATGGAAATTTGCTACGAAAGTCTGATCTTTTGAGATGTTTATATTACGATTGCCAAGTGAGTCTGCCCTCCCTTTATATTTTAATGCTGTAAACAGAAAGGAGTCCCTTAGAAGTTGCTGAAGAAGTTGACTTTAAAACCAAAGGGGATACACACACACACACACACACACACCATTTCTCCACTGATATCACAAAATCCTCTCCAGTAGGCAAAAGATCATTAGAATGCTATTAAGAGATGGAGACAATGAATGTTTATAAGGGGATTTTATCGAGTTTAGAACCAAGGTATGTGCAGTTACTACAGAAACAGGACTTCAATTTGTTTTCAGATAAGATGTACTGTAAAGCATGTTGGCATTACCAGTAGTTCAGAGATGTGGTTCAGTTTTCTGAAGTATACAGAAGTCTGGATACTCCGCTAGAGAGCTTGCATCTTCAAAATGCAGCTGCAAGTGGGGCGCTTCTTTTGGTATTTTGCCATCTGGAGTTCTGGTGCTAGCTGGCCCCAGTGCAGAGTTGCATAAAAACAGTTACCCAAGTATTTCAGAAGCTCTGAGAAGGGTCAGTTTGAGTTTGGTTATCAAAACAGTTGGAAGGGTGCTCTTAACTGGAGCTAATTTCTATTCCCTTCTCATGCTGTGCAGAACAGAAAGACAGCAACTCCATCCAGATTCAGAGAAATGCACGCAGCCTGTCCCATCATAATGTCCAGAGCTTCCACCCTCTCAAAATTACTCAATGGCCTGGGCAAAAGTAACCAGACCCAGGGAGACAAAATACTCAGCCACCACAAGAAAAATCCCATTCAGATGCAGTGTGAAAGTTATGCCATATGGTGGAGCCATTAGCAGGATTCCAACTAATAAGCACATGCTCAGAGGAATTAGTGAAGCCACAGCTTCCTGTGATCCTCTGCCATGTGCTTTCCTTCTGAGTCTCTGATGCGAACACAAGGAATTTGGGAGACGTCCTGTGAATAGGCACGAGAAGCTGTTGAGGTAGGTAGGAGCCATAGTGGTTCTACCTGAAGGAGCCTTCTACAAGTATTTTTACAGCTATTATATTCATCTAGAAAACATGTAACACTCAGCAAGAAAGGGTTTCCAGTTGCAGATCAAAAAGAAAAGAATCACTGTAGGTCATTTAAAAAAAGAAAAGGAGTACTTGTGGCACCTTAGAGACTAACAAATTTATTTAGTCTCTAAGGTGCCACAAGTACTCCTTTTCTTTTTTGCGAATATAGACGAACACAGCTGCTACTCTGAAACCTGTAGATCATTTAGATGCAGTTAATTTGTCATATAAAATGCTCATTCGAATCCCTCCTAAATCTCACTTTCTTCCATGTTACCTACGAAACACAAATTAACATTTAAAAAAAAGGTAATTAATCGAACTATGAAGATGTATACATTCCATAACTGAGTAATCATATTCCTGTAAGTAACCCTTGTCCTTCCTCGTCCCGTCCCCCCCCCACCCCATTGTTTATTACTCTTACTCATTTCGGTCTTTGGGTCAGAGATCATGTCTTTGTATTTGATCTGTGACATGCCTAGCATGCTTGTGAGCTATCATATAAATATGACAATATACATGAGTGAAGAGAAATGAATGAGGATTTTTGTGGAATGAGTGTCTATGTAATAAGCTACGTGTGATTGCCCTTCCTAGAATACTGAGACCATCTTCAAATATTGTTAAACATGCAGTAAATGTGTAACTGAGTTATAATACCCAAGTTATACTGTATCTGTTAAGTGCTAAACATCTAGACAGAAACAGAGACTCAGGGTTTGTCTCCATGGTGCACCAATGCCTGCTACAGGGGTGTGACCTTGCTGGTGTGCACTAGAGGTTCCTTACATTAAAGCGCACTAGGGGACCTTTAGTGTGCACCAACAGGATTCTACATGACATGGACCAATTAATGTGCAACATGGGAGTGCTCTTACAAATCACTCCCTGCAGAACACTTCTCTCCCGTCCCCCCAACCCCTGCCATGTAGACACTGCAAGTTCAGCCGCATTGTGTTCATAATGCTCATAACAAGACTGGAGAGCACAGCAGGATCCATGTTTTCAGACAGAGGGCGGGCGCACAGTTTACAGGGGCTGTTGAAAAACTGTGCAAAATGTAGTTGGAAGCCCATGGAATGATGGGATGGAGAAAAATACATCATGGGATGGTGAGCTCACCCCCATGATGCACTGCGATTCGTTCTCTGTTCCCACAACTACCATCAGCAGAAGATGGTGAGCTGCATAGTGAAATAGCTACCCATGGTGCACTGCTCTCTCTGTCGATCCTAGAGCACTAGCTGTGGACACACTCTGCTGACAGAGGAAGCATTGTGTGAACGTGCACAAGTGATGTAATTATACTGATTTATGATCATCAACGTAATTTAAGTTAGTTTAGTTCTGTTGTGTAAACAATGTCCTAGGGAAGAGGAATTCCAAACCTTTGTTTCGAAAAATCAAAATAAAATTTTGGTTTAGATCTTTTCAAAATATTCCCCAGACCCTCCGAGCTGCCCAGAGCCCTGACAGCCCTCCAAGCTGGCTGTCAAGAATCTGAGACCCTGGAAGCCCTGAGAGCCTGCAGGGTTTCCAGGTTCCTGGCTCTTTAGCCGGGAGCCTGACAGCCCCAGTTCAAGCAAGGCTCCCAGGTCTTCTAGGCTCCCCGCTCCACAGCAGCCAAGCAGGGTGAGCTGGCAGGAAACTCAGAACAGAACGTTTCTATTTTGACAAATCCGCATTTTCTGATGGGAAAAATGTTCTGTTGGAAAATTTCTGACTAGTTCTAGTGTTTATAGGCCCTTATTATTGCAATACAGTCTGAAGCCTGACATGTCACTACGGAATAAGGGGATTTTATTTACACTTGATTAAAAATTGATGATCCAGGGTAAGGCAATGCTATTACAGAAGGGGTTTTGCATTGCACTGAACATAAGGGCAGATCTCCACTACAAATTTACAGTGGCGTAGCTACACCAATGCAACTGTACCACTGTAGCACGTCCGGTGAAGACTCTCTAAGCTGATGGGAGAGAGCTCTCCCGTCAGCTTAATAACTCCACTTCTGCGAGAGGTGGTAGCTATGTTGGCAGGAGAAGCTGTCCTGCCGACATAGCTCTTTCTACACTGGCGCTTAAGTCAGTATAGCTATGTCGTTCAGGGTTATGGATTATTCACATCCCTGAGCGATGTAGTTATATCTAAGTAATTTTGTAGTGCAGACCAGGGCTAAGACTGAGCACCATTTTGTTGCACTAGGAGTGAGCCAGCTCACTGTTCTGGAAATTGGATAGAGAGTTTTGTACTGAGACTCATGTAAGCCCCAACTGTCAATATGCTTGGTGTCTGGATGTTTGGAAATCTGGATCTGAATCCTGCAGTTTGATTTCCATTTCATACACTGCTCATTTTGTAGTGCTGACCTGGCCAAAGCAAAAATGTTTTGTTGGCACAGCTATGTCAGCAGAACCCCCAGTGTAGACCCAGCTATGCGGACAGGAGTGTTCTGTCCATGGTGATCTTCATTTAGCATGTGTGTGCAGGGACCTGTGTGTTTGGAACACGTATTCTGAGCTCTATCCCATGACTATTGTGAAATTCCAAATTACAGTAATGAAACAATGAGGAAATTCTAGCTGACCATAGATAAAATATTTGCACCAAAACCTAGTAAAAGTTTAAATGCTTTGCCTACTGTTTTATCTCTCTTTGCGATCAGCACAGCAGCTTTGAATCTGAGCGGGACTGATAAGGACTGAATGCTTGCCAATGACATCATCCAATTTCAGGTCTTTATGGGAGGAGCAGAAGCTCTCAGTTACTTTAGGGATATGCTGTTGGGTTGCTCCTGTAACCTCACAGCACCCTTCATGCTTCTCTGCCTTTTAGTGCAGCAGCAGGGAAGGAGGAATAGCCGGTGAGCAGGGGCAGAGCTAGAAGCTGGATTCAGAGGTGGCTTGTAAACAGATTGTTGCGATAGCAATGCATATAGGCACATTAAAGCCAATGGAGCTATAACTGATTATAGCAACAGAAGATTTTCCCCACTGAATAGAAATTGTTTTAAAAATCATCAGAAGAAAATAGATAGTTTTTAAATCCAGGGCAAAATCCTGCCAGTCTCACACTGCATTGCCACAACTGTCCAGTAGTCACTGATTTTAATGGGAGATGCAGCTGATCTCTTGATTTCTCTGCTGGTTTTTGGGGTAACAATATAGTATAGTATTTTCCTTTTTTCCATTTCTCTTTTTTTGTTGTAAATGTATACATGAAAGATGATCTGGCTTAGAGCTGGATAAGTACTGAAAAAGGTATTAACATTTATTCACAGAAAAGCCATTATCTTGTTTAAAATGGTATTAATGACTCTCTTTTCATTTCCCTTAAACATTCATACAAGCAATTTTCAGTTATTCAGTCATGCCGTGAGACTTGGGTGACCAATCACTTCACAAACAATGAAGAACTAAGCAATGACACAGTCAAAGGGGAGGGCTGTTTGCATACTCAGAGGCTGAGATGTGTTTGCAGGAAGTGTTCAACCCATTTCACCTGACCAGTAAATTTATGAGACAAGGTGGGTGAGGTAATATCTTTTTTTTGACCATCTTTTTTTTGTTGGTGAAAGGGACAAGCTTTCGATCTCCTCAGAGTTCTGCCTCAGAGCTCTGTGAAGCTTGAAAGCTTGTCCCTCCCCAAACAAAAGTTGGTCCAATAAAAGATATTACCTCACTCACTTTGTCATGGGACCAACAAGACTGCAAACAGTAAATTACTACAATTTAAAGTGTGTTTGCAAAGATAAAATAAGGATGAATTTTCCCCAATAAATCAAACAAATAGTTTGACGTGGTCTCACATGGACAATGTTAACCGAAGAGGGGAAGTGACCTCTTAGGGTCTGCACCACAATTTAGGCTGTTTAACTTTATATGTTTCAGTGATTATTGCTACAAGAAAAAGACTTCAATGAATTGTTGTCACACCAAACTATATAATAAATATATACACACAGAAGAGGATGAATGACAGTGGTAGCCAAAGGTACATACTAAATCTAAAAAAGATGGAGATGTAGGGCTCAGAAGAAAAACAAAGCAATTAGAAACAGGCCCAAGTGAAAATATCCACCCTGAACTTTCCATTTATCTTCTGTGAAAAGTATCTTCTGCGAAGAGTCAACAAACACAGACAGAGCAGACCTTGGAGCAGTTTGGGTTTTACCATATGGCTTTGAATGTTGTTCATCTGTTATGTTGCAAATAATGGCCCTTTCTGTCATCATGAGAACAGTAATAGTGACACCAAAATGCTTTCCATGCTACTCAGTGCAAGTCACTGGAGTGCTTTTGTTTGGGTCTGTACTTAAATTTACTATGTCAAGAAAGAGTGCAGTAATATTTTCCAGCACATTAGAGATTTACGGAACAAAACATTTGCCTCCCTTGTCCTAAGTTGCACAACTATGTTGTTTGTAGTTTATTTCCTCTGTTGGGAAATGAACAGCTCAAATGATGCACTACATCACGCTAACATCAAGCTCAGGCAACTCATCACAGAATCACATTTCCTTCTTACCAGGAAGCAGTTGTTTCAATAAAAACAAAACCACACATCCATTTGCAGGTCTATAACAAAAGACACAGTGAGAGACAGAGATTATCTTGAAAGCAAACATATTTGTAACTCCAAGGAAGCAATGGAGAATGTTAGTATAGAAATCAAGACCCCAGTGTCTCACTCAGGAGCCGCAAATCCAAAGCCTGCTAAAGTCAATGGGAAGTTTTCCATTGACCTCAATGGCTTTGGATCCGGCTGTGACTGACCCATCTTTTCCCTTCATGCTGCTCTCCCTCGGAGCTGGTAGTAAAAGTTATAGAAAGACACAAACTAACCTGCTTTTAATAACAGCAAGATTTCCCTCTTTTGAAGAGCATGTCCTTGGAACGGGTGAAGAAGAAATTCAGGGCTTGATTTACAGAAAGGTTCCCATCCCATTTCTCTCACTCATGGGCATAGTACAAAAACAACTGATCAATCAGTGAACTTGGCGTTCATGAAAGATATTGGATTGAAAGAGACTGAAGGCTTCTGTTTCTGCAGAGAACAGGACACCATGGAGCATGGCAGGGCAAACCTCTCCTTAATGCCAACATGCCACAACCCTGAGCCAGAGGGAACAGGGTTCTCTTCTTCTTAGGGAGAAGAGGTCATGCCTAGTTGGAGGAAGAGAGTCTCCATGGCTAGTTAGTCTCTGTCCTTTCTGCTGGGTCTTCCAGAAAAGATGGCCATTCTAGTGTCAGTCACGGTGGTAGTTTCTTGAGGTGGATAATAATCCCCTGGAAAGTGATGGGTACGTTTTAAACAATGAAAAAATAGGGACAAACTTTGCAGGGAAGGTTATCTTCAGTGGATTATTTGACCAGCTCTTTTATAGCCTTTAAAGACCAGAGTGATTTTGTTCCAGCCCAGCCATCCATTAGGATTTCTGATTTGCTACAAATATTTTTTACACTTTCCCAGACACAGAAACTAGTAGTGGTGGAACTGGGTTTTCCTCAAGGGGATTTCGCTCCTCCTGGGCAAGACTAGATATGTTCTTATATGACATTTCATGTTGGACTTGCAAACCAAGAACCACTGCCAACAAAAATATCAGTTAATAAGAAGAGTTAAATTTGATTTGACCTTTGGGAAACCTCTCTTCCAGCAGCACAAAGGGGTAGAACCCTGCGAGAAAAAATGCTGATGACTACCATAGCAAAATGCCTTGAATCTGTGTTTGCACACTTGCCCGTGTGTGAGATCTGTCTTTTCTATTTCTCTTGGTGTCTGTGGGCCTGATCCAAAGTCCAGAGAAAGTCAATGTAAAGATTCCTTGGGACCAGCTCCTGTATGCAAATAAGTGGGCCCTGGTTTGAGGCTAGGGCTTCAGAAGAGACCTCAGCTACAAGAACTTTCCAAAAGTCTACAACACGACAGTAGTTGTTACTAGACTCTTGTCAAGCAGCTCACACAAAGGTTTTATCAAGCTCATACTTACATTTATATGTAATAACTAAATTTGTGCTGCCTGTGGCAAAAGATGTTATACTGTTAACTGAACAAAAACATCTTCAGTAGCTAAAGGCCCAACCCTGTAAGAAGCTAAGCACCGCCTGCTAGTTGCTAGTTGAGTGCCCCTCAGCTCACATTGGCTCCAAGGACTCCATTGACTTTAGTGGGAACTGAGGTAACTGAACCCTTCACCAGGAGGCAGTAGGTATCTCATAGGATTCAGCCTTACATGAATTTGTTCCCTTTGTGGCATGTTCATGAACATCAATTGTTATTCTTGCTGAACGAGGCCAGTGCCAGCTCTACCCAAGCTTCATTTAGCCTTCTAAGATTCCTGTCTCCAAATAGAGCCACAAAACAGGCTCATTTTAATAGGCAGAGTTCCCAGGGATACCCACATTTCTTAGGGCTGACATGATTTAAAAACAGGAGTCTAGAGTTCAATACACTAATGTCTGCTAATGAAAATTAATTCCCAGACCCTGATTTGGCTTGTTTTCCTGCTATGATTGTTATTCTGTTTGCAGGACTCTGACATAACAGTGTCCCCTTCCTTTACAAGAGTTTACATCATCACTACACAATAGCTTTTCAGATGAGGAAGCCTTACTCTAACGGCTGTAAGTGTCAGAGGGAGACAGCCTTTTCACACCAACTATTGTGTATATTTGGAAAGCTGTCAACGCATTTGGGTTCTGTTCCAAATGTCTACAGCGCAGACCAGAGCTCATTTATATATCCATTTCAGAGGGACACAGTGCCAATATGACATTGCAAATGATTTCTGGGTTAGATTGATCCCCACTGAGCAAATTTCTTGTCCCTGAATAGAAAGCTACAAAAGACCCATTCCAGCGGCTTCCCCTACAAACAGTTAAAGCAGGTTTTAAGAGAACAGTGCAGTCACCGATAAGAGAAAATCAATAGGACTCAACTGTAGCTAATCCTCAGCCAGCCAGCACACTCCATGGCTAAGTACGCTTATACTCCATGGATACCAGTTGTAATCATCCAAGCAGTATATCATCTGTTCACTGCTAGCAATATCACCTGCTGGAGTCTATTTGTATATCTAAAATGCAGCTGCCTGGTCGGAGCAGCGGGTCTCAAAGTCAGATGTATGACACAGACTCATGTCTAAAATTGCTCATAACTGAAAGTGGCACAGTGATCAACCATTCCTGACTATGCAAAAGTAACTTTGAACAGGGAAACTACCCAAGTTGGCATCAGCCATGGTTTGGTTTGCACAGGGGCATGCGTGTCTGTCTCTTCGCTCTGCCTGTCTGGTCCATTCTTGTGAGCATATTGAAAAGTGCCAGTATTCTGCTCTGTGTGGAGCCTGCCAGCATTGCCAAGGCAGCCTAGCACATTTTTTTTAAAATGTTACTTTCAAAATATAGGGTCAGTTTTGAACCTTTTGACCTGGTCAGTGTCCCTTTCACGCATCCCTTCCATGAAGCCTTCTGATGTTGCTTTCCTCTTTCTCCCATACCTCAGCTGATGTCTCATGGTTGTTTTAGTCCGTGCTAGATTGTGAGCTGTCTGAAACAGCAGCCCTGTCTTTTTCTGCATTTTGTGAAGTGCCGTGTAAATTGATGGCATTCAATAAACAAATATGCTAGGGTTTGACGTAACCAGAACATCAGACTAGGCTCTTGCAAGTAGGGTGTAGCAATGAAAAGTCACATATGCAGCACGGGGCAAATCCTCCACCAGACTCCCTGGCCCCCAAAGGCAGAACTAGCACGGTTCCTCTACACACAGAGAGAGGGGATTGGGGAATCCCACATTGTGAGTGGGAGGGAATTTGGGGAGCTCTATAGGTACCATCCTGCATGAAGCACAACTACCAAGTCTTGATGTGTGTATGTGGAGGTCTAGGAAGTTTAAGCATTGTCTGATGGACCGAGCCACCTTTCTTTTAAAGAGAAAAGGGCTCAGAACTTGGGAAGCAACTGTGTCTCCACCCTCCCTCACCCTCAAACAATGCAACCTCTTTCAGCTCTGAACTGTTAAATTTAGCACTATCTCTACAGGCTTTCCTCCAGGGCTTGTTCTTCTCTGGGCTCTGCCTCCAAAGCAGGAGATGCTTCTTATTTTGTTTCTCTCACACATTGCACATATAATTTTATTCATAGATTTTGCCTTGTTAACAGATGTACAGGGCTGCATTTCTGAAAGCTCAAGTCAGAGAAACTATTCCACAATAAAGTGCTCATCAGTGTTTCCATAGAATGCATAAGTCAAATATGTATATATTCTACAGATATCAAATATGATCCTATTGAAGATGCTCATATGCTATGTATCAAGCTAATCAAGAAGCAAGGGGCTGACGCATTAGAACTGTGTGCCAGCATGCAGTTACTGGCATTCACTACTACATTGTAGTTGCATCTGTCACAATAAATAAATATCCAACACTCTCCATCTTATGAATGCTGAGAAGCAAATCCACGAGAAGATATCCAATGCAGCATTATGCTGGGTTATATTTGGATCCCTGTTACACTGTGTTAGGAAATGGTGAGCCACGCTCACCCAGGAATGCTGTAATAACACAAAACCCACCATGTTATTCATTCAAGCCCCTTCCTCACAGTTCTCTGCTGCCTGACAGGTAAACAGTTTCAAGGTTTCCTGGATAAATAGTATTCCGGGTGCACTCATCAAGCATATCTGTGACCTATCGTGCATCTTGTTGAAATTATCTTGCCACTATCCATTATTTTGCAGTGAATATTCAAGCTTCTGCAGGTAAAAAGTTGGTGTCACTAAAAATGGAAACAGATCTATTCAGAGGCTAGATTGTCCACGTTGCCCAACAAGGACCACAGCTCTGAAATGAGTTGGAAACTCACTCTGTACTAATTTTATCCCATGCCTGTACAAGCTCTGAATATTATTATTTAACACAGCATATAGCAATATGATCAGGATTCAGGAGCCCATTGTGCTAAACACTGTACAAAACATATAGAAAAAGGACAGCCCCTGCCCTGAAGAGCTAATAATCTAAGAGGAGACATGACATCCAGAGGAGGAAGAAAGAGGTGCAATAAAACATATACGTTTGCATATACTTGCTTTGTAATGATTAGAAATAGTTGAAGTAGGTGGCAGTTATCCCTATCTGCCTCTCCATCCAGCTACCATTAAAAGAAAGAATTCTTAAAGGTGTTATGATGGAGTTCCCTGGAGTAGCTAGTCTAGTAGTCTAGCACAACGGAAATTAAATGGAGTTTGCAAAGCAACCTTGTGAGATGCCTGGTATATTTTCAAACCTGTTGTGGGAAGAGGAAGCTCACACTTTGAGAATAAAAAAAAGGCATAATTCTAGCCCCATTAAAGATAAATGTAGAAAGTTCCATTCACTAAAATGAGTCCAAGGTTTGACCCTTGGGCCTTTACTGCATGGAGTGAGAAGCTGGCATATAGTGAAAGATTTCATGGGAGAAGGCCTCTGCCACATTTATGGAAATTTCTTTCAAGAGCAGACTGAGGTCCTTTCCCCTGACTGAGGTTCATTTCCCAGCTTATGAAGGCTGACATCTCCCAAAATCATGTAGGCAGCTCAAAGGAAGTCCCCCAAAATAATCACCTCCTTACCAGGGACAAAAAAATTAATGAACATCCAACTTTTTTTTTTTAAAGGCAAAGAGATGGCAGCCTGGTTCCCAAAAGCTGATCCAGATAATTCTATCCTTCTAACCAAGTAAAGTCCTGAAACATACCACTTCCTATTGCAGCCTCCTTAAAATACTGTACATATAGCCCACAACCTTAGCTCATGGGAAAGTAAGTGCAATGGTTCAAATACATATTTCCTGTCCTGGGCAGTTCCTTCAGTGCTTGTATGCATTGCCTTGCTGTGCTTACCTTCCATGTGATGGAGGGGCAGGCTGCCAAAGTGAAGGTAACTTTCTCAGTCACTACATTGAACGTGACTCGAAACATGGCTCAAATTCATGTGGTCTCAGTTGTAGGGTTGAAATTGTGGGTCAGCGGCATCCACACTGCTCACTTGTGTGCATCCTGTCTTGCTCCTGTTATGCTGCACTATCTGTTTGGCAAACTCATGACAGACTGATCAAACCTGAAACAGCTGTAGGGACCCAGCTTTTCCCAGCAGCCTTTCCTCTGTGTCAGAACTAATCAGATTAGCTGGTTTTACCATCTGCATTAAGACTAACCGGTTAGCAGAACAGTTTGGGTGGGGGAAGGGAGCAGAGACCTTGGTGAAGAAATCAAATTAGTTCATGTAGTAAGCAGATGAAAGAGGTTTTCTCAGATTGCCTTTGTCTCCCTTTTCAGTGCTCAAACAGAGAGATGACAACACTGCACACATCTAGCTTTGCTTCGGAAGAGCTCATGGTGGAGAGAGATTTATCTAACCATGTGTTTCCCTTCACTGTCATGTCAATGCTGTTTGTTTGGTGTTGCCAATACCCACCAAAAGAAGAGCTTTAAAAAGTGGTCTGGATGTTGTGGAGATAAACAAGTCTCTGTCCCTACCAATGTGCATTGTGCTTGATCCGTCTCACTATGCCAGGGCAACAAACACTAGATGAGCAAAGAGGCTAGTCATATGATTTGCTCTGCCCAGTGTTATTCAACAGGATTCACAGATGGTCAAAATGGTTGTGGAGACAGTCAATTCATGACATGAATACGCCTCCAAGTATTTCTTCCATCTCTGCTATTTAATATCATTATACGTGAAAATGTTAGTATTGCAAAAGAAAAACATATCACATTTTCTGGTAGAGTTATGATGGAATCTAGACATTTGTTGTCTGCCAGTATTCCTGCCTGCTCATACAGCTCTAAAATGTGACCCAACCCAGATCTTTGTCACAGAAAAAATGAGACTTTACTATTATTATCTGAAAAAGTGGGTTGTTTTAAATCTACATCTGAGGGTAAGTAAGAATGATGAATAATTGCACTACATGCAATGCATTCAACATTTTATATGTAGGAAAAGGCCTGACCATGAACTCTTTATTCTTGATGGCGAGTAGTTACTCCAATGAGTACTTACATTGAAATTAAAATAATCATGCAAGGGGTTCATAATATGACCCTACCAGAAAGAAGTTGTTATAATGTTTATTGCTGATTCATTCTGACTCAGACTGTGAGCAAAGCCAAAGGCCCCAATCTTACCAGAGACGGCATGTAGATGGACTGCTGCTATACCTCAGAGCTACCAATGATAGGACTGGAGCCCACAGACTATTTTCAAAAGGCAACAAGGCTCCATCACCGAAACCAGCGGAAAGAATCCTAACAAAACAACCTATTGCCCAAGAGCAGAGAGAACCTCCCTAAAAACACAAACAAAACAGCTGCAGCAAAGTAAAGCTACCTGGAAAAAGCAAAGAAGAAAGTCCTGTATGAAGTCCACTGTGGACATTGGGCCATGGAGCTCTAATGCACCTGTCCAATGCATAGATGCTACAGTGTCAGGGGAATAGCAATGCCTGCGACTGGCTAGATATGCAATGGTTGCCATTCTCTACTGGAATTATGCCACTGGAGGACTTTTGTGTTTTTATATAGGGGAGAGGAGATTCACTTTCCTATTAATAATTTATTGATAAGAAGTTATTTCACAAAGAGAGTAATGTACAGTGAAAGATACTTCTCTCATGCTAATAGTTCAAATTCATTTATTCTTGTCTATTTGCATTAATTTATCAACCTATGTTCTTACATGGCCCTCCGTTACCATGCTAGCTGAGCACCTCTGAAAATTATAAAAGTGTAGACAAAGTTATTTATATCTTTTCCCTTTCTTTGTTTTTGCTTTTCTTGAAAATAAAGCCATTGGTTTCACATTTTCCCTAAATATGCAGAGGAGCATCTCTTTGAGTATCAGATTTTTGGGCCACTTCCCAAGCAAGCTCTGTCTCCTTCACTCACGAGTGTTGATATTTCCCCGTCCTCGGAGGTTTTTAAGAACAGGTTAAACAAACACCTGTCAGGAATTGCCTATGTACATGTGGGTCCTGCCTCAGCACCAGGGGCTCTACTAAATGGCTTCTTGAGGTCCCTTCCAGTCCGACATTTCTATGATTCTATAAAAAGCAGTATTAATTACTGTTTTATTGGAGGACTCAATGATAGCCACTCATTGTGAGTAACTCCCTCAAGATGCCAGCATGCCTCTTGTCCATGCACAATAACTATTTTCTCCTCCCTCCTATCCCTACACACACCACTTGGTACTGAGAAGAACCCCAAATTTATTTTTACAGAAGGCAACATTTCCAGAAATGCAGAGACTCAGCCTTTCAACCATTGTGACTTATTTCCATTCTCCTCTGCAGATAGATAAAGGGAACCACGATACTGAGGTGCTGTCCTGGCACCTGCTTCCCCACTTGGGTCAGTTGTTATGCCATTTATGGAGATACCTGCACCATTACTATATTATATCTTGCCATATTTTTTCAAGCAGATGTGAAAATTTAAAGCTGACAATGTTATAACAGACTGTAAACACCCGGAGCCAGAGTCAACCTAGATTCTGCGTCTACTGCTGATTGAGCACATCCCCTCAGCAGCGCCACCAGCAGGGCTTATTGGGAACCCATGATGAAGTTGAAAACTGTCTCCAAGGCAGAAGAAAGCCCAAAGGGACAGCAGGCAGATGCAACATTGTTTGCTCTCCCTTGGGAAGGATTCCTCTGTTCAAGTCCAAGGGGCCAGGCAAGTGTAAATTACATTTGTCTATGCCAACTTTGGTGACTCTAGCCCCAGAACTCCACTATATAAATAACTTTAGAGATAAGTATGCATCAAAATATCCATCACAATAGATACAACCGTAGATTGATGCTTTAATCACTAATCATCTTTGGGAAGAGAAGATGCTAACCTTCAGGCTGCATTTACTCTTGTGGGCATTGACTGTTTGGGTTTATTTACACAGCAAATTACTTTATGGCAAGCCAGGGGAGCACTGGTTTGAAAGAAGATGCAAACTCCAAGGGAGAATCTCCCGCGCTATTCAAAACGGGACTTGTTTGCAAGCAAGACCGTGTGCCTGCTTATTGTTGTCAGTGCTCATGTACAAGGAATTCCTTCTTCCAAAAGAAAATGCTTTTGGAATTCAACAGCTCCTTCTGGTGGCCTGAAAGAAAATGCTGTCATTTTGCTTTGCTGACAATCCAATAAAACAGCCAGTTGAGAAGAGTTCATTTCTGTGATCACAAGTGTGAAATTCATATCGGTAATAGCTATGGGGTATACAATAATTATCACAAGCAGGAAAGTTAAGGACTGAGAAACATAGAGGATTAGTGAACTTTACACTATCAGTGTAGATTTTCCTTCCTCCTCCATCCCCTTATGGCAAACAGGGACATGTGACAAAATGTGATGGTATGAAAAAAAAATGGTGTCACAGATATGGCAAGTCCCTGCAAGACCTTATTGTATTAAGTTTGTGCATTATTGTGGGCCAGGATTGTATATAACTGTTCGACCGGGGGAAGGGGGGGGAGAGATGTAAGACCTAGGAGTTCAAGAGACTATACTGAAAATGTGCCAGTCAGTTATGGAATTTTTGGACAAGTGTTAAGTGGATTTCCTGGGGGATCCCTAGGGAGAAGTTAATGCAAATTCCATAACTCTGGTTATGCAAAAACCTAGCCTTGTGAAGCTGCACCCTGAGGAGAAGGTCATTGTCTGCTGGCTACCTGTTACAGAAGGCCAAGATCAAAGGCCTGAGCTGTATAAATAAATAGCTAATCTGCCCATTCTCAGTTTTGGACCTGGATCTAAGACTAATGAATTTGTAAGTTCAGGAAAACCCCAGTTGTGGATTTTCAGGACTGAAACCTACCAGAGCCCGAGGTTGGTAAGCTTTTCAGCATGTGGGTAGGTTTTTTTATTCTTTCATAGAATCATAGCGTTAGAGGGAACCGCAAACGGTCATCTAGTCTAACCCCCTGCCAAGATGCAGGATTTGTTGTGTCTAAACCATCCAAGACAGATGGCTATCCAGCTGCCTTTTGAAAACGTCCAGGGAAGGCGCTTCCACAACCTCCCTACGCAGTCTGTTCCATTGTCCTACTGTTCTTTTTCCTGAGATTTAATCTAAATCTGCTATGCTGTAGTTTGAACCATTGCCTCTTGTCCTGCCCTCTGTGTTAAGAGAGAACAACTTTTCTTCATCTTTTTTATGGCAGCCTTTCAAGTATTTGAAGACCGCTATCATGTTCACCTTTAATCTCCTCTTTTCCAAACTAAACATACCCAGTTTCTTCAGCCGTTGCTCATGGCTTACATTCCATCCCTTTGATCACCTTTGTCACTCACCTCTGCATCCTTTCCAGTTTTGCGACATCCTTTCTATACATTAGTGACCAAATTGGACACAGCATTTTAGCTGAGGACTAACCATTGCCAAGCAGTACATTTTAACACATTTTCCTCTATAATGCTTTTACCTTAAGAATGAATGTGCTTGCTTAGAAGGAGTTGTGTGGCAATGTATAGCTGTGGGCAATATGCTGGTCATAGTCCTCAAAGAGAAAGCAAAGTGCAGTCACTGGCCTTTAGGGAGTCTGACTTGCTGTGGCTGTCACAGTGTAAACAGGCGGATGTGCAGCCTTAAAATCCCCAGTAAGGAGGGAGTAAGGCACGGGTCTCTGCCCAAGAGAGGTGATGGCTTGAAGCCAGAAGTCTAAAGTAGGTGTCCCTGGTGGACCACAGAGGAGGAATATAGGTTCAGTTACCCTGAAACTGGAACAAATGGTATGTGCAGTTAAATCCCCATCCTGCAATGAGCTCCATGAGACTGGATCCCTGAACTTACATAGTGCCTCACTGAAATCCAGAGTGCTCTGTGGGAGGGTCCACATGAATAATGCTCATTGGAGGATCAGGTCCTTCATTTGATATCTGGGAGGCAAGTCTCAGTGAATGTGTTTCTGATTTAGAGAAAATAGTCATTTTGCATATGATCCAATATATGCAAAAAGGGCCTGACCCAGAACTCATTGAAGTCAATGGGAGTCTTTCCTTTCATTAATGGGTTTTTGATCAGGCCCACAGTGCATCCAGATAGGATGATGAGGGAGATCAGGGCTCCGAGAGTCGCTGTAAGGGTTTTGTTTGTTTGTTTTTGTGTAGATCAGGGTTTCCCAAACTTGGTTCGCAGCTTGTTCAGGGTAAGCTCCTGGTGGGGTGTGAGACGCTTTGTTTACTTGGAGTGTCCGCAGGTACAGCCACTCGCAGCTCCCAGTGGCCGCGGATGCTCAGGTAAACAAAGCATCTCGCAGCCTGTCAGGGACTTACCCTGAACGAGCCATGAACCAAGTTTGGGAACCACTAGTGTAGATGTACCCTCAGATCGCGATTCACAAAAGCCAGCACGCTAGGCGGAGAGCCCGTCTAAGCTAGTTCTCTTGCAAAGATATTAAGAGATGCTGATGAGGGACGTCTGCTAAGCTGCACCCTTCTCACAGAGGTAGATACCAGAGTCCAGGCTGCAAGGAGGCGCCTATATCTGCTTTTGATTAAAAGCCAGGAGCCTTCTTTGGAATTAGGTGCTTTACACTGTTTTTGCAAGGTGCAGGTAGAGGGAGCAAGAGGGGAAGGACTTCTCTCATAACTTTTAGCCTGGAATGTGAGCAATTAAGTCCTTCCTCCACTTGAGGCAGGGATCCATCACCTCTCAAGTAGTGGTCGAACCACGAGGCTAGGGGACATTCTGATGTGAGGTTACCTCATTCTCTCCTACTGAACCAATTCCCCTGCAGATAAATGAAGACTCACCGGAGCAGGGGGATTGGACCAAGGGTCTCCCACATCCTTCCTGGGTGAGTGCTCTAACCACCAGGCTGTAAAGTCACTGTCATGCCTGTGTGTGTTCTCTGACTCAGACTCATTTTGTGTCATAAAGAGTCCTTTGGGCCAGAGAAAGCACGAATGAGTGCACACCAGAGGTGAAAGTAAGCCGGTATGCCCCCAGTACGGCTTACCGGTAAGAGCCGGTGCACCGTACCAGGACCGGCTTTTCCAGAGGGCAATTTAAAGCCCTGGGGTAGCGGCGGCTGGGCTGCGGTGGGGATTTAAAGGGCCCTGGAGCTCCAGCCACTGCTACTGCCCCTGGGCCCTTTAAATCCCCGCCTGAGCCCTGCTGCCCGAGCCCTGGGGTAGCGGCAGTGGCAGGGCTCTGGCAGGGATTTAAAGGGCCCCGGAGCTCCAGCCCCCACTACCCTCCTGGGGCCCTTTAAATCCCTGCCTGAGCCCTGCTGCCCGAAGTCCTGGGGTAGCAGCAGCAGGGCTCCGGAGGGGATTTAAAGGGGCGGGGCGGTAGTGGCGGCTGGAGCCCCAAGCCCTTTAAATCCCCGCCTGAGCCCTGCTGCCCGAGCCCTGGGGTAGTGGCAGTGATGGGGCTCAGGTAGGGATTTAAAGGGCCCCAGAGCTCCAGCCCCCACTACCCTCCCGGGGCCCTTTAAATCCCTGCCGGAGCCCCGCCACTGCTACCCCAGGGCTCAGGCAGGGATTTAAAGGGCTCGGGGCTCCAGCAGCTGCTACCACAGTGGATCCCCAGGCCTTTTAAAGCTCTGCCAGAGCCCAGAGCCCCAGGGTAGCGGTGGCAGCCAAGAGCCCCCAGGGCTCCTCAGTGATTTAAAGGGCCCAGGGCTCTGCTGCGGTAGCGGCAGCTGGAGCCCTGGGCCCTTTAAATCCCCCCCCGAGCCCCGGGACTCCCAGCTGCCTCTGCAGCTGGTAGCTCGAGGGTGATTTAAAGGGCCCGGGGCTCCCAGCCGCCACTACCGCGGCTGGAGCCCTGGCCCTTTAAATCAAGATTTAAAGGGCCCAGGGATTTAAGGCCCTGCCTCTTCCGGTTGAGGCCACGCCCCCTGCTCAGGACTCCAGCATACCGGTAAGTCCTCTAAATTACTTTCACCCCTGGCGCCCACACACACATAACCATGCAAGGTTTCAGAGTAGCAGCCGTGTTAGTCTGTATTCACAAAAAGAAAAGGAGTACTTGTGGCACCTTAGAGACTAACAAATTTATTAGAGCATAAGCTTTCGTGAGCTACAGCTCATTCCACCAAATGCATCCAATGAAGTGAGCTGTAGCTCACGAAAGCTTATGCTCTAATAAATTTGTTAGTCTCTAAGGTGCCACAAGTACTCCTTTTCTTATAACCATGCAAGTAACTCTATAGGTTGGTGGTTAGCACACTCAGCGAGGATGTGGGAGACCCGTGATCTAATCCCCCTGCTCCAATGACTTAATTTTTCCACAGTGGAACAGCTTCAACAGGAGAAACTGAGGGAGCCACACGTCAGAACATGAGGTAGTGGATCTCAGTTCAAGTCCTTTCTCAGGTGGAGGAGGGACTTGAACTGGGGATCTTACCAGAACCCAGGAGAGTACCTGAACCACTGGGCTAGAAGTTATGAGAGAAAGCCATACCCTCATATTTTGTGTGAACTCACCTGAAAGGCCCAATCCACTAGGCAGCCTCTGAGCACATCTACGGATCAGGCCCTGCTCGTGACTTAGGCAGTCGAACACACATCTTCCTCTGGTTTGTGAATCGCTCTGGGGTTTAGACAGGAGATAGGCACCAGAACATCTAGAGGGAGGCAGCAGAGTGCATGCCCAGAGATCAAAACATAGGTGCCTAGGGATTTTTTACTGCAAAAACTGAAGTGCTGAATGAGTTTAGGAACCTGCAGGGTTGGGGGAAGGAGGATTGGTGCATTGCAGTGGTGCCGAAACCAGGACTTCAATGTTTAAAATAGGAACATCGGCACCTAACTCCGTTTGTGCATTGAGGCCAAAGTGACTTGCTCAAAGCCACACAAGAAATCTGTGGCAGACAGAACTTAACCCCCATCTTCTGTGGCTCAGTCCAGTGCATTAGCCACAAGATTCTCCTTCTTCCCCTTCTGTATTATATATGAACAAAGCTGTCTGTCAGAAAAACTTTAGTCTGAAATAGGAAATAAATTACAGCTGGTATAATGTCCTGAAAAGGTTAACCATGCTACTTGCAGCTGAATTTAGTTTAAGGAAATGACAATGTGTGTGTTAGAAAGATTACTCTGACCCTACAGAGAATTAGAATGTCAAAACACATTTGTTTCACGTAATCTGAGCTGCAACAAAGGGAAATTCTAACCATTTATTTCTACAAATAATTCCTCTTCTTTCTCCAAACCAGGTTTAACATTTGCAATTTTAACTTTTTCCGTTTAAACAGAAATGGAGCACTATTTGTTGTGTAGCACTATTTTCCAACTGAAAACCTCATTATGTTCCTTTGAATATTTTAATCAAGTCCAGGAAATTTCTATTATCCATTAGTTATGTTCTCTGACATGTTACTAGAGTCTAAGCATTTATGGGTAATAAGAGTGTAGTTTGGTTTGTGCTTCTCAAGGGGGTAGGGAAGTGAGCTAGAAAATACAGAGCAGATATTGCTTTACTATAGCTGAGCACACTTGTCAATGGATCAGCACACAGATAAGGTCCTGACCTACCTGCATCCAAAACTATCCAACCATCAGCTCGTCCAGCACCACAAGCCTTTTCCAGATGCCGATGCGCACCCCAGTCCTCATCCGGATCTTTCCCCCCAGCTGACACACAATTGTTTAAAATCTGCTACACTGCACCACTGCTGTTCTTCCACTGCAGCCCTTGATATCAACTCTTGAAACTCTTAAGAACCAGCTCTCCCTTTGCCTCTCTGTCCCCCTTCCCAAGCGTTGCTGCTCCTCTGTCACAGCTCTGAAGATCTCTAGAAGGGGCAAAACCTTGAAGACCCAGTTGTCCCTTGTGTCAGACATCTGCTTACCATCTGCTCCCACACAGCAGATCTGAGGTCACATCCAGGAGGGACTGCAGGACTTTGGGAGGACTAGAATAGCTCTGGAGGAAAAACCTTTCTGGATCTTTATGCTGTCCATATTGGAAGTTTCTAGAGTTTGTACATTCAAGAAAAGGCTTTTATTAAAGTAGTTAAAGTGTGAGAGGCTGATATTTGTGCTGATATTTGTGCTGGGAGCACCAGCTTCCAATCTCCCAGCTCCTCATTAGCCCAGTGTTAGGGACTGGGACATAGGTTGTCTGATCTAGTGGTCTGAGCAGGAGGCAGGTGCCAGGAGACAGAGCTGAGGGTCAGAACCCAGATGCAGGACCAAAGGTCAGAGCTGGAATCAGAGAACAGGGGCAGGGATCAGTAACACAGCAGGACCCCAGGACAAGTCAGATAAGCAGGGTTCAGGTGAGACAGCAGGGTCCAACATAGCAGTCACCCAGTTGCACAGACAACTTCCTGTGCCTCTTTCTGGCTTAAATAGCACAGGCCAACCAATCAATGGGGCTGGGCGCTGCTCCAGTCAGGACTGCTGTGGGCAGTGCCTCTGGTGGGGCTAGGGTTCCATTCGCTATTCAACCCAGCAGTTATTCACAAACTACCAGATGGTGGCTGAGATACAAGGGTTGCCTGGAGACCCATGGACCCAGGTTCAAGATGTGGATCCTCACTCCCAGGGTCCCAGGCTGACTACTCCAGTGTCGCAAACCAAAGCCTGTCCCTTTCATGGAGAATTTTGAAATGTTTTGTTTTCGTTCCAAAGCATAATGAAACAATTTCAAAATCCTCCACAAAATTGAATTACCTTTCAGAAAGCATTTCTTCTCCTATGCCTCCTAACCTCTCTGTAACTATTACGTAAATCCCCTGGCAGAATATGTGGGGATACAGCTTGGCTGAAAGATGCTATCCCAAATATAGCTGTATCGTACATTCAAACACATACCACTTTAAACCACGCTTTGCAGCTCACGCCACACATAGCATTGACCAGCTCATGTGACTGAAAGATAAATAATTTCACAGTGTTCAAGGTGCCCCATCTGCTCTATGCTGTGAGTGTTTGCTCCTTTCTACTGTGCATGCAGAGTCTCTCCTCCAGCATTGTGCTATGCTGGACTCGGTGGTACCTGTCACAGTTTTCACTATAAGGCACATTACCCCACAGATATGAAGTTTCCAATGCAAGAAAATCATGTGTCAACATAATGTGCCCAGGCAGGGCCAGACTCAATAAAAATAAGATGGTATTGTGATGGGTTGCCCCCCCCTTTCAGGGTGCCACCTGATGTACTGGGGTGCCACTGAGCCTGCCTGCTCCACCAGCCTGGGCTCCCTCACCCTGTCTTGCTAAGCCAGGCTCTCAAGCCTGCTCTAGCACGCCCGCACGCACACACACACACATCAAGGTAGAGACACACCCAGCTGCAGAAAGACACAGACACTGAAATCAGTACTGCATGGGAAGGCTTTCAGCTAAGTGCACTCCCCCTCTAGAGGGTAAACTGTGACAGACCCAGACCAGTGAGATACAGGAGTCTGGTCTTATTGGGATCCGGGAAGTGGGCGGGCGAAGCCCGTCCACCGCTAAAGGATCCCCCCCAGCCTAAATGGGGGATCCACAGAACCTAGATGCCCAAAAAATTCCGGGGGACAACTAATAAAATAATAGGGACAGGAGTGCGGTCAAAGAGTCAAACGAAGGGAACCGGACGGGGACACCGAGCAGAGAACCCCGGACAGCACCCACTGCTCCTCAAAGGCGTCAAGGGAGCCAGAGGACGCCGCCCAGAGGAACTCTGCCCGGATACATGAACGGACCGAGGATCGGAAATAGCCCCACAGTCACAGGAGACTCCATCGGCCAACCTCCTCACTCTGATATTGTAGATGGCCATTTTAGCTAGGGACAGAAGGAGGTTGACCAGGAGATCCCGTGACTTTGTGGGGCCACGGATAGGGAGTGCATAAATGAGAAGGTGAGGGGAGAAGTGCAACCAAAAACGTAATAAAATATTGGTGAGGAGCCGGAATAGGGGCTGCAGCCTGGCACACTCCAGGTATACGTGTGCCAGGGTATCCCTCATGCCGCAAAAGGGGCACTTAAGAACTTACTAGGATTCAATTATGGCAGGCAGGCTAATCAGGACACCTGGTTTAAAAGGGACCTCCCATCAGTTAGTAGGGGGGCATGCCAGGAGTAGGGGGAGAGAAGGCGTGCTGTTGGAGGAGTGAAGAGTTTAAGTGTGATCAGGCTTCAGGAGGAAGATCCTGCAGTGAGGATAAAGAAGGTGCTGGGGGGTAAGGCAGTGGGGAAGTAGCCCAGGGAGTTGTAGCTGTCACATAGCTGATTCAGGAACATTGTGGACAGCTGCTATCCACAGGCCCTGGGCTGGAACCTGGTGTAGAGGGTGGGCCTGGGTTCCCCCTATGCCCCCCAACACCTGATCAGATGCAGGAGGAGTTGACCTGGTCTGTGAGAAACACCAGAAGGGAAGGCCTAAATTGGAAAGGGATCTGCCCTGTCCCTGACCCACTAGGAGGGACACAGAGACTGCAGGGATTGTTCTCCGTTTCCCACATGCTGGCCAGTGATGAGGTTAGCTGAGTGGACGGCAGGTTTGAGCCACTAGCAAGAGTGGCCAAACTGAGGGCTGCTGTGAAGCTCTGAGGCGAGCAAATCTGCCAATAAGTGCAGGACTCACTGAGGCAGAGGAGGAACTTTGTCACAAACCCAGAGTACCGTTGTGTTGTGCTGCACAGAGAACCGTACAGCGCAAGCTAACTGAAATTTTCCCTCTCCCTCAATGCGGAGAGAGATCTGCACAGCTTCCCCACCCCGTTATGAATTACATAAACTGGGTTTAAAACAAATTTATTAAAGTACAAGAGGTAGATTTTAAGTGATATTAAGAGATAACCAGCAGATCAAAGCAGATTACCTTAGTAAATAAACAAAAACTGCAAACTCATCTTAACATGCTAGATAGGTAGGATATAAATTAGCAAATTCTCACCCTGAGTGATAAACGGCCTGGCAGACTCTTAAGACACAAGTTGCCTTGGCTTTCCCAGGTTTTCCTACAGAAACTAGAGATCCTTCTAGCCTGGCTCCTCAGGTGTTTCCAGGTGTGTTGTTGCAGGGAGAGTGAGATCACCCACCCCGATGTCATTGTCCCCCTTTTATATCATCTTCCCACTTGCTGGAAAGCTTTTTTTGCTGTGACCTGGGTCAAACAGTTCCCATTGAGTGTGCTATCTCTGAGAGGTTTCTGTTGTACACAGTTCTTGGGGTAATCCTTGTGCTTGTGTGCGTTTCCTCCATAAGCCATTAATGTTGTTTAACCTTTTTACTGTTGTACCTGAAAGGCTGCTTGTGGGTGTTTTTCAACCTCACAACATGTTTCAGTAACATACACAGCCCAGATTCATAACTTCACATACGACGGTAGCACATACAATCCAATGACAACTGTCTAGCAGATCAAGAGTTTTAGAACGATACCTCACAAGACATACTTTGTGCAAAAAATATCCTAATTACATGACAGTGGTGAATATTGGGGTGTCAGGGTGTTACAGGTATGTTCTGTTGTCTAGCCAAAGCAAGGCCTGATTCTGCTCACTTACATGAACATAAGTTAAAGTTACATCCACAGAGAACCCCTAAAGGATGTGGCATCTCTAAGAGGGGAAGGACCTCTATATCAGAAACGGACTCTGAGAAAGTCTTTTGGTCTGTAGCACATTTGTTTTGCCTGATAACAATTGGTCCCCTCATTAGTCCTTTATAATGATCGTCCCAACATAAAGTCAACTCACAACTTTTGAAGCAGTGTCATGGCAAGAAAATTAAGTTGTAAGGTGCGATAGAAAAATAAGACTTCTTAATTGTCTTGTAAACTAGGTTTGTAGGATACAGGACTGATCCAATTAAAATCAGGATTATGTCAGAAACCATGGACACTTGCTAGCATCCCTAGATCAGCAGGGTGGACACAAGAGGGTGGGTTTTGTTTTGTTTTTAGCTTTGTTCAAATGCCACACATAACAAACACACAGCATTAAAAATGAGCTTCACCCCTACAAACTCTGAAGCTTTTGCGTATACTGAGTGGAACAATAGGTTTCCCACTCCTTCATTTACTTGGCTACTGGATCACATTTTCATGCCCAGTAACTTTAAAAAGGGCCTTTGTGTACACTACTATTTGAGCGTGTGTGTGTGTATGTATATATATATACACACACACACATACACACATCAGATTTAATAGTTACCTAATATTGACAATTCAGCTACTGAAGATTTGTTAGCTGTTCAGTGTAAATAATTCACATAAACCCACATGCACAGCATACAAAAGCAAACACTAATGGGATGAATTCAATCAGCTGAAAGTCTCTTGAAAAAGCCTGGGGTCACGGGGCTTCCCTCAGAGTTTTCTGATAAGTTCTATTATCATGTGAGTTACATACTTACATTGTAAAAACATTTCAGTTCCTAAATAAATGATTTGGATGCAATTTTTTAAAAATAAAGTAACTGTGTTAACAAACAATAAACAGAAACCTCATGGACAAGTGGATAGAGCTGGGAGTTAGCTTTGCAGTTAATGTTCGAAAACAGATTTGCGTTTCCTCTGAAGCTGCTCTAAACTAGTGATACAAGTCCTCAGAGAGTGCACATTAATACAAGCCTGACTGACTGCAAAGAATTCAGTGCCTCCATTTCAGATTTGTGAAATTAACATACATTCTAAAATTTCTGTTTCCATTGGCCTAGATTCTAATCTGCATTTTGAAAAGGCTCTTAAGAATAGAGATGCCAGTTTGAGTGAATTCACTACTCTCAGGACACATTTTGCGTATCTCCAAGCTCAGTAAAATCAGGTTTTTGTCAAGGCAGCAGGATAAGTATCACATGAGGGAAAAAATTAATGGTTCTTACCAAGTTGGGAGTGATGACAGCTCTCACAGACAAACTCTGGGAAGAGACAGAAGAAAGAAACAGGTCAATACATAGAAGCTGGGAGACAGTGTATTACCTAAAGCAGAATGTCTCAGCCAGCACCTCTTAATCCCATAAAATCTCTATGGGGCCTGAATAGCAGCTTTTTACAAGGAAAATTCTACATTAAAGATGGCCACGTATAACTTAATCACAGAAGTTAAGGAAGACCGAGACCTACTTGGTCATCCAGTCCATCTGCTACCAGTGCAGGGTTGTTCCCTTTGTCCAGGCTAATTTTAGAGTCCCAAGAGTTGGGGGTTCCACCCTTCCATTTTCAGTTCCCCTCACAGCCTAGTACTGTGTATAAACTGAGAGCCAGCTGATGCCTAAATAGGATATTCAGATCACATGCCTGAATTCTCAAGTCAGCACATTGGCAGGTAAAAACATATATTTGCAAGCCTAAATGCAGGATTTCAAAGGTAGAAATAACAGGGCTGTCCGTGTTCTCGGGAAGCTAGTGCAGGTCTCGCATTATTTTGGTTATTCTGCCACTGATAATTGTGGCCCAGTGATTCAATCCTGTGAAGTACTGAGAGCCCTCAACTCCTATTGAGTTCAGTGGGAATCAAGGATGCTCAGCATGAGGAAAACATTGGGCTTCTGCTGCCAAATTTTCAAAAGTGGTCTCTGGTTTTGTGAGCCCAGTTTGAGATGCCTTGAGCTTGAATTGCACTGATGCTGAGCACCTGCAGCTCCTAGTTAATGACTCCAGTTGAATTGGGAGTGCTCAGCACTTCTGAAAATCAGACTTAAGTTGTCTCAAGCAGGCCACAAAAACAGAGGAACCCAAAATTGGAGGCTACTTTTCACACCGGCCTTATTGTGAGACTTTAGTGAAGTCAGTTAGGCCCAATGTTTAAGATCGTCCACTAAGCCAGAGCACCTTGGTTTCTGGGTGGCTTACGGTGGGTACCCAAAAAAACAGAGGCATCCAAAATAAATGAACTCTTTTCAGAATGTTGGTCTTAACCTCTTTGTAACTAACTTTGATTGTCTGGATAGCACTTACCCTCCTCAAAGGGAGATTAATTAAGGAATGTTTGTAAATTGCTTTGCAATCCTCCGATGAAAGAAGCTGTGTAAGTGCAAAATATTACTATTCAAACTCGAGTGAAGTTCTGTTTGCTGTGTTTGGTAAGAAATTAAAATAAAAGGCTGCAATTTTTCATATAAATGCATTTTTTCCAGTACAAAAAACAGTTACAAAATTCACAACCGTAATTTTCCCCTATCCTAATTCTTCTACCCTGAAGATTTTGATTTTAGCTTTGATTCTAGCATTTAATAAAATGGCTCTTAGAAAAATGACAGGTTTCAGAGTAGCAGCCGTGTTAGTCTGTATCCACAAAAAGAACAGGAGTACTTGTGGCACCTTAGAGACTAAGGGTAGGTTTACACTATGAAATTAGGTCGAATTTATAGAAGTCGGTTTTGTAGAAAGTGTTTTTATATAGTCGATTGTGTGTGTCCCCACACAAATGCTCTAAGTGCATGTACTTGGCAGAGTGTGACCACAGTACCAAGGCAACTGTTGACTTCCGGAGTGTTGCACTGTGAGTAGCTATCCCACAGTTCCTGCAGTCTCCACCACCCATTTTAATTCTGGGTAGAAATCCCAGTGCCTGATGGGGCTAAAACATTGTCACGGGTGGTTCTGGGTCCATATCGTCAGGCCTCCTTCCCTCCTTCCTTCCATGAAAGCAACGGCAGACAATCGTTTTGCGCCTTTTTTCTTGAGTTACCTGTGCAGATGCCATACCACGGCAAGCATGCAGCCCACTCAGCTAACCATCACCGTATGTCTCCTCGGTGCTGGCAGACACGATACTGCATTGCTACACAGCAGCAGCTTATTGCCTTTTGGCAGCAGATAGTGCAGTATGACTGGTAGCCATCGTCAGCGTAGCCCTCGGTGCTCTTTTAAGCGACCGTGATAAGGTCAGAGGCGCCTGGGCAAACATGGGAGTGACTCAGCCAGGCCATTTCCCTTTTAAGTTTCATCTCATGGCGATTGAGTCCTACTGGCAGTGCACTGTCTTTTAATCAGCAGCCAGCAGAAGATGATGGCCAGCAGTCATACTGCACCATCTTCTGCCGACCACCCAGGAGATGACGATGGCTAGTGGTCGTACTGCACAGTCTGCTGCCAGCAAGATGTATAAAGATAGATTAAGTGGCTCAAAACAAGAAATAGACCAGTTTTGTTTTGTATTCATTTTCTCCTCCCTCCCTCTGTGAAATCAATTTCCTGCTAAACCCAGTTTTGAGTTCTATCCTTGAGTGGGCTATTCAGTTTCTCACAAAACCACCCCCTTTGTTGATTTTAATTCCCTGTAAGCCATGTCCCTCCGTCAAGGCAATGGCAGACAATCGTTCTGCGCCTTTTTTCTGTGCAGACGCCATACCACGGCAAACATGAAGCCCGCTCAGATCACTTTGGCAATTAGGAGCACATTAAACACCACGTGCATTATCCAGCAGTATATGCAGCACCAGAACCTGGCAAAGCGAAATTGGGTGAGTAGGGGACGTCAGCACGGTGATGAGAATGATGAGGACATGGACACAGACTTCTCTCAAAGCACGGGCCCTCGCAATGTGGGCATCATGGTGCTAATGGGGCAGGTTCATGCGGTGGAACGCTGATTCTGGGCTCGGGAAACAAGCACAGATTGGTGAGACTGCATAGAGTTGCAGGTCTTGGATGATTCCCAGTGGCTGCGAAACTTTCGCATGCGTAAGGGCGCTTTCATGGAACTTTGTGACTTGCTTTCCCCTGCCCTGAGGCGCAATAATACCAAGATGAGAGCAGCCCTCACAGTTCAGAAGTGAGTGTCAATAGCCCTGTGGAAGCTTGCAACGCCAGACAGCTACCGGTCAGTCAGGAATCAATTTGGAGTAGGCAAATCTATTGTGGGGGCTGCTGTGATGCAAGTAGCCAACGCAATCAAAGATCTGATGATATCAAGGGTAGCGACCCTGGAAAATGTGCAGGTCATAGTGGATGGCTTTGCTGCAATGGGATTCCCTAACTGTGGTGGGGCCATAGACGGAACCCATATCCCTATCTTGGCACCAGAGCACCAAGCCGGCGAGTACATAAACCGTAAGGGGAACTTTTCAATAGTGCTGCAAGCACTGGTGGATCACAAGGGACGTTTCACCAACATCATCATGGGATGGCCGGGAAAGGTACATGATGCTCGCATCTTCAGGAACTCTGGTCTGTTTCAAAAGCTGCAGGAAGGGACTTTATTCCCAGACAAGAAAATAACCATTGGGGATGTTGAAATGCCTATAGTTATCCTTGGGGAACCAGCCTACCCCTTAATGCCATGGCTCATGAAGCCATACACAGGCAGCCTGGACAGTAGTCAGGAGCTGTTCAACTACAGGCTAAGCAAGTGCAGAATGGTGGCAGAATGTGCATTTGGAGGTTTAAAAGCACGCTGGTGTAGTTTACTGATGCGGTTAGACCTCAGCAAAACCAATATTCCCACTGTTATTACTGCTTGCTGTGCGCTCCACAATATCTGTGAGAGTAAGAGGGAGACATTTATGGTGGGGTCAGAGGTTGAGGCAAATCACCTGGCTGCCAGTTATGCACAGCCAGACACCAGGGTGGTTAGAAGAGCACAGGAGGGTGCAGTGTGCATCAGAGAAGCTTTGAAAACCAGTTTCATGACTGGCCAGGCTCCAGTGTGAAAGTTCTGTTTGTTTCTATTTCCCTATAAGCCAACCACCCTCCCCTCCTCCCTTTGATCACCACTTGCAGAGGCAATAAAGTCATTGTTGCTTCACATTCATGAATTCTTTATTATTTCATCACACAAATAGGGGGATATCTACCAAGGTAGCCCAGGAGGAGTGGTGGAGGAGGGAAGGACAAGGCCACACAGCACTTTAAAAGTTTAAAACTTTAAAACTTATTGAATGCCAGCCTTCTGTTGCTTGGGCAATCCTCTGGGGTGGAGTGGCTGGGTGGCCAGAGGCCCCCCCACTGCGTTCTTGGGCATCTGGGTGAGGAGGCTATGGAACTTGGGGAGAAGGGCGGTTGGTTACACAGGGGCTGTAGCGGCGGTCTGTGCTCCTGCTGCCTTTCCTGCAGCTCAACCATAAGCTGGAGCATATTAGTTTGATCCTCCAGCAGCCTCAGCATTGAACCCTGCCTCCTCTCATCACGCTGCCACCACCTTTCAGCTTCAGCCCTCTCTTCAGCCCGCCACCTCTCCTCTCGGTCATTTTGTGCTTTCCTGCACTCTGACATTGTCTGCCTCCATGCATTTGTCTGTGCTCTGTCAGTGTGGGAGAACAACATGAGCTCAGAGAACATTTCATCGCGAGTGCACTTTTTCGCCTTCTAATCTTCGCTAGCCTCTGGGAAGGAGAAGATCCTGTGATCCTTGAAACACATGCAGTTGGTGGAGAGAAAAAAAGGGACAGTGATATTTAAAAAGACACATTTTATAGAATAATGGGTACACTCTTTCACGGTAAACCTTGCTGTTAACATTACATACATAGCACATGTGCTTTCATTCCAAGGTCGCATTTTGCCTCCCTGCAGCACGTAGCTAGCCCCTCCACCCTACCCATGGCTAACAGCAGGGAACGTTTCTGTTCAACCACAGGCAAACAGTCCAGCAGGAACGGGCACCTCCGAATGTCCCCTTAAGAAAAGCACCCTATTTTAACCAGGTGACCATGAATGATATCACTCTCCTGAGGATAACACAGAGAGATAAAGAACGGATGTTGTTTGAACACCAGCAAATATACACTGCAATGCTTTGTTCTACAATGATTCCCAAGTACATGCTACTGGCCTGGAGTGGTAAAGTGTCCTACCATGTGGATGAAATAAGGCTGCCCTCCCCAGAAACCTTTTGCAAAGGCTTTGGGAGTACATCCAGGAAAGCCGCGAATGCCAGGGCAAATTAATCATTAAACATCCTGGCTTTTAAACCATGTATAGTATTTTGAAAGGTACACTCACCAGAGGTCCCTTCTCCACCTGGCGGGTCTGGGAGGCAGACTTGGGTGGGTTCGGGGGGTACTGGCTCCAGGTTCAGGGTGAGAAACAGTTGCTGGCTGTCGGGAAAACCAGTTTCTCCACTTGCTTGCTATGAGCTATCTACAACCTCATCATCATCTTCCTCGTCCCCAAAACCTGCTTCCGTGTTGCCTCCATCTCCATTGAAGGAGTCAAACAACACGGCTGGGGTAGTGGTGGCTGAACCCCCTAAAATGGCATGTAGCTCATCATAGAAGCGGCATGTTTTGGGCTCTGACCTGGAGCGGCCGTTTGCCTCTCTGGTTTTCTGGTAGGCTTGCCTCAGCTCCTTAAGTTTCATGTGGCACTGCTTCGGGTCCCTGTAGTGGCCTCTGTCCTTCATGCCCTGGGAGATTTTGACAAATGTTTTGGCATTTCGAAAACTGGAAGGGAGTTCTGATAGCACGGATTCTTCTCCCCATACAGCGATCAGATCCCATACCTCCCGTTCGGTCCATGCTGGAGCTCTTTTGCGATTCTGGGACTCCATCATAGTCACCTCTGCTGATGAGCTCTGCATGGTCACCTGCAGCTTGCCATGCTGGCCAAACAGGACATTGAAATTCAAAAGTTTGTGGGCCTTTTCCTGTCTACCTGGCCAGTGCATCCAAGTTGGGAGTGCTGTCCAGAGCGGTCACAGTGGAGCACTCTTGGATAGCTCACAGAGGCCAATACCGTCTAATTGTGTCCACAGTACCTCAAATTCGACTCAGCAAGGCCAATTTCAGCACTAATCCCGGGGGTGGAGTAAGGAAATTGATTTTAAGAGCCCTGTAAGTCGAAAAAAAGGGCTTTGTTGTGTGGACAGGTGGAGGGTTAAATCGATTTAACACTGCTAAATTCAACCTCAACTCCTAGTGTAGACCAGGGCTAACAAATTTAATTCAGTGTAAGCTTTCATGGGCTACAGCCCACTTCATCAGATACATAGAATGGCACATATAGTAAGAAGATTATATATATACACACACACAGAAAACATGAAAACAATGTGCCATATGCAACTGCAATATAACTCTTGATTTCAGTGGAGGAGAGGA
The DNA here is from genome assembly GCF_009764565.3 of Dermochelys coriacea. NCBI lineage: Eukaryota > Metazoa > Chordata > Testudines > Dermochelyidae > Dermochelys > Dermochelys coriacea. Next base: position 42,592,861 of record NC_050068.2, read on the forward strand.
TAAATTTTGGCTCACTATCTTTAATTGTTTGTAAAATAAAAAATAGCAGCACATTAAAGCATTGTTTGTGAGCAACTGTCTAAAATTCAGCCAGCAGCTGGAACAAACAAACAACCTTAGGAGCACAGTCAAGTTAGCTAGGCTGCTGTCAGAAACCAAACTCATCAGTCTGAGAAATGCTTAAAAGTTACTTTGAAGCTGTATTTCTTATTCCAAGTGCATAATTAATGGTTATATAAGAAAGGTTTGGGTTTCCTGATGTTGCTGCCGCTGTAAGTTTTCCCTAACTTTCAAAAGCTTTATATCAGAAAACATCACCAAAAATGTAAGCATTTCTTTGAGAAATGAATGTTGCCCCAAATACGACAGTGACTGAATGGGTTCTGTTGAATTCTTGGAGTCGTGCTGGCTGGCGGGCAGGCAGTGACAGCACAGAGAAAAATCATTGGGGGACTAGAGTTAGAAGTTTAACCTGCAAGTTAGGATTGTTTTTCAAAAAAATGGGACATTTCTCAATGTTTTTTCTGTTCTGCTCTCAGATAATTGGATGACGGGAGAAAGAGCTCAAGAATCAGTTCAGTGTCAATTAGAAGGATGCTGGCAAGGTGCCTGCCATGAGATCATAGAATCATAGAAGATTAGGGTTGGAAGGGACCTCAGGAGGTCATCTAGTCCAACCCCCTGCTCAAAGCAGGACCAACCCCAACTAAATCATCCAAGCCAGGGCTTTGTCAAGTCAGACCTTAAAAAACTCTAAGGATGGAGATTCCACTACTTCCCTAGGTAACCTATTCCAGAGCTTCACCACACATCTAGTGAAATAGTTTTTCCTAATATCTAACCTAGACCTCCCCCACGGCAACTTGAGACCATTGCTCCTTGTTCTGTCATCTGCCACCACTGAGAACAGCCGAGCTCCATCCTCTTTGGAACCCCCCTTCAGGTAGTTGAAGGCTGCTATCAAATCCCCCCTCACTCTTCTCTTCTGCAGACTAAATAAGCCCAGTTCCCTCAGCCTCTCCTCGTAAGCCATATGCCCCAGCCCCCTAATCATTTTTGTTGCCCTCCACTGGACTCTCTCCAATTTGTCCACCCCCTTTCTGTAGTGGGGGGCACAAAACTGGATGCAGTATTCCAGTTTTGGCCTCACCAGTGCCTAATAGAGGAGAATAATCACTTCCCTCGATCTGCTGGCAATGCTCCTACTAATGCAGCCCAATATGTAGTTAGTCTTCTTGGCAACAAGGACACACTGTTGACTCATACCCAGCTTCTTGTCCACTATAAGTCCCAGGTCCTTTTCTGCAGAACTGCCACTTAGCCAGTCAGTCCCCAGCCTATAAGCAATACATAGGATTCTTCCGTCCTAAGTGCAACAGTCTGCACTTGTCCTTGTTAAACCTCAGATAAAATACCATTTATTGAAATATTTTTGGATGTTTTCTACATTTTCAAAAATATTGATTTCAATTACAACACAGAATACAAAGTGTTCAGTACTCTATATTTTTGATTACAAGTATTTGCATTGTAAAAAAAAACCAAAAGAAATGTATTAGGTGAATTGAAAAATACTAAGTACTGTAGTGCAATCTCTTTATCATGAAAGTTGAACTTACAAATGTAGAATTATGTACCAAAAACTGCATTCAAAAATAAAACAATGTAAAATTTTAGAGCCTGCAAGTCCACTCAGTCCTACTTTTTGTTCAGCCAATTGCTCAGACAAACAAGTTTGTTTACATTTTCAGGAAATAATGCTGCCTGCATCTTGTTTACAATGTCACCTGAAAATGAGAACAGGCATTTGCATGGCAAAATTGTAGCCAGTGTCGCAAGATATTTGTGCCAGATGTGCTAAAGATTCATATGTCCCTTCATGCTTCAACCACCATTCCAGAGGACTTGCGTCCATGCTGATGACAGGTTCTGCTCAATAATAATCCAAGCAGTGCAGACCAATGCATGTTCATTTTCATTATCTGAGTCAGATGCCACCAGCAGAAGGTTGATTTTCTTTTTTTGGTGGTTTAGATTCTGTAGTTTCCGCATCAGAGTATTGCTCTTAAGACTTCTGAAAGCAAGCATCCCACCTCATCCCTCTCAGATTTTAGAAGGCACTTCAGATTCTTAAATCTTGGGTCCAGTGCTATATCTATCTTTAGAAATCTCACATTGGTAGCTTCTTTGCATTTTGTCAAATCTGCAGTGAAAGTATTCTAAAAACGAACAACAGAGATTTTCCACCAAATGCATCCGATGAAGTCAGCTGTAGCTCACGAAAGCTTATGCTCAAATAAATTTGTTAGTCTCTAAGGAGCCACAAGTACTCCTTTTCTTTTTGCGAATACAGACTAACACGGCTGCTACTCTGAAACCTATACATTTCGTGTTATTAAAGATAGAGTTAGCCTTTCTCTTGCTCATTTCAGAGGCCTGCATCCAAATTCCCTTATCTACTTCAACAACATGTTATGCTCAAATAAATTTGTAAGGTGCCACAAGTACTCCTTTTCTTTTTACAAAATTTATAGAAGCTGGGATTGTGTGAAGCGAGTGGGAACAGAACTGTGAGAGGCTGTTGTAACCTTGTATTAGATAAGTATAGAATGTAGACTATAAGAGAAATTGGTGAGAAAAATAAGATATCATGAAGGAATATGTATAAACAATATACCGTTGTTGCTCATTGTTGTCTGTAATAAAGGTATAAATTCTTGCTCTAATTGTTTATCTTTAGAGAGACCTGCCTTGGTGGGGGAAACCCTGTGTCCTAGTGCACTCTTTCCCTCTGTGCAATTGCTTGAGAAAATAAAGTGTATCTGACTTGCTGCACCCAACCTGAAGAGTGAGAACTGTGTTTTTCTCCGACAATGTGCTGGATCATCATCCGAGACCGCTTATAACATGAAATATATGGCAGAATGCAGGTAGAACAGAGCAGGGGACATCAATTCTCCCCCAAGGAGTTCAGTTACAAATTTAATTAACGCATTTTTTTTAAATGAGCGTCATCAGCATGGAAGCATGTCCTCTAAAATGGTGGCCAAAGCATGAAGGGGGATACAAATGTTTAGCATATCTGGCACACAAATACCTTGCAATGCTGGCTTCAAAAGTGCCATGCAAATGCCTGTTCTCATTTTCTGGTGACATTGTAAACAAGAAGTGGGCAGCGTTATCTTCCCATAAATGTAAACAAACTTGTTCATCTTAGCAATTGGCTGAACAAGAAGTAGGACTGAGTAGACTTGTAAGCTCTGAAGTTTTACATTGTTTTGTTTTTGAGTGCAGTTATGTAACAACAACAAATCTACATTTGTAAATTGCACTTTCACGATAAAGAGATTGCACTACAGTACTTGTATGAGGTGAATTGGAATATACTATTTCTTATCTTTTTTACAGTGTAAATATTTGTAATAAAAAATATACACTTTGATTTCAATTACAATACAGAACCCAATATATATGAAAATGTAGAAAAACATCCAAAATATTGAATACATTTCAATTGGTATTCTATTGTTTAACAGTGCAATTAAAACTGTGATTAATCATGATTAATTTTTTGAGTTAATCGCATGAGTTAACTGTGATTAATCAACAGCCCCGATATTTATGACTCCTGTCTAAGGGGTCTGATCCTACTTCCATTAAATTGGTTGCAAAAAGTTCATTTACTTTACCCATTAATTTAATAGGCACATGGAATTTCACTTTGTGAATTATAGTGAAAAATAAACCCACAAAGAGAGGCTGAGTGACTGAACCTCAGGTATAAAGTGGTACTTTGATAATTCTCTTGTTTAGGCAACATACATAACTGATGTATGAACTGGAGAAACATCCATAAAGAATACTTAGTGCTTTTCAAATATTAATCAGCCCTTATATGGATGTAAAAATTAGTCCAACTAGTTTTCATGGTATCTAAAAGGGCATCCTGGCAAGTGGTGCACTGACAGTATAAAAAATGGTCTTACAAGACCAAAGCAGAATTTAATATCCAGCTGTGATTCACTACTAAACAAAACAGATTTTTTTACAAAATGAGAACAAAAACATTGAATTATCCTTTGACTTTCAGCTAGAAGCAATGTGGGAACTCGTTTGACAGACCAAATTGTAACATGCTTTCTTTTCTCTTCTCAGTTCAAGAGAATAAGACATGAAAGCCCCAAAATACTGCAGTACAGTAGTCAGTAGAAATATAGGGACACTGGCTTGTATGCCACTTTATATTTGCAATAGCATCAGCAGCAACATGAACATCACATTTATTTTATCATGAAGGGCTTGGCAAACTTCATCTAGGTCTGGCATTACAAATATACATGATCTTATCAGAAATTAGTTTGTTCACTGTGACTCCCATAGCTTTTATTGGTCAACTCTCTAATACAGATTACTGGTCAATACATAACACTGAGTGGATTTCTCCTTTTATGTGAAAAGAGTAGTTTGCTTCCAAACAACAACAGCGCTGTTTCCCCATCACATATCTACAGCTCCCTGTCTGTTACCTAGTAGCCACCAACTTGTCTGTGCCACTCACAGACAGATGTTAATTATAACAGATGCTAACAAACAATGAAACTGATAGAGCCAGAATGGGGGCAGGGGGAATAGGGAAAGCAATGATGGGATTTTGTTAAACCATTCATGAGTTTGAATAGTCAAGGCTAATTTACCCTAAGTCAGATCCTCTGCTTTTCTCTGTGCAATACCTACCTCCCAGTTTCCATGCTAGGGCAGTACACAAGCTGCTTCTTCATTTTGAAATAAACCAGGCTAATGAAATAATAGCTCTTACTGCAAAAGTGACTTCTCAATAGTCTCTCTGAGTACGCTCTCCATTTCTCCCCGGTGATGCCTCATGCTTCTTGTTAACAGTGGCAGCTTGGCTGAGGAGCCAAGCTTGGGATCTGAAGCTGAAGTAGGGAGAAGTGATTTTTCATGCCCATCTAACATAATAGTTATCAATGAGATGGAAGAATTACGGTCGCTGGAGGAGGAGCAATCCATTCCTTGCGGTGGTGCAGAGGCTGTCTTGGCAGGCCCCAGGTCCAGGCATGCATGCAGTTGCCTTGTTACCCTTTTCAGAGAAGTTCTAATTTAACTGAGGCTGATATCTGCTCCAAAACAAAAACATGTACACAGTCACTGGGGAGGAGACACAGAGATGATGCTCACCAGGTTCAAAGAATGGCATATTTAATACTGTACAGATGACAGCTTTACATGAGTACATATGAGAGTGCACTTTTGCTAACAGAGAGCTTTAGAATTGATTTACAATAGGAGTAGGATAGGATCCCTAGGTTGCAGCTTCTTTGGGACAGAGACCTTGACTTCTTATATTTGTCTGTAAAATACCATGCACATCTATGGCACTGCAGAGAGACCAATAGATCTCTTCTTTCGAGGTTACTTGCTCTCCCATAAAAGTGAATTCTTTCTTAGAGGAATTTATGAGATTCAGTAGGAAATCCCAGATATCTCCATTATACTCCATTGCCTCCTGCATCCAGAGTGCAGGGATTTCAGGGTATGTAACACAAGAACTACACTTTGCTATGGGTACCACTATGGCAGATTTTTCTTTTGAAAACAATCGCTGGCTTGCCATGTATAAGTAGGTAGTTGGAAGGTGGGGGAGTTACATATATGCTACAAGCTCAGGTCACATTTGCTCACATCATATAGCTCACATGACCTCAGGCCAACCTTGACGTTTACAGCAAAATGGAACATTTATGTAATAGGCAAAGCTGCCAGTGCATGGCTTAATGTCCCAAAAAGAACAAAAATTATTTATTCTTAAAGTAGCACATTGGGACTAGCTTTTGAACTAAACCACCAGACTCTTTGCAGTGGTGGAGAATAATAGTAACTACACAAAATGAAAGAGCCACATACTAAAGACAGGCTATTTTTCTTTCAATCAGGTCCTGTAGTCATAAATATGGACCTAAGAATACAGGATTTGCCATACTGGTCCATGTGTCAATCTAGCTTGGTATCTTATTGCAGCAGTGAGCAACAGCTAGGCCTACTTTGTTACAAGCCTCCAGGATTTCCACCCCCCCCCCCAGGGAGCACATGACTTCTCCCTACTGCTCAGACCTGAAAGGGCTAAAGAGATTCAACCACTCCAAGTCAGAGCTCCCTACATGTATGTATTCATAAAAAGACTTTCCTGTGTGCTGCCTTACAGGGGATGCAGAGACCTGCCACTTCCCCTCCTGAAGCAGGGAGATGATGGGCCAGATCCTTAGTTGATGTAAATCAGCATAGCTTTGCTGACTTCCTTGGAGCGATGACAATTTACACCATCCAATCTGGCCCACAGTTTCTGCCATTCCTCCTCCCAGCACTTACTGGTTTCAGAGTAGCAGCCGTGTTAGTCTGTATTCGCAAAAAGAAAAGGAGTACTTGTGGCACCTTAGAGACTAACAAATTTATTAGAGCATAAGCTTTCGTGAGCTACAGCTCACTTCATCGGATGCATTTGGTGGAAAAAACAAAGGAGAGATTTATATACACACACACAGAGAACATGAAACAATGGGTTTATCATACACACTGTAAGGAGAGTGATCACTTAAGATAAGCCATCACCAGCAGCGGGGGGGGGGGGGAGGGGGGAAAGGAGGAAAACCTTTCATGGTGACAAGCAAGGTAGGCTAATTCCAGCAGTTAACAAGAATATCAGAGGAACAGTGGGGGGTGGGGTGGGAGGGAGAAATACCATGGGGAAATAGTTTTACTTTGCGTAATGACTCATCCTTTCTACGCCTGGGTCATCCATGATTTTTTTCCAACATTTTCTATGATAAAGAGCCTTCCTAATAAGTGCTATTGCAGATGGAGGTGTGGGAAAACCTCATAATACATCTTTTAAATTGCACCTGGTGACTAATAAATGGTTACCGTGTTTCTGAAAAGGCTGCCTATGTCACTGTGAACACTCACTGAGAGCATTGTGCCCTAAAGGATTACAGTACAAGCCTCCCGCAGGAGTCGGATGCAGGTTTAGCTGGTACCGAATGGAATGTTGGAGGCCGCTGGCCTGCCCAGGTGGAACTGTGCAGTCCTTGGGGCCTGGAACGCTAACGGGGACACTCCCAGGAGACTGGCTGTAGGCTGGGGCATAGACCAAAACCTGTGACAAGTTACCACAGAAGGCCATTAATGTACCATCCAGCCTTCTGAAAATGCCTTTTGCTACATGTTAAATGACCCTAGGCTTGGGGAAATTGCATTATTCGGGATTTGCAGCTTCCCAATTACCTGTGACAAAACAATCTGGTGTCTTACATCATTGAAGCTGTTCAAGTCTTACATGCATGTTGTTGACAAAAGGCTTGTAATTATGGGTGTTCCCTACACATTATTGCATTACTTAACTGTAGTCTTTCTGTACCGATACTACTGCTGATGACACAGCCCCAACAGCAGGGGTAGAGCTGGTTGAGAATTTTCTAGAGACATTTTTTTTAGTGGAAATTTCAAAACTTAGACAAAAGTCCAAGAAGTTTCTCTCTTTTTTGGGGGTGGGGGAGAATGGTTTACTTGATATGTGATAGTTTAGTATTTTGTCAGCTGTTTCTTCCCAAACTTCCCTGCAACAGGAAATAAAAAGAATTGGGCCCTGTGCCCTATATCTTCCTCATATAAATGAGGAATTCTACCTTATCCATATGAAAGTACCATCTGATCCATTCCTAGACAGAGACAAGGTTTGCTCTACAGCACTATGAAATTCAGTTAAATAACAGTACTGCTAATATTAGGAAACTCAATTCATCAAGCTCATGGCATGGAAGTTTGTCATCCAGAGCTTTGTGTACCATATATATAAAACAGAGAAGACGTGAGGGTTGGATTGATGAGTCAGATTTTAGAGAGAGCCGTGCTGCAAAAATGTACTATATATTACTTTAAGCTGTATAATAATTCATGTGTGTTGTAGAAACATCCAAGCTCCTATGCGTTGCCCTTATCTACCAAAAAAATACGCTTCCTACTCCTGGGAGAATTCTGCGCTGCTGTGCAATGCAGAATTCTGCAGAAATTAATGTTTTGCGTGCAGAATTTCCTTTCCCCAACAGAAATTGGCTGCAGTGCTGCTGGCTGCCACTGGAAGCTGCTGGACCCAGCAGAGCCCAGCTCACACATAGAAGACACTGCTAGTGGGAGGGAGAGCGAGCTAGAGGGTTCTCGGCAGTGGCAGTTCCCCGCATGCCCTAAGGGAAGGAAACAGTGGTGGGCACAAAACTCCACAGAAGCCTGGGACCCAGCATCAGTCTGTTTCTCCCTCTGGATCCCTGGGCTCTGAGAGATAGGGGGAGTGGGTGTATATGCTGGGGGGGCCCCATGGCTGGGCTTTGGTGGGGAAGGGGTGTGGGTATCTGGGCTGGGGAGGCATGGCTGAGCTCTGGGGTATGGGTATCTGGGCTGGGGGGGCCCCATGGCTGGGCTCTGAGCAGGGAGAGGGGAGGGCAGAGAAGCAGGAACTAGGTTGTCATAAGGGCTTCCTTTAGCTGTCTACTCCTGGGGGAATTTTGTGTGTGTCTGTATTGTTACAGACATACTTGCTAAGAGGTATTTTGAAATAAATTACCAAAATAATTGAAACTGACATGATCACGTACTGTTATTTTGACAAATTAAAATTGCAGAATTTTACAGAATTTTAAAATATTGTGCACAGAATTTTAATTTTTTTGGCACAGAATTCCCCCAGAAATAAAACTTTCCAAATCTGAAGTATAAACTGAGAACACTCCAAAAATGTGAAATTCAACTTGCAGAACTGAAAGAGTGAATGCTTTTAGTTCTGGTCTATAGCAACAATAATGAGTCACACGCTGTCTACTGTGGATACAATTGATTATGAAAGGCAGCCAGGCTAGCACTAAATTGCAAGCCCTGCAATAAGAGGCAGATGGAGGGAAATAAAGATTATCTACCTTTATTTCCCTCCAAGTTTAGGGCCCAATCCTGCCACATACATTTATATGAGTAATACTACTCAACCATGTAAATGTCACTATGACTGGGCCTTTAGATTGTGATGAATTTCTTCCTAAAAGTAGAATCAGACTCTCTAAATGTATCTCAGGCTCCTTGTCATGTTTTCAAATTAGTTAACACCATAACAAAAATCAATTGTCATTAATTTAATTAGAAAGATCAGGTACAGAACATTTTCTTGTCCCAATTATCAATATTCAAGAACAATCTTGGAAACAAAAGGGCCCAAATATTTCTTTGGCTTGGTAACACTGCATTGAGTGTCATGTTACACTACAGAAAAATTGAAAGGCACAGAGGACCACACATAACAGTTTCCTGGCACAGCTCATAGGAAAAGCAAAAAATCTCTGTATAAAAAAAATACCCCAACAACAAAAGGAATGGTATTGTGCTAGATTTTGTTAACAAAGAAAACTGAATTACAATATCAATCATACCTCTTTTCTTAGCAAGCCTTATGCAACAACTGACAGCTAGCTGGCTAAACACATCAGACCAGAGACCGTGGTTTCATAGCATATGGTCAGTGTTCTATATAATAATAAAGACTCCAATGTTTCATGATCGGTAAGCCATATAAGTAACTAGACAGATAATAAAACTTCTGTTCATGGCTGCTATCATTCATTTCTCTTCCCACATCCCAAAAGCAAACACTAAGAGAGTGCTTCTTGTTGCTTAGCGTTTACCATGGAGGTATTTTACCAAATTACCTTCCAAATGATTGTTTAGGGGGATTTACCTACTAGATACACTTGCCAAAGGGTTAATCTGGTACCACCATCCACATTACGCTTGATGACAATATGGCAGAGATCAAAGTCAGAATGGGCATGGAAACTGAGCTATCTTCTCACCTGTAAAGATGGTCCTTCCAGGGTTGAGGAATGTTGACAGGGCAGCATGGGAAGCTTGTACCACTGCCCATAACAACATCTGTTCCTTGGATGAAAGGAGGATTTCATATTCCTGGGCTGTCAATCTGACCATTTTCATGATCTCGATTTATTCAATCCAAGACACATTTTTGTTTTAATATTCTTTTCACTGTTAGTTCTCTCCAAAGATCTGCTAGAATAAGAATACTGATTGATCAAAGCCCATATGCCAGGATTTAACAGCTAAATGGAGTGAGAAAATCTTCAATTAGCTGAAAATGATTTCATCCAGGCAGGCTGTGAAATATTTCTTTCCCCAAGCCTGAAAGCAGCAAAAGCTAATTTAATAGACAGTACATCTTCTTTTTCTAATTATTAAACTACAGCTGCACATCAGTGATCAGTACTATTAATTGAAAAGCCAACAGGAATGCAGCACATGATTTGAATATATGAATTGACTTGGATGATACAAGCATTGAGCTCACTGAGTAAAGGGGAAATAATTATTGTATTAAATTATACACAATGGCCAGTTTCCAGCGCCCAATAGAAACTGATATATTAGAAATATTGTTTTAAATAAATGGCCACTGCTATCCTGAGCATTCTCTAACAGCCGAAGTTTCACAACCAGTCTTTGCAAAGCTATTTTCACTAATTAAATAGGAATCTGTACAACTCTAAATACTTAGAACCCAGTTAGATGATAGCCTTTTCCAGAACACTACTATTTGTATTTCAGCAGGATCAGGAGCCCCAACCATGGAGCAGGATCCTATTGTTCTAGGTAATGTACAAACATGGAACAAAGAGACCGTCTTTGTCTCAAAGAGCTCACAATCCAACATTCCATTACTTGTTAGGTGATTTGTAGTAGACCAAGTTTACCTACTGTAATATACACATGCTCTTATCTCCTGTTTATTACTGAAATCAAATTATTGACATCACAAATGCTGGACAGAGAAACTGAATTTATATAACTCTTTAGACATATGAATTTAGCATCCCTCTGTTATTCAGTGCTGAATTGCTTATTTTAAAGGCCCATGTGCCCATTTGGTCTTTGGTAAGCTAGGCACTGCACTGACATCAATCAAATATTTTTGTCTGAAAATATTTAATCGGACCAAGCTAATTCAGCTTGCTCTCCTTGAGCATCTGTGCATTAAGCCATCTGTTTCCCTGGGGAGGAAAATAAATTGTGTCTATTGTCATTAGCAATAGAGTTAAGTAAAGTTTACTAATTAAACTCTAGGTTCATCATCTAAACTAATCAGGATTTCAGTAAATTAAAACATTGTCGGGTGTCACTTCTGAAGCACATTACGGTATTATCATTATAGTGCAGTATACATCATTATGGTGTATACTGCACTGTATCTGGGTTATGACAGCTCAGTCAGTGCCAATTAAGGCTGCAAACTGGCTTTTTTATTATTGTCTCATGCGTTCTAAAAGCAGTAGCATTTCAGCAACATGATGTTTGGTCATATTTCTTAGCTCTAGTTCTGCAAGACAGATGGGATAGGATTCATCCAGGACTTTGATGGAGCAACACGTGGCATGAATTTGGCCTGTTATGTTCTGCTTTCTCTCCTCTCCATCAGATTCCACAGGAAATTGCCTCTGTGTTCTGCAAAATGGAGTGTGGGTGAAAAATCCTGGCAGCAGTGAAGTCAATAGGAATTTTGCCCCGATTTTACTGGGGCCACAATTTTATCACAAGACTGAGAGAATAGTTTTTTGATTACTCTTAGTCTCACAATGTTAATGAGATCAGTTTTGTCTCTACCAATTTTAGTTCACAAAACTATTTCACTCCAAAGGGTAAGCTCCGGAAGAATGTTTCCCTTCACCAAATGGAAATCTCCCCATTTCCCAATATCAGAAAAGCAAAATGTTACTCACCTCTCTTCATCATCTCTTCTCTACTCTATTCCGCGTCGAACCATGCTCACTAATGCAACTTCATCTATTAGCACGCTTGTCTGATCCTTTGCCCCGAGCCCCTGAAGCTCCCCATCCCCACAATTAGCTGTGTAGAAAATCTCATCACAGTAGATGGACAATTTAATGCTCTAATTCAATCTAGGTTTCATTTTTTCTTTTAATACCCATCTAGGTTCTTATACCTATATAGAGTGGGTTATTTAAACATGTTATGATTACTACAGGACGATATATGGGAATTTCGTTTGCTTTGAAAGGAAGTATCAGTATGCAATAGAAAGGTATTGTCATTATTACTGAGAGCATAGCTGTATTTATAGATTAAACAATCTACTATATCTCTTCCATCCCATTTGCTTTCCATCTGTGTCTCAGACTAAACGTTCTGTCCAATCATTAGTGTAAGCAGTACACTAATTAGGTACTAGAATCTGAATATTATAAACACAACCTTTTGGCCTGGAGCGCTCGGTGTTTACATGAAAATTACGGTCAAGTAGGTTTACAAAGAAATGTTAAAACCTATATTCAATCAAACTGAACAGCATTCAGATTAACAAATCAATGGAATTCTGCATGTGTTTTCTAGGACTGGGTTTTTCTTAAAGGTTTTGGAGACACAGACATACAGATAAATCAAGCAAAGTTTAACTAAGTCTGACCATAATTAATACTCAATCTTATTTCTGCCTCTTGCTGAAAAATCTGAAGTGCATTCTAAGCAATAATAGCCAGTGATACACTCATGGTGAGGCATTGTATTGTGGTAAATTTATAGGGAACTTGAGAAAGAGGGAGCGCGAGCGCTAACTAGCCAATGGCAGTTGCTGACTTGACACACAGACACTAGCTACAGTACAGATGCAATTCCACCAGTGTTCCACATAAAGGTTTTTGTTTGTTTAGAGCAGGTTGAATAGTATTCAGGAAACATTTTATTACGTTTGAGGCTTTGGGACTCCATGAACCATTCACAAACACATCCCAGTGTTTGTGAATATGTTTACTGTTTGGAAATAAACAACATGCATCTCCAGTGAGCAATGGCAGACTAGGGATTATTTGTGAAGTATCTGACACTGATTTTCACTATTTAAGTGAAGAAATTAGTAATCCAGTTTACATAATTTTTTTCGTCTTCCTGACTGAATCTTTTAAAAACAAGAATCATGCATAAAGCAAACAAATAATACTCTGAAATACGCTTCCAGTGCAAATGTATGAAACTTTCAGCATTCATAAACATTCCCTGGATGTCTGGTGGGCACTGAAATATTCACAGATAAGGAATGGCATGACCCCACAAATAGCAGCAAATAAAATTTCACTTGCTTCTTCATAAGTCTTCTCCCCTCCCCAATTATTCTATCTGTTCTGCTTTTCCCAGTAATTCTGAAGATAATTTTAGAAAAAACTATTGGTTGTTCAGTATTCAAATCCCATTTGTGCATCCTAGTATAATGACAGCAAAAGGTTCAGGAAAGACTTCCACAAACACAAGTATATGATGTTTTTCCAGCATTGAAGTTAACATTAATGGAGCTTGTTCTATGCATAGTATATTTTTCCCCTTATTCTTGTCCATACACAGATATACAAATGTAGTGCTGAAACACTGCAAATCAATAAACTCTGTTTTCTAAAAAAATCTATTTATATTTACAGTTGACTGTTTGCTGTGTTGTAGCTTATATTTCTAGCACAAACTGACAGGAAGCAGTTCAGATCTGCACTGAATAAAGGAAGACCTGCAAGTTATTGTGTGATAGGACTTTCCAAAATGGGACTAGACTCAGTAGGAACTGTAAAGATTCATGCTTTTAGCTGTGTAAGTTCTTGATTCAATCCCTGGGGCCAGTGAAAGTGAAGGCCATCACACAAGGTTTGGAGGAATGGAAATGCATAGTAAAGGATTCTGGTTATTTCTATGGGGGCATTAAAAACTGAAAGCAAAGGAAAACATCTAGGATGAAATTCAGTAAGAATAAATGCAAAGTACTCCGCTTAGGAAGGAACAATCAGTTGCACACATAGAAAATGGGAAATGACTGCCTAGGAAGGAGTACTGCAGAAAGGGACCTAGGAGTCATAGTGGATCACAAGTTAAATATGAGTCAACAGTGTAACACAGTTTCAAAAAAAGCAAAACTCCTGTATTAGCAGGACTGTTGCAAGCAAGACACTAGAAGTAATTCTTCCACTCTACTCTGCACTGATTAGGCCTCAACTGAAATATTGTGTCCAGTTTTGGGTGCCACATTTCAGGAAAGATGTGGACAAATTGGAGAAAGTCCAGAGAAGAGCAACAAAAATTATTAAAGGTCTAGAAAATGAAGGAAGATTGAAAAAACTGGGGTTGTTTAATCGGGAGAAGAGAAGGCTGAGAGGGGACATAATTTTCAAGTACATAAAAGATTGTTACAAGGAGGGAAAAAATTATTCTCCTTAACCTCTGAGGAGAAGAGAAGAAGCAACGGGCTTAAATTGCAGCAAGGGAGGTGTGATAAATGAAAGTGTGTGTGTGGGGGGGGGGAGGGTAGTTCCGTTTCATGGACACCCAGCCAGCCAGTTAGCTATTAAATCCCTCTTAGTATCTGTTCTCTACTTGCTTTACCTGTAAAGGGTTAAAAGTCTCACTGCTATGCATAGGTAAAAGGAAGTGAGTGGGCACCTGACAAAAAGAGCCAATGGGAAGGCTAGAACTTTTTAAAATTGAGAAAAAACTTCCCCTTTGTCTGTCTGTTACTGTTCTCCAGGGAAGAGGGGTCAGGTATAAAAAAACCTCATCTGTATCATACTTAGAAACTACTCATTTGAAACCCCAGATATGTAAGTAGATCAGGAAATGTCTAGGAAGAAGCGATTAGGTTTCTCTTTTATTTTTTACGGTTTGTGGATTCCTCTGTGCTAACCCCAGGTGCTTTTGTTTTGCTTGTAACCTTTAAGATGGACCTCAAGAAAGCTATTTTTGATGCTTAATTCTTGTATTAGCTCTTTTAAAATCTAGCAATAGCCTGAGTTTTCAGATGTATTTTCTTTCTCTCTTTTTAAATAAAATTTACCTTTTTAAGCACAGAATTGGAGTTCTGTGTTCTAAGAGGTTTGTGCACATTTTTTTTAAGCTGGTGGCAACAGCTGACTTCCTTTGTTTTTTCATTCTCAGCTCTTAAAGGGTTTGAGGGTACCCCACAGGAAGGAATTCCCAATGCGCCTTCCTGGGTTCTTAAAGAGATTTTGCACTCAGGTGGTGGCAGCATCTACCCATCCAAGGTCAGAGAAAAGCTGTAACCTTGGGAGTTTAATACAAGCCTGGAATGGCAAGTATTAATTTTTAGACTCCTTGCGGGCCCCCACCTTCTGCACTTAAAGTGCCAGAGTGGGGATTCAGCCTTGACTGGAGGTTTAAGTTGGACATTATAAAAAAACTTCCTAATTGTCGGGGATGTTAAGCATTGGAATAAATTGCCCAGGGAGCTTGTGGAATCTCTATCATTGGAGATTTTAAAGAGCAGGTTAGACAAACACCTGTCAGTGACTGTCTAGATAATAAAAGGACTGAACTAGATGACATCCCGTCGTATAATTCTATGATCTTCTGGTAAATTCAGTAGCTTGTCACAAAGTCACCAAATACTATTGTGGAAAGCCAATCATTCATGCAACACATCAGCTGACATAAATGGGAGTTTTTCCTGGGTAAAGAGTGCAAGAATGAGCCCTTTATGACTATTAACTGTGCTAAAGAAGAAAAGATGCACCCATTTTGCAGAGCATGCCAGAATTCTGTATAAATGATTTTTAATTGCATTCATTAGAAATGAGCTTGGTGTAGTAATTTAGAACATTATCTCCTGCAGGTGCAGGTCTTCCCTTCCTCACAAAAGTGATGATTAACTATTTGGTTCTATTTTCTGCACCTACTACTTAATTGTAGATGTTACTTCAAGTTTAACAATAGGAATTTCTCTGGTTTTGGATCAGACTGACTTTGACTTTCTTATAAATGGAGAATGAGAAAGCTCTGGGTAACTGTTAATAAACATGATGTCCAAGTTTTGGGTGTAGCCTGTATAAGGCTTAATCCAATTTTAGAAACCTATTCAATTTACCAGAATGTTGTGGTTTCTATACAATTTTCATATCTAATAAGAGTTTTCATTAAAACAAAGAATTTTTGCAAGAGATTCTGAAGATCAAATATTTACAGTATCAAATTGTCACGTTACACTGGCTGGGAATGGAACCAAAAGAGCACAGCACACATACTTGATTTCCTATGGGGACAATGACAGACCCTGGCCCTTCAACTTCCACTGTATATTCATTTAAACAGCTACGTTTCCAAGAAAAAAAAATAGCTTAGCAAGAGTTATTCTTATTGCTTCTGGCACGTCTCTGTGCACCACAGCAAATATTTAACAAAGTCAACAGGTCATGTTCTGAAAGTACCAACTGTGTGTCTTACTGATTAGTAGCATTTGTTTCACAGTATTTGCAATGTTGCAGAAGTGACCTTGGGACTGCCACAGACAGCCTTCCAGCTTTCACTCTGCTGAGAATTAAATTTTAACGTAGCACCAAGATTGAAAAGTTGTCCATGAAAGAACTTTTCCTCCAAACAACTCATCAATAGTAAATGGAAAAACATTTCTCTAATCTTTACAATTTTTTTGTAAGAAATCAGTAGCTCTTAGATTATTTTCAAAAATAATTTGCAGGTGCCATTTACTAAGACTAATATTGATCCTTTGACTTCTTTGGTAGATGGAGCTCTGCTTGGTCATTGAAGTAGCTTGAAAATGGCAATCTGAAATCTTGTCTTTTTTCCTCCCTTGGCAAATCATACAAATGGCTCTTGAATGAGAACCACAATTTAAAGGTGGCAGATCATTAGCAGTTTCATAAAAAAACACTGAAAAAAGACAGTAACTTACAATCGCAGAGACTCCCATAGTGGGGGAATGCGTTTTAAAAAGGCAAGGAAGAGCATGTTGCCTGGTAAATGGTAAGCTCTTTGGAACAGCATAACGGGGTGGCACCCACCTCCCTTGTTAAGTGCACTCTCAGTCTGTAGTGACCTCTATCAGTGGCTTTCCTCAGGTAGTTTTCAATGACTCAGCCCCACGGCCAAGTAACACACAGTCTGTATGTAAAACAAAACAGACCCCTTCTGGGGTATACAGTCCAACAGGGGCCTATCTCTGTAGCTCTCCCTGGGCTCAGTCTTTAAATGGTCCCGACCCTAGTATGTGGCTGCACCCTCCAGTGCTTAATCCCTGGAAACACTGTCTTTGCCTGCTCTGGGCCTTTTTGGTCCTAGCACTCCAGCTGGGCCACTTAGCAGTTTGGGTCCCCTTCTGTGGGTGTCAAAGTCCTAAAGGCTGACCCTCTTTCAGGTCTTCAGCCCCTTTCCTGGGCCTGTGTAAATTCCTCTTTGTTGGGGCTTATGCCACTTCCCTAGTGGCAAATGGGGCAGGAAAGACCTGGACGCACCTCACTACTCAGAGTCACGTGCCTGGGACCCTATGAATAGCAGCCACATGCCACTGCATCCCCTTTAACTAGTCACTATGCTGCTATAGATCCCCTGGCCACATTCCTGCAGCCCCAGCACCTTCACAAATGCTTCACCCTTAACTTATGGTTCGTTCTTTCTTGTTCCCCCAGTCCCTGACAACAACTGCTCTGTCCATGGTCCTGTAGCTCCTTCAGATAGCTAGGAACACAGTCCTCACTCCTCCAGCTCCAGGCAGCAACTGACTGTCTGCCAGTACTGCAGCTCCTTTTATATGGGCCTGCTGGGCCCTGATTGGCTGCTCCATGCAGTCTCTCTCAGTGGCTGCTTCCCCCACAGCTGCTCTAGGTAGCCTGGAGGACTTCTCTACTCTTCCTTTCTGGAAAGGGGTGTGGTAGGACCACAGCACCTCCATTCAGGTGCCTCTGGGTCTAGTCCACCACATTACAGATAGGGAATGACCTTCTTATGGTGAGTTCAGGGGGTAGCACAATGGGACCCTCATAGGGGTCTCTAGGCACTACTGTAATAAAAATAGTACTTAAAACTGGAGGCAAGAAGGAGAGAAGGATTAAATTAAAGCATCCAGCAATAAGGAGTGTGCAGGTAGCACCTTATCATCACCACTTTTGACAGTTTCTCTCCTCAAGACTAGAAAGCCCTGTTTACAATAGACATTTAAGTATATCTAAAGACTATTTCTACAACATTGTCCCATTTACACCAGTTTTTAACATGGTTGGGTCAATCAATATGAGACCAGTGTTTAACAATTGTACTCCAGCCAGCAAGAACACAGGTTTCTTTAAAACACCATTTGACCCCATCCACACTGACTGAGCTAAAGTAATTCCTACATAGCTTAAAACATTCTCAAATTTACTCTGTTTCAAACTGTATAGGCAGGAACTAAAATATGGTTCCTAACATAGTAAAAAAAAAAAACCAGGATAAACTAGACCAAAGAAGAATTAGGAAACATGGGCAGAAACACATGGCATAGAAGGGAACAAATATGCATGACAAATAGTTTGCAGGAAGGAGTTGAGCCAAAGCATGAATGTGAGAAAACATGGAGGTTTCATTTAGGAGAAGAGGGGGATGAAAAAATATGGCTAAAGAGAGAGACAACAGGAAGGGGAGACAAAAGTAGAAGGGAGGCCTGTAGGTACCAAATGGCCTTTTCTTGTTCCTAAATGAGACAGCTTGATAGTTCTTTATTATACAATGGAATATACATGATATTTTAGGCTTCATCTGGGCAATGAAGATAGGGATTATGGCCATATATAGAAACTGCTACTTGGGAAATCCACATCATTTACAGATCCTTATCATAGTGGGGTGGGTAGGGAAACTAGTGTTTCTGCCATTTAACATGGCTATATTATTTACCACTGAATAGTGCAAATTACTAAACAACATAAAAGGGAAAAGGCATTATTATTCAGTGCTAGCCCTCCAACTGGATTTTTAAATTTTAATTAGCAACAGTTTAAAGAGATAAGTGTAACAAGTCAGGTGAGCTAAGATCAGAGAAATGATAGATAGGCAAATTAAATTATCAGGAGGACAGAAACAAAAGACTTTTCAAAAACCTAACACAGCCACTTTGAAAATTATACACGACACAAAGTATATTCACTTTAGGGTTACTACACGAACAGAGAGCTGCATTTCTTTCCAATTCTCTGAATGGAAATTAAGAAATCTGCTGTTTCTCCAGTCTCTCTTTCAGTTTCTCTGTGGCATAGAACATCTGCTGTCCAATTGCTCATTAATGATAATTAGTCTTCAATTATCACCAGTTACATTTTCAGCTCTTCCATTTATCCTTAGACCTTCTAGCTTGTCCAATTAACATGTTCAGATGCATTCCCTCCCTAGCACAGAGCAGGGGAAGCAGCCCTTCTGCTGAGGAATTAACCCTTCATATGCGTAAGACTCAGCTAGTATAGGTCACTACTGAGTGTACAGTTACAAGAATTACTTTTCTTATAATGAACCATCTCAGGCCAACTGTTGTACTTCTATATCTGGTGCAGATGATTCCTGGTATTGGGTAAATACAGTAAATCTCATTACAACAAATAATAAGACCATGTTTTAATTCAGTGGCAAAAATCTACTTTAATAGAGTTAAGGTTTCTTGGTGGTATGTCATTCCCCTGGTGAGTTGGGCAAAATGCAAACTTCTGAAAACCTAAAAATGCGCAGTTAAGATTGCCTGTGCAACCTCAATTCTGCCATCTTTCAGCAATGCCTCAATATGCCCCATTAGCACACATACCGTTACGCTGCTGCCAACCACACACTTCCTGAAATGTACAAGCTCTTCATCTTCTTTTACAACCCATTGACTCTCACCCATAGGATTCCATCTAATACTATTAAAGGACAAAATAGAAAAAAACAAGATTGCCCACACCACCTTCCCTCTGTAGCCCTGGAGCTAGCAGTGGCCAGTGGGAATTATTTGTGCTCACTCCAGGTGAAATCAGTGTATTAGGTGTACCTAAACTAAATGCAAAGGAGTACTTGTGGCACCTTAGAGACTAACAAATTTATTTGAGCCATGAGCTACAGCTCACTTCATCGGATGCATGCAGTGGAAAATACAGTGGGGAGATTTTATATACACAGAGAACATGAAACAATGGGTGTTACCATACACACTGCAACAAGAGTGATCAGGTAAGGTGAGCTATTACCACCAGGAGAGCGGGGGGGGGGAAAAACTTTTGTAGTGATAATCAACATGCGCCATTTCCAGCAATTGACAAGAATGTGTGAGGAACGGTGTGTGTGTGTGTGCGCGTGTGTATGTGTGTATGTGGGCATTTTATACCTAATCTTGCATTTTTATGATTTACTTGCTATTTCTGTAATTTACCAATTATATATGCATTAATTAAACCCCCAGACTGGGATCCTTGGACAGTAGCTGATAGAAGACTCAAAGAGTAACTGAATTCTGATCTTAGCAGATGCCAAGATAGAACTTGTGCATTACAACTTGAGAACCATATCAACATCAAGGAAGACTGTTATTCTCCATCCCAAGAAAGTACCGTGGTGCCACCACAGCTATACGAAAACCCCACACCACCTAGAGGAGTCAAAGCATGGTAACACAAGCCCACTGGTCTATATTTTTCATCTCAGCATTCATATAATGTTAAAAACATACACAGTTCATTGTAAGAATATAGCAGAAAGGCTAAGAATTAAGGATGAGTTAATGACAGCAGAGACCAAAGATTAAAAGATCTCAGGGAGTATGGCTTAGAATTACAGACATACTAAGAAAAACAAATACAAAACCAGAACTGGGGTTTGCAATTTCCAGTGAGCCAATAATTTGCACGGGAGTGTTTTTAAATCAGTGATAAAACTAAAAATGAAAGAAACGTAGTTCACCTCTTTCACCCATCATTCCAGGCAAGATTTCCCCCCACTGTACATTTTCTTTTGCTTTCTCTATCCTGGGTTTAAATGAATCTAGTGGTGCTGGACTAGAGGAAATTTTAGCTTAGTGGTGTTGGTCTAGAGGAAAACTTTAAGGAAACTTTACTGTTATTCGGCCTAAATTTGCCTTTACTTAATTTCATTGAGGCAACTTGAATGCCTGTCATTACAGGGAAAAGACCTGTGGCAGGTGTGGCTGGGCTTAAGCCCCGGGGGGTTTGGCATAACCCAGGTCGAAGGTGAACCAAATAAGTCGAGAAAGAGGGGGTTAGTAACCCGCCTGATAAACACAGCTGTATAACCAAATAAATAAAATAACTAAGAAAATGAAGAAAAATATTTAAGAATAAACGGTATGAGAGAAGGCAGGAAGCTGCAGAATCAGCAGACACACAATCGCTCCATCTTGTACTGCAGGCAGTTGAGAAGGAACTGAGAGGCAGCAGGCCTGGGCCACCCCATGTGCCCTCATTTGAAGGCAGGGTGCTGCTCAGCACAGGCGTGGGCCCACGTACACTGCTTGGCATTCTCCGGTCAAGAACACACAGGCATGCGTACATCTGGTGGAGCACCCAAAGAGGCATATCATCAAAGAACATATGGATGCCTGATCCAGCTAGGGATTAGTATTAATGACTCTCAGAGCAGAGCACGCAATCGTTTCATAGAGTTTAAGGCCAGAAAGGGCCCTTAAATCATCTAATCTGACCTCCAGTATATTACAGGCCATTGACTTTCACTTACATGCTCCTATGTGGAGTCCAATCACTCGGGTTAGACCAGTGGTCCTCCACCTGAGGCCCATGGGCTGCTTGCGGCCAGTCAGCACACAGCTGCAGCCCATGTGACATCATCGGGGCCACAGAGGTAGTATTGGATGTGGCCCACATAATACAGTGACACGGCCCACAATGGTAAATAGACTGTAAACCACTGGGCTAGACTAAAGCATTTCAGTCTTCCTGAGTCCAAACTGCTGTGCGCCATAGGTAGAGAACAGGAGAGACTGAGATGCCACCGATTCCCGAGGCCCCTGCAGTTGCAGGGAAAAGATTAGGTGGCATATACTAAGCTGATCCTAGCAAGCGATCCAGGCTCCATGCAGCTGTCTCTAAGTTCAGACAGCCACTGGAAGCAACCAGTCCTGAGGCAGGGGGAGGGGACACCCCCAGACATCAGCCCCCGCCCTGGCTCTGCACAACAGAGAGAGTCTCTCTCTCTCTCTCACAAACACATACACCCGCACACGTACCCCTGCCTGCCTCTGTGTTCCGGAGGCAGCAGCATTCTACGTTAACGATTTGCTCTTTGCTGCCAGAGTTGAGCAGCAGGCTGAGCTGTCAGAACTTTAGGGAGCTTTGAAAGGGGAGGGGAGCATGCCTGCAGGGCAGCCAGTTTAAAACAGTGAGCAGAATGGTCATGGCAGCATTGTGGGATATTGGGGGAAGCCAGTTCTGGCAATATAACGAATGGCCGTGTCTACACTGACACTTCATCGCTTTAATTTGCTGCAAAAAGCTTTCTGCCTCTCGTCGAGATGGTTTCATTTTATCACTGAAACTGAAGAGTTGTGTCACCAAAAGTGGCACTGCAATGTGTACACCTCCACTGTTTTGTCACCAAAAGCTGCCTTTTGACCAATGCTGAGTACATGTCAAGATCACTTCCCTACTTCTATTTGGTATTCCCCTTTCTATACAGCTAAGGATTTCATTAGCTCTTTTTGTCACAGCATTTAATTGAGAGCTCATGCTGAGGGGGTTATCTACAATGACCCCTAAATCCTTCTCTTAGTCACTGCTTTCCAAGACAGTCTCCCCTCCTGTAAGTATAACCTGCATGCTTTGTTCCCAGCTGTATTGCCTTTCATCTGGCTACTTTAAAATGCATTTTGTTGGGTTGTGAACATCTAACCAGGCAATTCAGATCACTCTGTAATAGTAACCTTTCCTCCTCATTATTTACTCTCCCACCACTCTTTATGTCAACAGCAAACTTTACCAGCAAGGATTTTATATCAGTACATAGGTTGTTGATAAATATACTAAATAGCATTGGAACAAGAAACAATCCCTGGGGGACCCCGCTAGAAATGTCAGAAAAACAGCAGCTGACTTTTGTATCTAACAGTTGTATGAATACACATTGAACATCCAAATTCAGAAAATCAGGCAAGTAGAAGAAAAAAAAGTAAGGGTCAAATTTTACATTCAAATACCATCGAATGGAAGAAGAATTGTGTGTCTCAGGGCTAGATCTGGCCTTATGTGCACAATGTAGAGAGAGGCCTACCTTGTAAAATCTAGAGCCCGATCTGGAGCTGACCTTCCACACAATTTAAAAAGGGTTCACAGATCTAGGATTATAGTTAAGACCTTTCTCTATGATAAGATATTGGAAAGGTGTTGCATTTTGAATAACCCGAATGGTAGCCTGTTCAGAAAGCTTTTTGTAGACAAAACAGCCTCCATAAAGCCCTGTCATAGGCCAGAATTTGCAATTAGTATTGAAATACAGGTTCTACCATACTGAAACAAAACTCTTATTTCATAGCAGGACTCCAGAGCCCTAGTGCAGCACACAGTGGCTTTAAGGATGCAAAACAAAAGCCAATGTTTCAATGACTAGATAATAAGAGGGGAGTTTCTGTGTATCCATTGTTTAAAAAAACTCTTGTTGCAAA
This sequence comes from Dermochelys coriacea, assembly GCF_009764565.3. Classification (NCBI taxonomy): domain Eukaryota; kingdom Metazoa; phylum Chordata; order Testudines; family Dermochelyidae; genus Dermochelys; species Dermochelys coriacea. The sequence continues at coordinate 42,616,406 of NC_050068.2, forward strand.
CAACACACTCAGATACTGTAGTAATGAACCTAGTATAAAGACCTAGACTAGAGGGAAAATCCTTGTGTGACGCAAGATTAGAAAGATTTCAGAGTAGCAGCCGTGTTAGTCTGTATTCGCAAAAAGAAAAGGAGTACTTGTGGCACCTTAGAGACTAACAAATTTATTAGAGCATAAGCTTTCGTGAGCTACAGTTCACTTCATTGGATGCATCCGATGAAGTGAACTGTAGCTCACGAAAGCTTATGCTCTAATAAATTTGTTAGTCTCTAAGGTGCAACAAGATTAGAAAGAGTTAAACATCCTGCAAAATAAATAACCCTCAAAAGACATGTGGGGAGATACTGTTTGTGTTTTTGTGTATTTACATATGTATGAGTAGGGTGGACAATGTAATCAACAGTCCCTGTCTATGCTGTATTCTGATAGTTCAGAGATCAAAAGAACATCCTAGCATTTAAATGAATTGTAAACACGGGATATCTCCCCTTTGTTCGCAGAGGAAATCCCAACTTGTCAAAGAAGACATGAAATTGTATAAAAGATCTTTGGGTCCTGATTCTGTCATCTCAGATCTGCTTAGGCTTCATCAGGGGAAGTTTGAGTCATAAGACTGAGGTCCCAGTTATGCTGGTACGCCCTGAATATGATATTTGGACATTGGACTGTAATTTACGAACTATTTCTTAAAGAAATCTTTGCAACTACAAGGCTCACCCTCTCTGCTATGAATCTGCACCTAAATGAATTGAACTCATGTCTGTAGGTATATTGATCTTTTAACCAAACTCTCTCTCTCTCTTTTGTTTTTTAATAAATTTTAGTTTAGTTAATGAGAATTGGCTGTAGCATGTATTTGAGTAAATCTGGAATATTCAATAACCTGGGAGGTAATGTGTCCGATCCTTTGGGATTGGTAGAACCTTTTCTTTTATATGATGAAATAAGATTTACAGAAAATGTCATCATATTTGATGTGGGTACCGGGATGGAGGCCTGAGGCTGGATCACTTTATGGGAACTGTGTTGTTTGGACTTCTGAGTAACCAGTAAGGTAACAAAGAAGCTGTTTTTTGCTGGCTTGGTAAATCTAAGTATTGGAATATCCACCAGCTTTATGGGATTGTCTGCCCCATTCTTTGCAGTTCACCCTAATTGGGTGACCATAGCTGGCCCCCACTGGGCCCCAGAGCAGGAACTGAGAAATCTGTTGTCAGTGATAAGGAAGCAGACCCAGTGAAAATGCTTGCAGTGAAAAAACAGCAGATAGAACTTGAACAAAAGCAAAAAATAGCTTACATGGAAGGAAAAGCTGCTGAAAGAGAATGCCTGTGTTTTCAACATGAACAAAGAATGGCATATATTCCATTGCAGAAGCTAGAAGTTAATGCAAAAGTGCAAAAACTTAAGCTCCAACTCGAGAATAAAGGAACAACAGGGACTGTATCATCCTGAAAAGCCAGCTCCTCTCAACAGCAAGGATGGGGATAGACTCTAGCCAGTTTGTATCAATGTTGGTATGTTGTCTGACTCTAAGCAGTTGTCTGTGTGTAACCAAATATACCCCAACACTGCCACCTTTTATGTAAATATTTTTACTGTGAGCTCAGGTGAAGGTAACCCCATAACTTGTGCAGAGAATGTAAAAATCAATGATAAAAGCTGTTTAGGGCAAATTACAGCTTCTAGCATCACTCTTATTAAAGTAGATCTTATCAAAGAGGAAGATTATTTACCAGATAAGAGTGTGAATATTGTAATCCTCTATGAGTTTACTGTAAGTGTGCCTTTAGCCAGAATCCATCTTGAATGGAATGGTGCTAAACATGAAGTTATAGCGGGTATAAGGAAGTTATTGCCTAAGGATTTTTTTGATTGGGGATGATATTAAAACTTTGTTCAATCAAGTTGATGACATAAACCAGTCACAGGAAAGAAATAATGCTGAACCTGTGTTTACTAGGGGCAAGGATTTGCCTATGGAGGGTTTTTCCAAATATTGTATGAGAAAGATAGCTGTTTATCTGTGCAAAGAAGCAGTGCATATATGGAAGAAATTTCTGAGTGCCTGTCTGGTATCTCAGAAGTGAATCTGGCATTAGATAAGACTCAGGAAGATTTCAGAGTAGCAGCCGTGTTAGTCTGTATTCGCAAAAAGAAAAGGAGTACTTGTGGCACCTTAGAGACTAACAAATTTATTAGAGCATAAGCTTTCGTGAGCTACAGCTCACTTTGCATCCGATGAAGTGAGCTGTAGCTCACGAAAGCTTATGCTCTAATAAATTTGTTAGTCTCTAAGGTGCCACAAGTACTCCTTTTCTTTTTACTCAGGAAGATGTATCTCTAGAGCAAATTGAAGTTGATGATCAAGTTAAAGCCCTAATTGAGGAAGAAAAGGGTAAAAAAAAATTAGTAATGAATTGTTGGCTAATGAAGTTTGTAAAAGTAAGCCTGACCCAGGTAAAAGTGATGAATTTAAAGTAGCTCAGTGTAATGAGACACTATTTGTGGATGTGGAAAATAGCAATTTATCTGTTGGGAGTGGCAACTTGCCTGGTAAGGAAGCTGTCTCACTGTCCAGGTATGTGTCTGAAATCAGCTCTGGGTGCTGAGACAAAGAAAAAGATGTTTCCAGTTGTTTGTCTGTTTTGAATAGCAGCATGCCTGCTGAGAAAAAGTTTGACTCTAGTTCTCTGTCTGTAAAGCAGTCAGAAGAAGCCTGTCAGCCTGTGATGGTTGAAAATGTAACAGTTGACTCAGAATTGATTCTGGATACAACTAAAGCCCAGGAAGGAAGTGGTCCTAAATTTGTGTCTGCTAGGGGTAATGACATTGTAATCAGATTGCATCCAGTTGATGTCATAAATAGCTCCCAGAGACAAAGCAATTCTGGTGCTTCTATTTTGCCTGTTACTAATGTGTTGCTGGGTAAAGATATGACAACCTTGTCTGATCATGGTAATATCATAGCCAGAGTACAAGGAAAGGTGTTTTGACTATGTTACCCACTAACAGTGTGGAAACATGTAACAAGGAAGAGAACGCTTCTAATCTTTTGACTATGAAGTCTAGCAGGTTACCTGAAAGGGGGTTGTGTAAAAATCCTCCTGATGGGCCAGAGGTGATTCTGGATATAAGTGAAACTCAGAAGGAGTGTGGTGATTTGTCTGTTGTACCAAAGTTGGTTCTGGACATAAATAAAGCTCAGAAAAAATCTGTTGCAGTGCATGATATTGCAGAAGGAAAGGAATTTCTTAGTGAAGTCCTTGAAGTCTGTGAAAAGGAATTGTTCTCATTGACTCTTAATGGGCCATTGTTCATAGTAAACAGTCTCTCTTCTGAGGAAAGTGTGTTGGTGCCTAATGGCCGAAGTCTTTCAAATGAAAATGAATCCACTGAATTTGCTTTGAAATAATCCAGTGTGAATAGCTGTGAGAAGATTTCATATGGAATAAAAATTGTTAGGGAGTTTAAACAGCCCTATAAGCTTAACCCGCTTGTTGGGGAAACAATGTTGTTAGGACATGAATGTCTCCATGTTGATTCTTTAAGTAAGCAGTCTGTGATTCAGAGACTGAGGAAAGATTGGGTTATTGGTTTTTCAGAGTATAACAGCCTTATAACTGAACCCACAAGGATGCAGGGGAGAGCAGGCAAACTCTCATCTCTAGATATTTTGGATATGACTTGTAGTCTCTTAGTGGACTTAACATCTGATTCCATGTGGAAGCAGAGATTGGTAAGGGAAGGACAAAAGAACCTTGAGTCACTCTAACATGCTAGTGAAAATGGTTGGTATCTCTTTAAGACAGAGTCCAGCCTTGGAATTGGTAAAGCTTGAGGATCTGAAAACAAGTAAACAAATTAGTGTCTGTGTTGATGCAAATTACCTGACTGACTGCGGGGGGGAGAAAGACTTGCCCATAGCCATTAGCAAAGAGGACACACCCAGCCAGCCAATGGATTCTGTTACACAAAAGAGTTCAGATTTTGACCCTCCTGGACAGGGAGGAAGGGAAGGACTAAACCTTGCAAATAAAAGCCACAGGTTAACCCTAAAATACCAAAACCCCAAGGAAGTGGTTAAACTGAAAGCTTATGTTAAGGAAGACCCTGTGGTCAAGAAAAAGCTACAAAGGCTCAAAAGGGATATTGAACAAGCTGACCTAAAGAATGATTTGTCTAAGCAAAAGGCTTGGCATGACAAAAATGATTGTAAATGTACACTTGTGATAAGACTAATGTTATTGCTAATGATTGTAACTAACTTGTTGCTGATACCAAAATCTGTAAAAAAATGTACAATGTGCACGGTCTTTTGGAAAAGCCCTTGAACATGTTAAAAGTTGGTCCTGCTTTGAGCAGGGGGTTAGACTAGATGATCTCCTGAGGTCCCTTCTAACCCTGATATTCTATGATTCTATGATTCTATGAAGAGTGGTACATAATAGAAACCCTTATGATTATGCTGTTTGATTCAACAAGAACACAGTTTGTATTAAAAAGCCTAATAATGTTAAGGTTTCACAGCTAAGTCATAGACAGATTTCTAAAACTTTCCACAGCAGAAAAACCACTACAAGCTTGAACTGCTGCGCACAAAGGGAAACTGAGGTACTGCACCTCACAGTCTTCATGGCTGAATGCCAGAGTAAGTGCTCGCTGAAGAACATTAATGGCTATGTTAAGTTAACACATAGACCAAATCCTGGAATCACTGAAGTGTTTCACAAAGTATGGACTAAGTTTTTAACTTGGGCCAAAGCTTGCATCAATAATTTGGCCTTACAAATAATTCATTGTAAACATAGCTTATATCAATGTTGGAAAGTCCTTAAGGTGTATCCAGGAGCTCTAATTTCACCTTTCCATACCAGTCTCAAGTTGGGGGTGTGATGCATGGCTAGAAAGGGTTAAACACCTTGTAAAATAAATAACCCTCATGTGTGGAGATAATGTTTGTATTATCTGTGTATTTACATATGTGTAAATGTGTATTCTGTGTATTTACATATGTATGAGTAGTGTGGACAATGTAATCAACAGTCCCTGTCTGTGCTGTATTCTGATAGTTCAGAGATCAAAAGAAACATCCTAGCATTTAAATGAATTGTAAACATGAGATATCTCAGTATTCATTTCTTTGAAATGTTCTGTGAATGGTGGAGGAACAAGCAAATTGCCTTATGTTAATTCTATAGTTAAGTACCTGTGATGGACCTCCTTCAAAGTCATCCTAATTACCTTTTGTTCCCAGAGGAACTCCCAACTTGTCAAAGAAGACATGAAATTGTATAAAAGATCCTTGGGTCCATCTCAGATCTGCTTAGGCTTCATCGGGGAAGTTTGAGTTGCAAGACTGAGGTCCCAGTTATGCTGATATGCCCTGAATATGATATTTGGACATTGGACTATAATCTATGAACTATTTCTAAAAACTTTTTGCAACTATAAAGCTTACCATCTCTGCTATGAATCTGCACCTAAATGAATTGAACTCATGTCTGTATGTATATTGATCTTTTAATCATACTCTCTCTCTTTTGTTTTTAATAAAATTTAGTTTAGTTAATAAGAATTGGCTGTAGTGTGTATTTGGGTAAGATCTGGAATATTCAGTAACCTGGGAGGAATGTGTCTGATCCTTTGGGATTGGTAGAATCTTTCCTTTTATATGACGAAATAAGATTTACATAAATTTTCATCATATTTGACATCGGTACCTGGATGGAGGCCTGAGGCTGGATCACTTTAAGGGAATTGTGTTGTTTGGACTTCTGAGTAACGAGTAAGATAATAAAGAAGCTGTTTTAGTAAATCTAAGTACTGGAATATCCACCAGTTTTATGGGGATTGTCTGCCCCATTCTTTGCAGTTCATCCTAATTGAGTGACCATACCTGGCCTCACTGGGACCCCAGTCACCCCTTGTGTGGCTATTCCTTTAAAGTACAGGCTTGAGAGAGCTTTTCATTCTGTTTGAATGTGTACTCATGATTTTAGTGGAATCAGCACTGAATATGGCATCCCTAGCTTATCCATTTTATCATTTATCAAGAAAATCTAATCAATTGTATTTCGAAAAAGAAAAACATATGTACACAGAGTCACACACCAGGTTATTCAGCTGGTATACGTGCAGCCATAAAGACTAATTTTGGCACAGGAGTCAAGGTTTCTATGCAGGGCAGGTTCACACAAATCTGCGTCCCACTGTGAAGTCATTGATTGGGCTTCCTGCTGCAAGTCCAAAATTAAATGTTACACTCCCCTCTCACCACACATCTCCTGAAACTGCTCTGCCGTGCCAGCTGAGGTGGAGGGGAAGTCAGTTTAATCCGGTGGGGGGTGGCACTAGGGAAGTGCCCAGAGCTGGAGTATGTGGCTGTGGAGGGAGTTAGTGAAATAATGAATGAAGGTTTCCTGTTCAACAGGAAGAGGGGAGAACTTGCAATAAACTCAATGCAGGCATTAAAGTGAAGAGAGACCATGTCCCCTAAGGAGGTCAAGTCATTAGCACTACTCCAAAGCTGCGAGTCAGCATGGAGCAGCTTGTACTCCACACTACATGACCCCGAAGCGTGAGCAACAGGCACTACACTAGTATTTCAATTGGTCTCAGGGGAGCAGATGACCTGAGGCTCCATTCAGCTGCAGCTTTGGCAGCATTATCTGAACTGTGATTTTCATGACTTTTGACATCTGTGGATTTGTGCGCAGGGGTAGGTAACTATTACAAAAACTACTACAAGTCATTCCCTCCTGAGCATTTCCCAGTCAGCCTGCCCTCTCTACATCCATTTTCTAGGCCTTGTCTACACTCCCATTGACTTGAATGAGACTTAGATCTAGGGTGACCAGATAGCAACTGTAAAAACACGGGACGGGGGTGGCGGGTAATTAGTGCCTATATAAGAAAAAGTCCCTCAAAACAGGACTGTCCCTATAAAAATGGGACATCTGGTCACCCAACTTAGATCAAGTCCTTACGTCATTGTAAATGAGTGGAGAATCAAGTGCAACGCCACCTTTGTTACTAAATATAGCTACTTCGTACATATGTAGTGCCTTTAATCTAAGGTTCTCTAAGCATTTTGCAAAGGTGGATGTTATCCCCATTTTACTGATGGGAAGGTGAAGTGCTGCCAGGTGAATATCACACACCATCTATTCCTGCAGTCCTCCCTCAGGCAAAACTTAGACTGACTTCAATGTTGCCTTAAGCAAGAGTTCTGTCTGAGTAAGGAATATCAGCGGTTCCTGCCAGTAAATCAGTAGCAGAGTCGAGACTAGAACTCATATACCTTTCCACTCCCTCCCCTACTGTAACCATTACACCATGCTGACTTCTCAGGTCTACAGTGCATTACGTTCAAAGGGGAAATGCCAGTTTCAGGCAGCAGTCATACTCATTGTATTTAGTCTGCTAATTACCTACAACCTCCCTCTGTACAATCTTAGCGGTGTTTTGCGTTGATATGAACACATTACTGTCACGTTTTGCATCTGTTGTTTAGAATGGTTTCCCTTTGCAAATATTAAAATGTTTCTTTAAAATAAAAAAGGCCATTTCCCTAGCAATACAGAATTATTTAAGGTAGATTCTTTTCAATTCCAAATAGACAGCACTTAACTAAGCAATTAAATACTAACACAATGTGACTAACTGGCCATCTCCCTCCGTCTCTCGTTGAATGCATATGGGACTAGGAAAATAGTTGGACTCGGCAATTTTCCAGCACTTGTACTGTAATAATTAATGAAAACAGTTTTCAGGGGCTGCACTAAAGAAAGCATTTGCAGGAGGTTAGCCATATAAATCGCAGTGAGTGAGGTGTGGGGGGCACTGCTTTTCCCCACCATCCACAATAACTGCAAAAGCTACAAGCAGAGGTCCTGCTAATTTGTGAGACCTTAGCACCCTCTTCACTTCCATGTGCCATTGTGATTTCTGATGCTATCATTTCAGGGGGTGATATTACCCTGGATTGGGGTGAGCAGGGTGTAGTAGGTGTAACCAATTGATCTCTGAAAGGAGAGGGGACGGAGCCAGATGGTCACTCACCCAGCCCCATGCCCTGTAGAGGGATGAAAGGGGGGTAAAAAGTCACATGCACCCAGAAGATGGCTGAAAGTCGAGGCTTGAGTACTGAGGCCCATGGTGTATATGGAAAGGGGAGAGCCAAGTGGAAGCTGTGCTAATTTGCTTCCCTGGCCCGCTTTGCAATTTCAGAAATTTTCACTCCCCACCTCACAAGACTCAGAGGAGTGGGAAGACTCATCATTCCCCTTTTGCCTGGGGAGGGGGATAGCAGGACAAAACATTTTCTCTTTTCTCCCTCCTACCCCTTGAAAAAGAGAGTCTTTAATTCTGTCTCTGATGCCAGGAGGAGAACTAAAGGGAAAGATTATCTTCCCTTCCCCTGCCCAAGAAACCATGGGATTGGGAGTGCCCTGAAGTGGTTTCAACATGGCCTGTTTATGGGCTGGACAGGTTAGATCTATGAGCACTAACCAAGAGATGGGTAGCTGAATATTCAATAGCACAAATATCAGACACAGATTTTTTTGGATGGGTGGATATGCCTGATATTTATGTGTTATTTGGTAAAATTAACACGCGCTGTCCAATATACAGCATATGGGAGTAAGTGGTAGCTACAGCCTACTGATTCCTCCCCCAGCTTTCATGTTTAATTAAGGTGGGTTATTAATTAATTGGTTTCATTACAGTTGGTATGGCAACACCCATTTTTTCATGTTCTCTGTGTATATATATCTTTCTACTGTATTTTCCACTGCATGCATCCGATGAAGTGGGCTTTAGCCCACGAAAGCTTATGCCCAAATAAATTTGTTAGTCTCTAAGGTGCCACAAGTACTCCTCGTTTTTTTTTTTTGCTTGTTTAAATAATGTAAGTTGTGTGTGTGTGTGCTACCACGCTCTAGGATGATTGGGCTGGGCATAGCATAAAAACCTAAATAGAACAGAACTTGAATAGGAGAGAAGTTAATTCTAAACCTAACACCAATAGCTTAGCTGTTACAGGCCAGATTCTGATCTCATTTACACTGGTGTATATCCTGTGTAACTCCTTTGACTTTGGTGGAAATATTCTGGACATACATTGCTGTAAAAGAGATCAGAATTCAGGTCAATTAGATAATGTTTGTAAAAAATGTTGAAGGTGAAAATAGAAATATATCATAAAAAGGGGGAAATCTCATGTTCCCCAGGGAGAATTTCTAAATAAATCAATATTTTCACTTGTAGCTAGTGTAATATCATTACAAGAAGCATAATACCTGCTACGCCATTTTCATACCTGTAAGAATCCTGAAATAGGAGCTGCATTTTGTATATTATGAGGTTTCTGAATGACAGAATCTGGAAGCTCATGAGACAAACTGTTATGCAAGGCTAGGTTAGGGATAATAATGAAAGCAACGACTTGTGTCCAAAATCAGCATGCGAAAGGAGAGGAATCACCTGGCTGTAATCCAAAGGTTGTAAAAGATAGTTCTAATTGCTAATCTGAACGTAATACAGGGAGAGAAAAAAAGAGAGAGTAGGATTCTCAAATGCAGAGGTACCCGCTGAAGATTTGAGGATGGGGTTGGTCAGTACCAATTTTTCAGAGCATGGGTAAAGAAATAAGCTTGCACATTTTGGACAAAATGACACAGAAAGAACTTTTTTTAGTGAGATCACAAAGGGTTATTAGAGTCGTCAAGATGAGAGGAAGTGAAGGCATGAAATTGGTGAAGGCATGTTCTGATGTTGATGATATAGGATGTAGGAGTCAAGCTGACATAGGTTGAATAAGACCAGTTTGTGGAGGCAGAACAAATCAGTGCTTTTCGGGGGAGGGGAGGAGTGGAGAATACATCTATCTTGTATTCTAGAAACTAAACTTTTGTTAAAATAAAATAATAATAAGTCTGTAGCTATTTTGTTTGTCAAGAAATGTTTTGCACTGATCATAGAATCATAGAATCATAGAATATCAGGGTTGTAAGGGACCCCAGAAGGTGATCTAGTCCAACCCCCTGCTCAAAGCAGGACCAAGTCCCAGTTAAATCATCCTAGCCAGGGCTTTGTCAAGCCTGACCTTAAAAACCTCTAAGGAAGGAGATTCTACCACCTCCCTAGGTAACGCATTCCAGTGTTTCACCACCCTCTTAGTGAAAAAGTTTTTCCTAATATCCAATCTAAACCTCCCCCATTGCAACTTGAGACCATTACTCCTCGTTCTGTCATCTGCTACCATTGAGAACAGTCTAGAGCCATCCTCTTTGAAACCCCCTTTCAGGTAGTTGAAAGCAGCTATCAAATCCCCCCTCATTCTTCTCTTCTGCAGACTAAACAATCCCAGCTCCCTCAGCCTCTCCTCATAAGTCATGTGCTCTAGACCCCTAATCATTTTTGTTGCCCTTCGCTGTACTCTTTCCAATTTATCCACATCCTTCTTGTAGTGTGGGGCCCAAAACTGGACACAGTACTCCAGATGAGGCCTCACCAGTGTCGAATAGAGGGGAACGATCACGTCCCTCGATCTGCTCGCTATGCCCCTACTTATACATCCCAAAATGCCATTGGCCTTCTTGGCAACAAGGGCACACTGCTGACTCATATCCAGCTTCTCGTCCACTGTCACCCCTAGGTCCTTTTCCGCAGAACTGCTGCCGAGCCATTCGGTCCCTAGTCTGTAGCGGTGCATTGGATTCTTCCATCCTAAGTGCAGGACCCTGCACTTATCCTTATTGAACCTCATTAGATTTCTTTTGGCCCAATCTTCCAATTTGTCTAGGTCCTTCTGTATCCTATCCCTCCCCTCCAGCGTATCTACCACTCCTCCCAGTTTAGTATCATCCGCAAATTTGCTGAGAGTGCAATCCACACCATCCTCCAGATCATTTATGAAGATATTGAACAAAACGGGCCCCAGGACCGACCCTTGGGGCACTCCACTTGACACCGGCTGCCAACTAGACATGGAGCCATTGATCACTACCCGTTGAGCCCGACAATCTAGCCAGCTTTCTACCCACCTTATAGTGCATTCATCCAGCCCATACTTCCTTAACTTGCTGACAAGAATGCTGTGGGAGACCGTGTCAAAAGCTTTGCTAAAGTCAAGAAACAATACATCCACTGCTTTCCCTTCATCCACAGAACCAGTAATCTCATCATAAAAGGCGATTAGATTAGTCAGGCATGACCTTCCCTTGGTGAATCCATGCTGACTGTTCCTGATCACTTTCCTCTCCTCTAAGTGCTTCAGGATTGATTCTTTGAGGACCTGCTCCATGATTTTTCCAGGGACTGAGGTGAGGCTGACCGGCCTGTAGTTCCCAGGATCCTCCTTCTTCCCTTTTTTAAAGATGGGCACTACATTAGCCTTTTTCCAGTCATCCGGGACTTCCCCCGTTCGCCACGAGTTTTCAAAGATAATGGCCAAGGGCTCTGCAATCACAGCCGCCAATTCCCTCAGCACTCTCGGATGCAATTCGTCCGGCCCCATGGACTTGTGCATGTCCAGCTTTTCTAAATAGTCCCTAACCACCTCTATCTCTACAGAGGGCTGGCCATCTCTTCCCCATTTTGTGATGCCCAGCACAGCAGTCTGGGAGCTGACCTTGTTAGTGAAAACAGAGGCAAAAAAAGCATTGAGTACATTAGCTTTTTCCACATCCTCTGTCACTAGCTTGCCTCCCTCATTCAGTAAGGGGCCCACACTTTCCTTGGCTTTCTTCTTGTTGCCAACATACCTGAAGAAACCCTTCTTGTTACTCTTGACATCTCTTGCTAGCTGCAGCTCCAGGTGCGATTTGGCCCTCCTGATATCTTTCCTACATGCCCGAGCAATATTTTTATACTCTTCCCTGGTCATATGTCCAACCTTCCACTTCTTGTAAGCTTCTTTTTTATGTTTAAGATCCGCTAGGATTTCACCATTAAGCCAAGCTGGTCGCCTGCCATATTTACTATTCTTTCGACTCATCGGGATGGTTTGTCCCTGTAACCTCAACAGGGATTCCTTGAAATACAGCCAGCTCTCCTGGACTCCCTTCCCTTTCATGTTAGTCCCCCAGGGGATCCTGGCCATCTGTTCCCTGAGGGAGTCAAAGTCTGCTTTCCTGAAGTCCAGGGTCCGTATCCTGCTGCTTACCTTTCTTCCCTGCGTCAGGATCCTGAACTCAACCAACTCATGGTCACTGCCTCCCAGATTCCCATCCACTTTTGCTTCCCCCACTAATTCTACCCGGTTTGTGAGCAGCAGGTCAAGAAAAGCGCTCCCCCTAGTTGGCTCCCCTAGCACTTGCACCAGGAAATTGTCCCCTACGCTTTCCAAAAACTTCCTGGATTGTCTATGCACCGCTGTATTGCTCTCCCAGCAGATATCAGGAAAATTAAAATCACCCATGAGAATCAGGGCATGCGATCTAGTAGCTTCCGTGAGTTGCCGGAAGAAAGCCTCATCCACCTCATCCCCCTGGTCCGGTGGTCTATAGCAGACTCCCACCATGACATCACTCTTGTTGCACACACTTCTAAACTTAATCCAGAGACACTCAGGTTTTTCCACAGTTTCGTACCGGAGCTCTGAGCAGTCATACTGCTCCCTTACATACAGTGCTACTCCCCCACCTTTTCTGCCCTGCCTGTCCTTCCTGAACAGTTTATAACCATCCATGACTGTACTCCAGTCATGTGAGTTATCCCACCAAGTCTCTGTTATTCCAATCACGTCATAATTCCTTGACATCACCAGGACCTCCAGTTCTCCCTGCTTGTTTCCAAGGCTTTGTGCATTTGTATATAAGCACTTGAGATAACCTGTTGATCGCCCCTCATTCCCAGTATGAGGCAGGAGCCCTCCCCTCACAGACATTCCTGCCTGTGCTTCCTCCCGGTATCCCGCTTTCCCACTTACCTCAGGGCTTTGGTCTCCTTCCCCCGGTGAACCTAGTTTAAAGCCCTCCTCACTAGGTTAGCCAGCCTGCTGGCAAAGATGTTCTTCCCTCTCTTCGTAAGATGGAGCCCGTCTCTGCCCAGCACTCCTCCTTCATGGAACACCATCCCATGGTCAAAGAATCCAAAGCCTTCTCTCCGACACCACCTGCGTAGCCATTCGTTGACCTCCACGATTCGACGGTCCCTACCCAGGCCTTTTCCTTCCACGGGGAGGATGGACGAGAACACCACTTGCGCCTCCAACTCCTTTATCCTTCTTCCCAGAGCCACGTAGTCCGCAGTGATCCGCTCAAGGTCATTCTTGGCAGTATCATTGGTGCCCACGTGGAGAAGCAGGAAGGGGTAGCGATCCGAGGGCTTGATGAGTCTCGGCAGTCTCTCCGTCACATCACGAATCTTAGCCCCTGGCAAGCAGCAGACTTCTCGGTTTTCCCGGTCAGGGCGGCAGATAGATGACTCAGTCCCCCGGAGGAGAGAGTCCCCGACCACCACCACCCGCCTTCTCCTCTTGGGAGTGGTGGTCGTGGAACCCCCAACCTCAGGACATCGCATCTCATGCCTCCCAACCAGCGGAGTCTCCTTCTGCTTTCTCCCCCCAGACATATCATCTGGTCCACTCTCTGCATTGGTACCTGTGGAGAGAACATGAAAGCGGTTAGTTACCTGTGTCTGTGTTACTGGAACCCGGACATTCCGCTTACCTCTTCTGGAGGTCACATGTTGCCAAGCTTCTTCACTGGCCTCTTGGCTCCTCTGTGCAACCTGCTCTATATCTTTAGAGCTTTGTGCCCCTAGAAGGCTATCCTGAGTTTGGTCCAGAAAATCCTCAGTCTCTCGTATACAACGCAGGGTCGTTACCTGTTGCTCCAGACCTTCAATCTTCTCTTCCAATATGGAGACCAGCTTGCACTTTGTACAGACAAAGTCGCTTCTGTCCTGTGGAAGAAAGACAAACATGGCACATCCAGTGCAGGTCACAACAGCTGAACCCCCCCCTTCCATATCACCTACCTACTATGAGCTTCCTCAGAGACGTTGGCAAGATGTAAGCCTCACTGGGCTCACTCCAGGCGAACTCCCAGGCAAACTCCTGCTGTGAGCTGCTCTGCTGTCCCCGCTGCTCCGCTGGTTCGCTGCCGCTCAGCTGGTTCGCGAGGCTCTGGCTATTTTTAAACTCCTTTTCTTTTGATGTCTGCTTGAATCTGCAGACAGCCTAAAACAGCCCTGAGAGATGTGAACTTCCCTGTTCGTCTAAATGTGTTAACTCTAAAGCTTATTTTTAATCATTTAAATGTAGCATTATTAACTATTTCACTGCAAAACAAGGAATGTAATAAAGAGTAACAAAGGTCAGCTGAGGTCACTGCATGCAAGAAAGAGGAATATTAATTATAATAAAGATGTCTGAGTGACATCTCATTATGTTATTTCAGATGGTTGGGGTTTAGTTTCTGAGCATAGCTTGGAATAGTATCACTATTTCTTTAGCCTCTGCAAAGTCCTGATTGTGAAATTGGTATAGAAGAATGAAATGGTAGTGCTGAAGTTTGAACTAAGGTTGATATTCTCACCCATTAGCAGGCACTGAATATATTGAACAGAAGGAACTTATGAAGGAGGTAGAAGTTGAGGGGGTTGAGGGTCATAAAAAAGTAGGGAATGGAGTGAAACAATTAAAGGAACATAGATTTGAGTGTCATATACACAGAGCTATGGACAAGTAGCATGAGAGAGGACGGAAAGACTCAACTTATTAAGGAAATAACAACAACATTACACTGAGCTCTGAATGAATCAGAGATGGGGTCCATTTAATTATTAAAGTGTTATTGGATGACTAGCTTGGATGAAACCAAAAGGGCCATGAGATAAAGCCAAGTGGTACTCTCAACTACCAGATTCTCATGCAAGGACACTCCTAGAAAGAGACATTGTCTGGTCCTGACATTAGAAGCATCTGTGTTACTTCTTTGTGTTTCTGATTCACAATCTTTTGGAAATAAGGACTCCATAACCCCCACTATTATTCCTGGATACAATAACACATTCCATTATATCAATCCCCCTCCCATTTCCAAAAAGAACTATTAAAATATTTAACCAGACAAGTGATAAAACTGGCTGAATAAGCTTGAGAGATGGGACCGAGTCATTGTAGTGTAGCAGTTTATGAAGAGATTTGGGAGTTTTTCCTGGAAAGACTTGTCCTAAGACAGGTTTCAGAGTAGCAGCCGTGTTAGTCTGTATCCATAAAAAGAAAAGGAGGCCTTGTGGCACCTTAGAGACTAACAAATTTATTTCCACTGAATGCATCCGATGAAGTGAGCTGAAGCTCATGAAAGCTTATGCTCAAATAAATTTGTTAGTCTCTAAGGTGTCACTAGTACTCCTTTTCTTCTTGTCCTATGGTTGCTCCTGAAGGAAAGTTCTGTCCTGTATATCTGGAACTGATTGCATAGGAGTGTAGAAGAGTGTTTGCTCCTTCTAGTATGGATGCATCTGGGGAACCCCAAGGTCCAGTAAAAGGGGTCACGATCCTGTCTTGGGAAGTGCTCTTAGAAGAAGCTGTATATCAAGAAGTTGCTAATGAGAGGCTACAGTTATTTACATATTAGTAAAAAGAAAAGGAGTACTTGTGGCACCTTAGAGACTAACAAATTTATTAGAGCATAAGCTTTCGTGAGCTACAGCTCACTTCATCGGATGCATTTACATCGATGAAGTGAGCTGTAGCTCACGAAAGCTTATGCTCTAATAAATTTGTTAGTCTCTAAGGTGCCACAAGTACTCCTTTTCTTTTTGCGAATACAGACTAACACGGCTGCTACTCCGAAACCTGTCATTACATATTAGTGTTTCTCTTTTTGTTCCATTTGATTGCTGTATTTATGCTAAATGTTTAACACCTCATTGTTTTTAAATGTCTGCTCCTCTGTATTTTTGACATGATACCAATTAAAGCACCTTTTTTAAACAGACCACAAAGTTCAGACTTCCCATCCCCATTCCCCTTTGCCTTCCAAAGAGCTGCTGTCACCAAAGGTGGATTATAGTTACAGAGGGGCCTGAACCAAAACGCTACATATGAACATCCCCAAATCTTGGGGAAATGTGGATCTATATTCAAACTTCCCCATGGCCTCTACCTCTTCATAGTTTTAGTGTGGACCATTGTAGCCAGACCCCTAGCAATCTTT
This sequence comes from Dermochelys coriacea, assembly GCF_009764565.3. Lineage (NCBI taxonomy): Eukaryota > Metazoa > Chordata > Testudines > Dermochelyidae > Dermochelys > Dermochelys coriacea. The sequence goes on from NC_050068.2 coordinate 42,632,581, forward strand.
GGGCTCTAGATTGGAACTTTTTGGCTCAGGCTCATCTCTATCTATAATGCAAAATACAGGAATGATAAACTGCAGCATGTTAAAATTCTAAATAGCTGTGCTGACTAATAAAGTATGAATGAAGCCAATATAAATATTGTACCAGACAGACCAACCACTACAGATACTAAGAGCATCCTGTATCAAAAGCTGCAGAATGATCTACCACTACAGCAACAGTAAACAAATTAGAATCAGCAGCCATCAATGAAACTTTCTAATGATGAACTATTTTACAAGTTTCTGTCAACACTCATTGTAGAATCTTACATAAGATGGATGAGCCTATGCTGCAGGCCCTGGATGAAGAATCAGAAGATCTAGGTTCTATTCTCAATTTCTTGTGAGATTTTTGATTAATCACTTAATCTCTCTGTGCTCCAGTTATCCATGGGTAAAATAGGAATAATACTTCAGTACCTCACAAGGGTGTTGTGAAGACAAATTCGTTACTGTTGAGTCCTCAGATATCACAGTGCTGAACACTGTAGAAAAGCCTATGAATTAATAAGCGCTGGTTTCATCTAGGCTTTTATGCTGCACTCATCCCTGTGCTATCTGCCAACCAGAGTTAGCATCACTGAGACTCTTTCTCTTGTAATATGACTTACAAGTGAGACCTAATAAATATGTAAAAAAAAAAAGTTTTCTCTTCCCAGCAATTATTCAACCTGAAATTCAGGTAAAAAACATCAAGAGATTTTTTTTCAATCCAGCCTTTTAAATATAAATTAATTTAAAAGTAAAAGCAAAAAGTCATTTTGAACCAGAGAACTGGATTCTTTTCATTTAGAAAGTATCCAAACAAAATGTTTCAAATCCCCTTTTCCCTAAAAAAATTTCTAGTAAAAAAAAAAGTGTGTCAAAACCCACTGAAACTTTTCATAACAAATGGTTTAGACAAATCTGTATTAAAAAAAATGTTTTGTTGAAAAGTTCCCTGATCAGCTTTAGGATCATTTTAACAGTCATACCTTTTGACTTGTACACACACATTTTCAGGAGCAAAAATGTGCATGCAGTCATGTGCCAAATTCTTAGTTACCGAGAATGCTTATGTAAAGTTAGTAACTGCTTGCATGCACAGGGTTGCTGTAATTGCGCAAACAATTTAGATCTTTGTACATAATTTTGTAGCTAGTTATCCCAGCTAACTGGTCACTTAAACACACATTGCAGCACATTGAAACATGCACATGTCTGCAGTTCTGAAGAATTACCCCTCATAGTCACTGTGAAAAGGATGATGATGATTATTTGGTAAGCACCAAGTCAGTCACTGTTCAAGACACTGACCCTAAAGCATGGACTTTACATTCTAATAAACAGACAGCAAAAAAAAAAAAAAAAAAATGCACTGCAAGACCCTGCTCTATTTTAGAACACTTTGGGTTGATTTTGAATTCTCTTTAATGCCATAGACGGGGGCCAGCACAATCACTGAGGTGAGATAGCATTAGGCACAAGCAAAATGTCCAAAAAGTGTCAGTTAGAATGACTTATCAGCCAGCTACTGTACCCCCACAATGGGCCTGCCAAGTCAATCTGTCTGCAGTGAACTGCAACGGAAAACACTGATTTGCTTCAAGGAATTTCTGTGTTTGCTTTCATGTTTATTTTTAAAACTAACAACTCTGGCACCTATCCCTAATTCAGTATTTGTCACTCCAGAAAACTGACTCTCTCTCTGACTGAGACAATGGTCACACTGCACTGATGCTTGTTTCTGAATTCTCCCTAACCAGCTAGATTTGATTCTTCCTAAATAAGCAGCTTTAATTAGTGGAGGAGATTTTTGTTCTCTCTCTCAAAGGAATTAATATTCTGATACACTGATCGCCCTTGATATTAAGGTTTCATTGATAAAGGATTAATAAATGATAGTAGATGTTTAATAAAATGATTAATTGATTGTTATAGATTGTAATAGAGCCCAACACATTGTATATAATCATGGTTTATAATGATCTCTAACACTTTCTACTGATGGGCTTATAACCATGTATAATAAATATTACCTGAATGTTTAACATCCATTAACAGAAACTTAATATGAAGTGTGGCTGATACATTTATGGAAAGAAGCCCAGATACTGCGGTGATGGGCACCATAGAAATATGTATCCAAATAAATACATAAATATCTGGAAGGCTATGTAGCTTTTAAAGGTTCCCTTCTAAGGCTCCTCCAAGAGGGCTGAGAAGCTCAAGAGAGCTTGTTCTGGGCACCACTCATCCATTCTAAAGATAGCAAGAAGTGTGCTGAGGAGCCCAGAGGGAGACAATCAAGTGTTTTAAACAGAGATTTGAGAACCTACATCAATCATTTTGCAGCCTCTTGAAGGCTTCTTGAATTCAAAGCCTATTAGGCCATTTTAAGTATTTAATTGTTCTGCTTGGAGTGGGGGAGGTTTTATTAATCTTTGAATAAACTTGTTGAGCTTCCTATCCGAGAGATTTATGGGACCACAGAACTACATGGGCTCCACCCTCTGTTCTGAACATTTCAGTACCCCTAAAATCCATTGGAGCTTTTCTAGCATCTATTGTATAAATGGCAGCTCACCCTAGCTCATAGCCATTGATTTTTGGGGCAACTCATTCATCTCTATGCACAAGAAATCACAATTTAACTTCTTATCAACCCCCCCCCCCATTCTGCACAAGTAGCCTATAACATTCAGATTTTTCTGCCACCTGACAAAACACCTAACAGCTGACCCCAGCTGGCTCAGGGAGATGTAAATTATGCAATCCCTTTGCAAGCCTGGCCTTCTATGCTCTGGGCGAGGTTCGGAATGAGAGAAGACAGGCAGTTTTGCAGCTGCTTCTCCCTTAGTCAGGGTTTCAGTTGGGGAAGAAAAACTTTATGTTACAATTGAGCTCCTAGGAAGGCTGCTCAAAAATATGCTGAATCAGCACATCCACCACTTTCCCTAGGCATACCCCAGCCAATGCTTCCCAAATTTTTGCTCCTTCCCTGCAACCACACGGGGATGTTGAAGCCATTTTTCATCACCATAATGGATCCCCAATGAGCCGGTACCTGATTATCTGATGGCAGAACCCTGTATGGATCCTGAGTCACTGACTCTGCAATGGGTGTGTGCGCATGTGTACATCCATGTCATGTATTTTCTGCTTTTCAATCTGCATGCTGAGATAAGACTAACCCTTCCATGATTTGAAATGGGAAAACACCCATTTATTTCAATGGGAATGGAATCAGTTCCCGTGATTCATCTGATGGTAAATAAATAATTCTTCATTGACAGGGGGAAATGTCTTTGTCAGGGAAAACCAAATAGTCTTGACAGAACAATATATACAGCTGTGCTACTGTGCACTGAAGAAATCATGTGAAATACACTAGACCCTATTCTGTGGGCCTAAATCACACCGTTATGTCATGGAACAGCAAAGTCCCAGATGCCCTTCATCCTTCCAATTGTCCAAGGATGTCAAAAGTGAATGAACTGAGCAAGAGCTAGAACATAAACTGATTGTAATGGTAACACAGGGGCAGCATGGTCCTGTGGATAACAGTCAAGAGCCAAGCGATCTGGCTTCTATTCCTGGCTCTGCAATTGGCCTGCTGTATGACTTGGGCAAGTCACATCATCTCTCTGTGCCTATTTCATCTCTGGCCCATTGCCTGTCTTGTCTGAGATTTGTCAGCTCCCTGGAACAGGGACTGTCTCTCAGTGTGTGTTATTACAGCGCCTAGCACAATGGAAGAATAGCACAATGCAATCTCATTTGAGGCCTCTGGACATACTCTTAATACAAATAAATAAATGTAGGGCCTAGGAATGCAGTACAGAGTTCATCTAATATCTGGGTTTAGTAACTGTCCATTAAAAAAAAAAATCACAGAGTTGGTGAGAAAAGTTTAATTGTGTCCAGATATTGGCAACTGTGACACTTTTGGTAGCAATAGGGAGAGATTAGTTACTTTCAAAGGAAATCTTGTTGGTTAGTAAAAGATGGCAAGGACTATCTTGCTTTGGGACATACAATTTTCTTTTACATAAAAGAGGATTTCATTTTTTAATTGTTAAAAAAGTTAAGATTGCACAGTGATACCCATGTGCAGAATTCATGGCCTCCTGCTTCTGTAGAAGGCTGGCAGTGCCAACTCTGACCTCAGCAGAGCTGTTTGAAGGGGTGGCTGATGGCTTAAGAGTGGGCATTGCAAATGCAATTCAGTCGTTAAGTCCCTGCAGAAAAAGACCTTTTGTAAACACTGTAAACACTAATACTGACTACCCCACGCCAGGCTTAAACAAATCGGAAATCAAGATTAACCTCTAGCAACATTTAAATAAAATTTCTCCTCTCTGTCTTGAAAAACACAAATCAAAAGACAGGAAAAAAGTGAGAAGTACTGGTACTTGTAGTGGTTTGATCAGAAAGAAGTCCAGGGGTTATTTTAAATTCTTTATGTTTCAAGCAACCTCAAAGCAAAATGAGATGCCTAAAATGTTTCTAAGGGCTTGTCTACCCACGGGAGAGTCACAAGAATACTTAAAGCGAGTGTATGCCCTGAGTGACCATGAATAAAGCAGCCTCCCTCTTCTCATTTGCTAGAAGACACCTTGACATCTCCTGAGGTGCAAACAGAGTTATCACGGGGGCTTTGAATTATACCCACCTCACTAAGAGCCAGATTTACACTCTTCTCCAAACACCGAATACCACTGGCTTTAAAAAGCCTTCTGATTTGCAAGGATTTTTTTGGCATAGGATTTGAAAGATGAAGACCAGTTAGTTCAATGGTGTCAATCTTAAATTATTCTAAAGCAGTTTAACAGAGGCACTGTAAGCAGATGGAATATTAAAATACCAAGGAGTCTGCTAACATCTCTCGTTACTTTTCATTCTTTTAGGGGCCTGTTTGTTAATCATTATCATCACCTACGATGGAAGCATCCAATGGACCGAAGAGCCAGTAATAGCAGAAGGAAAATCCCGCTCAATAAATCATTGAATGTTTCCTAATTAGCAAACTGAAAAGTAGGTGATTTTTTCTGAGCTGAAGGTCAAAGGATCTGACCGTTAACTGACAAAACAAAATAGCCCCTTTGGACTGCTTTGCTCACCAGGAGCAATTGCTAGATTTGAGAAACTAGCCGTGTAAATCTGAAACTTTCCGAAAGGCTTCTGAGACTCTCCACCCCCAACTGGGCCCATTAGTAACCCCAGTAACCAGTTGCATTTCCACAGCAATGAGGTAAAGTTTCTTGCTTGTAGCCATTTCAAAACCCCGTTTCCATGGTCACCAGCTTTCCCGGGCTCCTTATAGTGAGCGCTTTGTGTTGTTGCTGCGAGTGCCTGAAAGGCAAGACTAGCCGCTTTCCTAGAGCTGCTTCCAGCCCTTTGTGCACCTGCTTGTGTCCAGGCAGCCCTTCACCTTTATCAGACAACCATCCTTCTCCCACCCACACAGGCACGTGCACACCCACCCCAGCTGCCTATGTTTTGCCATCACAAAGTTAACCATTTCCCATTTTTCCATTCCAAACTTACCTTTCCCAGCACTCCTGAGAAGTGCTACAGGGCTGGTCCTTGGAGCAGTTTAGCCATTAGACAAGCAAAAAAAGGAAAAGAAAAATACC